>NC_088423.1:18215761-18535761 GCF_034236695.1 Oncorhynchus nerka
CTAGAAGGAGACAGTACCTGTGCATCAAAGTTGGGACTGAGAGACTGGGAAAAACAGCTTCTATCTCCAGGCCATCAGACTGTTAAACAGTCATCACTAGCGGGCCTCCATCCAGTACCCTGCCCTGAAATTTAGTCACTGTTGCTAGTGCACTACCACCCGGTACTCTACCCTGCACCTTAGAGACTGCTGCCCCAAGTACTCTGCCTTCAGATAGTATTCATACCCTTTGATTTATTCCTGATTTTGTTGTGCTACAGCCTGAATTCAACATGGATTAAATAGTTTTTTCCCCAAGTGAAATCATGTTTTTAGAATTTTTTTTGCAAATGTATTGAAAATTAAATAGAGAAATATTTCATTTCCGTAAGTATTCACACCCCTGAGTGAATACTTTGTAGAAGCACCTATGCCAGAGATTACAGCTGTAAGTCTATCTGGGCAAGTTTCTAAGACTTGCCTAGTTAAATAAAGGTAAAAACAAAAAAACAAAAGTCTCGAGCTTTCCACACATGGATTGTGCAACATTTGCCCATTATTCTTTAAAAAATGCTTCAAGCTCTGTCAAATTGGTTGTTGATCATTGCTAGACAACCATTTTCAGGTCTTGCCATAGATTTTCAAGTAGATTTAAGTAAAAAATGTAACTTGGCCACTTAGAAACATTCACTGTCTTCTTGGTAAACCACTCCAGTGTAGATTTGGCCTTGTGTTTTAGGTTATTGCCTTGCTGAAAGGTTAATTCTTCTCCCAATGTCTGGTGGACAGCAGACTGGACCAGGTATTCCTCTAGGATTTTTCCTGTGTTTAGCTCCATCTGTTTAATTTGTATCCTGAAAAACTCCCCAGTCCTTAACGATTACAAGCATACATAACATGACACAGCCTCCGCTATGCTTGAAAATATGGATTGTGGTACTCAGTAATGTGTTGTATTGGATTTGCCCCAAACATAACACTTTGTATTCAGGACCTAAAGTTAATTGCGTTGCCACAGTTTTTGCAGTATTACTTTAGTGCCTTGTTGCAAACAGGATGTATGTTTTGGAATATTTGTATTCTGTAAAGGCTTCCTTCTTTTCACTATATTATTTAGATACATTTTGTGGAGTAACAATGTTGTTGATACATCCTCAGTTTTTTCCTATCACAGCCATTAAACTCTGTAACTGTTTTAAAGTCACCATTGGCCTCATGGTGTGGTTTTCTTCCTCTCCGGCAACTGAGTGACTGGGTGTATTGAAACACAATTGAAACGCCATCCAAAGTGTATTAATAGCTTCACCATGCTAAAAGGGATATTCAATGTCTGCTTTTTATTTTATTTTTACCCACCTATCAATAGGTGTCCTTCTTTGTGAGGCATTGGAAAACCTCCCTGGTCTTTGTGGTTGAATATGTGTTTGAAATGTACTGCTCGGATGAGGGACCTTACATAATTGTATGTGTGGGGTACAGACTTGAGATATTAATTGAAAAATCACTATTATTGTCCATGCAGCTTATTATGTGTATTTTTACTCCTGAACTTTAGGCTTGTCACAACAAAGGTGTTGAAAAGTTATTGACTTAAGACATTTCAGATTTTCATTTATTAATTTGTAAATATTTCGAAAAATATAATTCCACTTTGACGTGATGGTGTATTGTGTGTAGGCCAGTGACAACAATCTAGTTTTAATCCATTTTAAATGCAGGTTGTAACACAACAAAATGTGGAAAAAATAAAGGGGTGTGAATACTTTCTGAAGGCACTTTACATAGAGTAATTGGTCACTGGTCACTTTAATGAGGTTTACATACTGTTTTATCCACTTTATATGTATATATTGTATTCTAGTCATGGATCGTCCCATAAAACTACTGTTGTACACACATTTTCTATTCATATACTGACCATGTCGAAACACCCCATCATACTCTCTTGTGTGTATATATATATTTATATTCTGGACTCTGACATTGCTCGTTGCTTGATATTTCTTAATTTCTTTGTTTTTACTTTTTGGATAATGTGCATATTGTTTTGTATAGCTAGGTATTATTACTGCACTGTTGGAGTTAGAAACACAAGCATTTGGCTACATCTGCGATAACATCTGCAAATCTGTGCACGCGACCAGCAAATGTTGATTTTATTTAGTACTGCATTATTAAATTCAGTACAGAAGCGTATATTTTTTTGTTGATTTTTTAAAACACACTGTTTTGCAATGAAGGTCTACAGCAACCTCAGCAGCACTCAGTAGAGTAGCACCATGGGGTGCTAGCTATTTCCGTCCTCCTCTGAGTACATTGAATTCAGTACAAAACCTAGGAGGCTCATGGTTCTCACCGCCTTCCATAGACTTACACAGTAATTATGACGACTTCCGGAGGACGTCCTCAGCATGAACTGACATCTCTTCCACCCAATCAAAGGATCAGAGATCAAATCTAGTACTGAAAGCATAAGCTACAGCTAGCTAGCACTGCGGTGCATAAAATGTGATGAGTAGTTCACTCAAAGAGAGAGAAAGTCAGTAGTTGAACAGTTTTTAACAAATTCATTTATTTAAAAATTAAGGAGAAGCAGCATATATTTATATATAGCTAGCTATATTTCATTGTATTTGTTTTTCACTTTCACTGACTTAGCTAGCTAATGTAGTTAGCTAATTTAGTTTACTCAAACACCCGGCTCAAACAGAGAGGAATGCTATTTATGTTAGCTAGCTGGCTAAGGCTATACAACACTGGAACTCTTCCAAGTCAAGGTAAGCTTTCAGGTAAGCTTTCGGTTGTATTAATTTATTGCCACCAGGCGAAGGTAAGGCCAGATCGGAAACAGATGAGAAACCATTTGCTGCCCTGGATCCAGAGGTTTCGGCACCTTTTTCCCTGGGGGCTTCCCGATTCAAAATGGAGGTACCTGCGCCTTCTGTCTCCCTCTCTGGTGGCTTCTTCCTCGGGTTCAGATCCTCACAACTCCCCCTCATCAGACCATGAGCCTGTCTATGTCTCCAGCCCATTAATCATCCATGATGGATACTACAGCTGGCTCGGGTCCATCGGGCCCCACCACCCTTCGGTCCTTTAGGGGTTTGTGAAACCACTCGAGGCGAAATAATGGCTGGACCTCCTCGGCCATTGCACAAGCTGTCGTCATCAGCAGCTCCATGGTAAGAAACATCTCGGTTCCCAGGGCAAAAACCCTGTGCTATCCTGGAGCACGAGTACAGGACATTATAAGGCTGCTTCCGACTGTTCTGAGATAGCTGCCGGGAGCTGACGCTGTCGTAGTCCATATGGGATTAAACAACATTAGGAGGAGGACTAGCTCGGAACTGCTGAAAATGTATTTTAAAGAACTGATTCAAGCTCTGAAAGATTCCAAAAAGCAGCCAATTATTTCAGGCCCTGTACCATTATTGGGCCTTGGGTGTAAAAGATTCAGCAGGCTACTGGCATTACACTCCTGGCTAAAAGATTACTATCTCTGTTGGAATAACCTTTATAGATAACTTTGACACCTTCTGGAAACAGAAGATAATGGAGTCCATCCAAATCATCGTGGCTCCTGGACTCTGTCCACACAAGGCGGAGTTGAGACAATGATTTATCAATCGTACAAGCCCAGCACAGATAATCCCTGCCATTGTGTCGCTGAATTGTAGTAATGCTGCAGTAAATGTACATTATCCCAGGAGTTTGGAAGTCACAATGTAAGTGACCTAATTTATGTCCCTCTAACTCCCTGAATGCATCTGTCGTTCTTAGAGCCATTGTATACAGCAATCATGTGCCTATGAACCACAGTCCTACTGTTAACAATGGGGCAGTGTGCCCTAGTTGGAAGCACTATCAGCTCAAACATAAATAACATTGTCATGTCTACTTCTGATAAGCCTTCCAGTAAAGCAATAAAAACAATCAAGCATCCCAGGAAAGTGCAAAAAATAGCCCACATTAACATATGTAGCCTAAGAAACGAGGTTCAAGAAATCAATAACTTGCTAGTAACAAATTACATTCATATTCTGACTATCTTTGAAACCGACTTAGATAGTACCTTTGATGATACACTGGTAGCAATACATGGCTATAACATCTACAGAAAAGACAGAAATGGCAATGGGGGCGGTGTTGCTGCCTATTTCCTGTAAAGCTTAAAGAGGATCTCATGTTAAATGCTGTTGAAGTAATATGGCTACAGGTTCCCCTGTCTCACCTAAAGCCCATTCTTGTGGGAAGCTGCTATAGACTACCAAGTGGTACCAGTCAGTATCTGGATGATATATGTGAAATGATTGATATCAACAGAGAGGTATATTTTCTGTGTGACCTTAATATTGACTGGCTTTCATTAACCTGCCCACTCAAGATAAAGCTTTAAACTGTTACCAGTGCATGCAACCTGGTTCAGGTAATCAGTTAACTTACCAGGGTATTTACAAACAGCACAGGAATGAAATCATCAACATGTATTGATCACATCTTTACTAATGCTGCAGAAATCTTCTCTAAAGCAGTATCCAAATCCATTGGATGTAGCGATCACAATATAGTAGCCATATCTAGTTAAACCAAAGTTCCAAAGGCTGTGCCTAATATAGTGTATAATAGGTCATATAATAAGTTTTGTAGTGATTCCTGTTAATTATGTAAAGAATATTTGCTCGTCTGTGGTGTGTAATGAGGAGCAACCAGATGCTGCACTTGAACATTTATGAAATTGCTTATTCCAGTTACTAATACACACGCACCCATTAACAAAAATGTTATGGTTGAGGCAAAAGGAATGACTGTCTGCATGAGCGTTTGGCAAATGTACTGAAAATGTATAAATCATGTGACAAAACTTTTAAAAAAATATATAAAATATACTATGAAATAAAGATAAATTATATAAAGTATGAAAGTAAAAAGCTTTGGAGTACCTTCAATTAAATTTAGGGAAAAAAGGCAAACTCAGCTCCATCGTTCATTGAAACAGATGGCTCATTCATCACAAAACCCACTGATATTGCCTACTTTAATGATCTTTTTAATCGACAAGATTTACAATCTTAGGTATGACATGCCAGCAGCAAATGCCGACACTACAAATCCAAATATAACTGACCAAATTATAAAAGACAAGCATTGTAATTTTTATTTCTGAAAAGTGAGTGTGGAAGAGGTGAAAAAATTGACAAGTAACCTGGGTCTGACAACCTGGAAAATGACTGAGGACAATAGTGGACGTTATTGTCATTCCTATTTGCCATATCTTCAATATAAGCCTAGAAGAAAGTGTGTGCCCTCAGACCTGGAGGGAAGCAAAAGTCATTCCGCTACAGAAGAGTTGTAAAAGCCCCCTTTTACTGTCTGAAATAGCCGACCAATCAGCTTGTTATCAACCCTTTTTGTAAACATTTGGAAAGTGGTGTTTGAACAGATACAAACAAATTGACAACAGACTTCCAGCATGCTTATAGGGAAGGACATTCAACATGCACGACACTTACATCAATGGTCAGATGACGCAGATGCTATGCTACATGACTGTTTTGCTAGCACAGACTGGAATATGTTCCAGGATTCATCCAATGGCATTGAGGAGTACACCACCTCAGTCACCGGCTTCATCAATAAGTACAGTCACTGTCATCACCACAGTGACCGTACGTACATATCCCAACCAGAAGCCATGGATTACAGGCAACATCCGCATAGAGCTAAAGGCTAGAGCTGCTGATTTCGTGGAGCGGGACACTAATCCAGACACTTATAAGAAATCCCACTACGCCCTCAGACGAACCATCAAACAGGCAAAGCGTCAATACAGGATTAAGATTGAATCCTACTACACCGGCTCTGATGCTCATTGGATGTGGCAGTGTTTGAAAACTATTACAGACTACAAAGGGAAACCCAGCTGTAAGCTGCCTAGTGACGCAAGCCTACCAGAGGAGTTAAATGCCTTTTATGCTCACTTCGAGGCAAGCAACACTGAAGCATGCATGAGCACCAGCGGTTCTGGATGACTGTGTGATTATGCTCTCCGTAGCCGATGTGAGCCAGACCTTTAAACATGTCAACATTCACAAACCCGCAGGGCCAGACCGGTTTAACAGGACGTATACTCAAAGCATGTGAGGACCAATTAGCATGTGTCTTCACAGACATTTTCAACCTCTCCCTGTCCGAGTCTGTAATACATGTTTCAAACATACCACCGTAGTCCCTGTGCCTAAGAAAGCGAAGGTAACATGCCTAAATTACCACTTCAGTAGCCATGAAATGCTTTGAAAGGCTGGTCATGGCTCACATCAACACCATCATCCCGGAAACCCTAGACCCACTCCAATTTGCATACTGCCCCACAGACGACTTAATCTCAATCGCACCCCACACGGCCCTTTCCCACCTGGACAAAAGGAACACCTATGTGAGAATGCTGTTCATTGACTACAGCTCAGCGTTCAACACTGTAGTACCCAGAAAGCTCATCACTAAGCTAAAGACCCTGGGACTAAACACCTCCCTCTGCAACTGGATCCTGGAATTCCTGACGGGCCGCACCCAGGTGGTAAGGGTAGGCCGCAACACACCTGGCACGCTGATCCTCAACACTGGTGCCCCTCAGGGGTGCGTGCTTATTCCCTTCTTGTATGACACAACAGTGGTAGGCCTGATCACCGACAACAATGAGACAGCCTATAGGGAGGAGGTCAGAGACCTGGCAGTGTGGTACCAGGACAACAACCTCTCCCTTAATGTGAGCAAGACAAAGGAGCTGATCGTGGAGTACAGGAAAAAGCGGGCCGTCAGACCTCCATTAACATCAACGGGGCTGAAGATGAGCGGTTTGAGAGGTTCAAGTTCCTTTGGAGTCCACATCACCATGAACTATCATGGTCCAAACACACCAAGACAGTGTCCTGAAGAGGGCACGACAACACCTCCCCCCCAGAAGACTGAAAATATTTGGCATTGGGCCCCAGCTGCACCATCGAGAGCATCCTGACCGGTTACATCACTGCCTGGTATGGCAACTGCTTGGCTACAGAGGGTAGTGCATACGGCCCAGTACATAACCGGGGCCAAGCTTCCTGCAATCCAGGACATATACACTAGGCGGTGTCAGAGGAAGGCCCCAAAAATTGTCAGACTCCAGTCACCCAAGTCATAGACTGTTCTCTCTGCTACCGCATGGCAACAGTACCAGAGCGCCAAGTCTAGGACCCAAAGGCCCCTTAACAGCTTCTACCCCCAAGCCATAAGACTGCTGAACAATTAATCAAATGGCCACCCAGACTATTTACATTGACACTCCACCCCTTCCATTTGTTTTTACACTGCTGTCTATTATCCATGCATAGTCACTTTACTCATACCTACATGTACAAATTATCTCGACTAACCTGTAACTCCACACATTGATTCGGTACTGGTACCCCCTGTATATAGCCTCGTTATTGTTATTTTATTGTGTTACTTTTTATTATTTTTTACTTTAGTTTATTTTGTAAATATTTTATTAAGGGCTTGTAAGTAAGCATTAAGGGCTTGTAAGTAAGCATCTCACCTGAAGAGGGCTCCTGTTGTATTCAGTGCATGTGTCAAATAAAATTTGAATTGATTTGAAATTACTGATTGGCTGAGAGAAATTGATGATAGAAAGATTGTGGGAGCTGTTTTGTTAGACTTTGTTGCGGCTTTTGACATTATCGATGAAAATCTGCTGCTGGAAAAACGTATGGCTTTACATCGGCTTCTACATTGTGGCTACAGAGTCTAACAGAACACAGAGGGTGAACTTTAATGGAAGCCTTTCCAGCATAATCCAGGTAGAATTAGGAATTCCACAGGGCAGCTGTCTAGGCCCATTACTTTTTTCTATCTTTACTAATGATATGCCACTGGCTTTGCCAGAGTGTGATGTATGTGGATGACTCAACACTATATATTTGATACTTCTCCCCATCTTAACTACTGTTGTATGTACATAATAAAGCACTGCTCTACCTTTTTAACAACACTATCAACAAAGGACTTAGGAAAATTGCAATTGGCTCAGAACAGGGCAGTACGGCTGGCCCTTGGATGTACACAGAAAGCTCTTCACAGTCCCCAAGTCCAGAGAGGCTTCCATTAATGAACACCCTCTGTGTTCCGTTAGACAGGTAACTCTTTATCCACAATATAGCAGGGGGTGCAAATTCATAACACATATGTTTTTCCAGCAGCAGACTATGATCGATAATGTCAAAAGTATTTGGGCCAGTAAAGGGCCTTTACAGTAGTCTGATGACACTTGTTATAAAAGCATGGAATAGTCTCCGTATCAGCCTGGGAGAGAAATGGCCGCACATTGGCAATGATCCTCCAAGTAGTAAAAAGTTATTTCGGTCATATTCCTAATGTACGATTCGAAATTGAGTTCAGAATCTAAACTAACACCCAGGTTTTTTACCTGGTGTTTTATCTTTATGACTTCAAATGTGCAGCCAGATTATCTCTCTGTACTTTGGCTCTAACAATAAGTACCTCGGTCTTGTCTTGATTTAGCTGGAGGAAGTTGTGAGCCATCCACATATTTAAATCACTAATACAGTCTAATCATTTATCCGTGGAGCTAAAATTTACATTTACATTTACATTTAAGTCATTTAGCAGATGCTCTTATCCAGAGCGACTTACAAATTGGTGCTTTCACCTTATGACATCCAGTGGAACAGCCACTTTACAATAGTGCATCTAGGTCTTTTAAGGGGGTGAGAAGGATTACTTTATCCTATCCTAGGTATTCCTTAAAGAGGTGGGGTTTCAGGTGTCTCCGGAAGGTGGTGATTGACTCCGCTGTCCTGGCGTCGTGAGGGAGTTTGTTCCACCATTGGGGGGCCAGAGCAGCGAACAGTTTTGACTGGGCTGAGCGGGAACTGTACTTCCTCAGTGGTAGGGAGGGAGCAGGCCAGAGGTGGATGAACGCAGTGCCCTTGTTTGGGTGTAGGGCCTGATCAGAGCCTGGAGGTACTGAGGTGCCGTTCCCCTCACAGCTCCGTAGGCAAGCACCATGGTCTTGTAGCGGATGCGAGCTTCAACTGGAAGCCAGTGGAGAGAGCGGAGGAGCGGGGTGACGTGAGAGAACTTGGGAAGGTTGAACACCAGACGGGCTGCGGCGTTCTGGATGAGTTGTAGGGGTTTAATGGCACAGGCAGGGAGCCCAGCCAACAGCGAGTTGCAGTAATCCAGACGGGAGATGACAAGTGCCTGGATTAGGACCTGCGCCGCTTCCTGTGTGAGGCAGGGTCGTACTCTGCGGATGTTGTAGAGCATGAACCTACAGGAACGGGCCACCGCCTTGATGTTAGTTGAGAACGACAGGGTGTTGTCCAGGATCACGCCAAGGTTCTTAGCGCTCTGGGAGGAGGACACGATGGAGTTGTCAACCGTGATGGCGAGATCATGGAACGGGCAGTCCTTCCCCGGGAGGAAGAGCAGCTCCGTCTTGCCGAGGTTCAGCTTGAGGTGGTGATCCGTCATCCACACTGATATGTCTGCCAGACATGCAGAGATGCGATTCGCCACCTGGTCATCAGAAGGGGGAAAGGAGAAGATTAATTGTGTGTCGTCTGCATAGCAATGATAGGAGAGACCATGTGAGGTTATGACAGAGCCAAGTGACTTGGTGTATAGTCTTGAAACCTGACTGATTTGGATCAAGAAGGTCATTCTGAGAGAGATAGCGGGAGAGCTGGCCAAGGACGGCACGTTCAAGAGTTTTGGAGAGAAAAGAAAGAAGGATGGGAAGGAAGGGATACTGGTCTGTAGTTGTTGACATCGGAGGGATCGAGTGTAGGTTTTTTCAGAAGGGGTGCAACTCTCGCTCTCTTGAAGACGGGAGGGACGTCTCCCTGTCTGATGACACAGAAATGTACAGTTGTGTATCGCCTGTGTAGCAGTGAAAATCAATGCTGTGCTTTCTGATAACACTGCTAAGGGGTAACATACATTCAAAAGTTTGGACACACCTACTCATTCCAGGTTTAAAAAAAAACTATTTTCTACAATGTAGAATAATAGTGAAGACCTCAACACTATGAAATAATATGGAAGGAATCATGTAGTAACCAAAAAAGTGTTAAACAAATCAAAAATTAGTTTTATATTTGAGATTCTTCAAATTAGCCACCCTTTGCCTTGATGATAGCTTTGCACGCTCTTCTCATTCTCTCAACCAGCTTCATGATGTAGTCACCTGGAATGCATTTAAATTAACAACTGTGCCTTGTTAAAAGTACATTTTTGGTATTCTTTCCTCCTTAATGCATTTGGTAAGAAAAACGACAGTCCATCATTACTTTAAGACATGAAGTTCAGTCAATCCGGAACATTTCTTGAACTTTTAAAGTTTCTTCAAGTGCAGTCGCAAAAAACATCAAGCGCTATGATGAATCTGGCTCTCATGAGGACTGCCACAGGGTTACCAGCCTCAGAAATTGCAGCCCAAATAAATGCTTCAGAGTTCAAGGAGCAGACACATCTCAACATCAACTGTTCAGAGGAGACTGAGTGAATCAGGCCTTCATGGTTGAACTGCTGCATAGAAATCACTACTAAAGGACACAACAAAAAGAAGAGACTTGCTTGGGCCAAGAAACATGAGCAATGGACATTAGACCGGTGGAAATCTGTCCTTTGGTCTGATGAGTCCACATTTGAGATTTTTGGTTCCAACTACCGTGTCTTTGTGAGACGCAGAGTAGATGAGCGTATGATCTCCGCATGTGTGGTTCCCACCGAGAAGCATGGAGGAGGAGGTGTGGGGGTGCTTTGATGGTGACACTGTCTGTGGTTTATTTAGAATTCAAGGCACAGTAAACCAGCATGACTACCACAGCATTCTGCAGCAATATGCCATCCCATCTGGTTTGAGATTAGTGTGACTACCGTTTGTTTTTCAACAGGACAATGACCTACAACACACCTCCGGGCTATTTCACTAAGGAGAGTGATTGAGTGCTGCATTAGATGACCTGGACTCCACAATCACCCGACCTCAACTAAATTGAGATGGTTTGGGATGAGTTGGATCGCAGAGTGAAGGAAAAGCAGCCAACAAGTGCTCAGCATATGTGGAACTCCTTCAAGACTTTTAGAAAAGCATGCCTGGTGAAGCTGGTTGAGAGAATGCCAAGAGTGTGCAAAGCTGTCATCAAGGAAAAGGGTGGCTACTTTGAAGAATCTCAAATATAAAATATATTTTGATTTGTTGAACGCTTTTTTGGTTACTACCTGATTCCATGTGTTATTTCATAGTTTTGATGTCTTCACTATTATTCTACAATGTAGAAAATAGTAAAAATAAAAAAAAAACCTTGAATGAGTAGGTGTGTCCAAACTTGACTGGTACTGTATATAAACTGACCAGTTCCGGACCCAAAATTGAACCTTGTGGAACGCCACGTTTGATATGTATTTTCTCTGAGTTATGTTCACCAAGGGTGAAAAAAACTCTTGACCGGTTAAATAGGTCCTAAACCAATTTGGAACTGGACCAGAGAGGCCAACCCACTTCTCCAGTGTGTCCAGAAGGACATCAGCGTCAACAGTGTCGAATGCAGCACTTCAATCCAAGAGTACAAGGCCATCTCTGCTGTAGTGGGCATGAAATCCAGATTGGATTTGATTAAAATACAGTTCTCAACTAAAAATGTATTTAGCTGTTTGAAAACAAATTTCTCCCGAATTCTGCTTAAGAATGGAAGGTTGGAGATTGCCTGAAAATTGTTAAGAGCTGAAGAATCTAGATTACTTTTCATCAGAAGGGGTTTCACCATAGCAGTTTTTAGTGCAGTAGGGAAATTGTCTGTGATCAGGGAGTGATTAACAATAGCATGCACTTCTTCTGATATGCAAATACAAACTCGTTTGAAGAAGGTGTTGGGGATAGGATGGAGAAGGCAGGTAGAAGGTTTAAGTTGTGATATCACTTTCCTGAGCACAATAAATCCGTAGTGGCTTTGCTAGGGCACATATCATCAAACTTCTCATCAGGCCTTGCTTGACTGATATCCAGCCTACCTTATCTCTGAAATATGCAGCAAACTTATCACATTTAGATGTGGAGGAAAGTTCACAGGTTTGCGGGGGTAGGATTTATCAGGACATCAATGGTTGAGATGAGCCCTCCCTAATTATTCTGAATATGAGTGGTCAAGATAGAAATGCCATACGAGCTCATTTTTCTAATTGCCTTGTTGTGTATGTGACTCGTTTCAGGATATATTATGCCAAGTTGCTCTCTCAGAATATAATAATGTAACCTGCAACTTTGACTTTCTCCACTTCCGCTCTGCCTTTCTGTAATTTCTCTTTAATTGATTAGTTTCCTCACTTATCCAAGGGGCTCTCCGTTTTGGATGTGGTGTTTTTCAACTTTACTGAAGCTATGGCATTAATAGTTGCCCTTAATTTGTTATTAAAGTTATCAACTAACTCATCAAAGTGGAAGGCAGAATAGATGATGGAGTATTTTTCACACACTCAATAAAATCTGTAGCAAATTCTTAATAATGCTTTCCGTATTACCCTGTGCTATGGGCAACAAGTTGGTAAAACATACACAGTGGGATTAGATAAAGCAACATTAGCAATAGAGGGTTTGTCAATGGAAAGCCCCAAGGTAATAACCAGGTCCAGACTATGACTGCGGTTATGGGTGGGCCCAGTCATTTGTTAGATAAAGTCCATAGAGCACAAATGATTCATGAATTCAATGGCCTTGGAATCAGTCTCTTTGCCAACATGAATATTAAAATCACCCAACACAATGATTTCTATC
Organism: Oncorhynchus nerka; assembly: GCF_034236695.1. Lineage (NCBI taxonomy): Eukaryota > Metazoa > Chordata > Actinopteri > Salmoniformes > Salmonidae > Oncorhynchus > Oncorhynchus nerka. The sequence continues at coordinate 18,228,573 of NC_088423.1, forward strand.
ATAGTTCTCAAGGACAATAGCCAATAGTTCAGAGAAATCAGTAAAGAAAGTGGGGCAGTGCTTTGGTGGCCTATACAGGGTTAAGGCCAGCACGGGTGGCTGACATTTAAACAGTATGCGCCAAATAAAATGTCCTTATAGCTGAGAGCATTAGTAAAAATAGAGGCTGATAGAATATGAAAAGCTGTAGTCTGGCGGAAGGCTTCAATAACAGCGGCACTACAGTCTGAAGACTGCCATGTTTCAGTGAGGAACATGCAATCAACTTTGCGCTCAGTAATGAGGTCATTCACGAGAAAGGTTTTACTTGTGATTACTCATTTACAGGTGACATATTCAGTGAATGTGGGCCACTCGGCCCTTGTGGGATCTGCCTAGAGGTAACCAATGGAATAACAAACAGATTAAAGTTACAACCATGTTTTTTGACAGTCGTTTCAGGATATATTATACCAAGTTGCTCTCTCAGAATATAATAATGTAACCTGCAACTTTTACTTTCACCACTTCTATCAGAATGGTAGGAGATGACAGTTTGTAACTCACTAGAAGGCGGAGATAAGCAACACAAATTAGGTTACTCACAATAATCATAGTGCCATTGCTACAGGAGCTGATCTGCTTTCCAAGTCCTATGTTGCTTATTCTGACAGAGAGAACTGGAGCACTATCAGACACTGTCTCTCAGTCTCTAAAACAGTTTGATGTTGTTAGGACTGGAGCAATACCAGACACTGTCTCTCAGTCTCTAAAACAGTTTGATGTTGTTTGGACTGGAGAAAGTTGATGTCATTTTCAAAACAGACTATGGGAGGTGCTCAGTACTACATAGAGTCATGGCTACATGGAACTCTATTCCATATCAGGTAACTGATGCAAGTAGCAGAATCAGATTTTTTTTAAAAACTGATAAAAATACAATTTATGGAACTGCAGGGACTGAAGACACACACACACACACACACACACACACACACACACACACACACACACACACAGGCAAAGACACACACTTACACATAAACATGATAAGACACGCACTCTACACACACGTACACATGGATCTTGTATTGTAGGTATGTGGTAGTAGAGTAGTGGCTTGAGCGAAAACACTTAATCTGTTGTGAAAAGTATTTTGAAATGTAATGTCATGTAATATTGTATATAACTGCCTTAATGTTGCTGGACCCCTTGAAGAGTAGCTGCTGCCTTGACAAAATACCAGGGCCAGCCAGTGTAACTGTTAAACTGCTTGCTGTACACTGTACGGTGTGATTGTAGAAGGTTTACTAACACCTTAGTTCTATTAGCTATGTTGACTATGATGTTAATACGATGTAGGCTATGTAGCGCTTAGCGGTTATGGTATGAAGGTTTGGCGTGGAATTATTATTATTTTTGCCTCGTCACAGACAGATGTTTTGTTGTCCACCGAAGTCCATACTCGAAGGGAGAAGGTGAGAGGAGGAGAGGGTGTAGATCCGAGAAGGAATTATACAACGAGGAAAGTGATGATGCTGTTTGTATGTGGCTGCTATGACAATTTACTGTGTGTGCAGGTGAAAAACTTTTCTTGAATGGAAGTAAACAGAATGAAGTGTGGATAAGCCTACCTGAATTTGTTCAATAGAAACTCTCGTTTGCAACTGTTTGGACTAATGATTACACCCCAGATCAGCTAGATGCCGGCAGGATTATGCAAGGCGGTATTGAATGTGTCACTGTTTGTCACCTTGATTACTCCAATTTGTCTCTCTACCTGTGCACCTACGTTATAAACTTAGATTCGTAGGCTAGTATTAACCTCATGATGGGTATAGGGAAAATTCAAGTATCATATAATAGCTTAAACCTATCGATGTTACATCGAGCTGGGTGAATGGAAAATTAATGAATGTCCAAAATGCTGTAATAGAAATAATGCCATGCTCATAAATGTTTTAAATAAATTGTCCTCCCTCATCTTAAACAGCACAGACTGCCACTGATCTGAACATTTTATCGCCCGGTTCAGGGAAGAGCACAGCTGCTCTGCTGTGGCAAAGTAATCAACACAAATTAGTTACAAATGAGGTAGGACAGGCGCACACACACACACACACACACACACACACACACACACACACACACACTAGCTATCCCAGCTACTGCAGCAGTAAAGTTCCAGATAATGTCACATGGTTTCCAAGAAGCCAGAAAGTGAGTGAGGCGTGGACCTTGCCCATTGTGACACTCTCAGGCTGCGTCTGAAATGGCACCCTATTCCCTATGTAGTGCATTCTTTTGAACAGGGCCTCATGGGCCCTCATAGGCTTTAGCCAAAAGCAGTGCACTATAGGGAGTATGGTGCCATTTGGGACACAGCCTCAAACAGACTGATGGGAAACTCAAGCTGTAGAGAACAAAGCGGACTTGATCCATGGGGATGGATGTCTCTGTTCTGTTCTGGTCCTCAGGCACATCCCTCTTTTCTTTCACTATTCTGCTGGCTGGGGGAAAAGACTCTGTACTGTAAGCCTGGGATCTCTCTCTCTCTGGACTTTCTCTCTCTCTCTCTCTGGACTCTCTCTTTTCTCTCTCTCTCTCTCTCTCTCTCTCTCTCTCTCTCTCTCTCTCTCTCTCTCTCTCTCTCTCTCTCTCTCTTTCTCTGCTTAGTTTTAATCAAACCACAGTCTCCTATAGCTAGTGGGAACGTTGCCATAGAGGGATTGATATAGTGCTCTTGCTGGGATGTGGGTAAATAGAACCGTTTGTCACCCTGGCTGGCTCTTTTTGACTTGAGTAGTAGGTAGGCCTTACATCATGGCCAGAAGTTGCTAAAAAAAACTGTTCTATCAGCTGTTCTCTTCCATCCTGGAGCCAAGTAGAAGTTAATAAATGTGCTAAGGCTTTGTGTTGTGCTGGGTGACAGGCCAGGGGGTTTTGGATGTTTGTGGCTTTAAAGGGGCAATCTGCAATTGGTATATCTTTTTTTTATCTTAAATGAATGATATGAAGTTCTATTATTATTATTATTATTATTGTTATTATTCAACAAAAAAATGTGGTGGGTAGATCAGCTTTAATATTGCAGATTGTGGCTTCTATCAATGTAATTGTCTGCATCATTTCCAATCCCCTATCCTGTGCATTCAGAAAGTATTCAGACCCCTTGACCTTTTCCACATTTTGTTACGTTACAGCCTTATTCTAAAATTGAATAATTCGTTTTTTCCCTTATCAATCTACACATAATACCCCATAATGACAAAGCAAAAACAAGTTTGTAGAAATGCTTGCAAATGTATAAGTTTCAGTATTCAGACCCTTTACTCAGTACTTTGTTGATGCACCTTTGGCAGCGATTACAGCATAGAGTCTTCTTGGGTATGACGCTACAAGCTTGGTACACATATATTTGGGGAGTTTCTCCCATTCTTTGCAGATCCTCTCAAGCTCTGTCAGGTTGGATGGGGAGCATTGCTGCACAGCTATTTTTCAGGTCTCTCCAGAGATGTTCGATTGGGTTCAAGTTCTGGCTGGGCCATTCAAGGACATTCAGAGACTTGTCGCAAAGCCACTCCTGCACTTTCTTGGCTGTGTGCTTAGGGTCATTGTCCTGTTGGAAGGTGAACCTTCGCCCCAGTCTGAGGTCCTAACCTGCTCCAGAGCGCTTTTCATCAAGAATCTCTCTGTATTTTGCTCCATTCATCTTTCCCTTGATCCTGACTAGTCTTCCAGTCCCTGCGTCTGAAAAACATCCCCACACTATGATGCTGCCACCACCATGCTTCACTGTAGGGATGATGCAAGGTTCCCTCAAGACGTGACACTTGGTATTCAGGCCAAAGAGTCTTTAGGTGCCTTTTGACAAACTCCAAGCAGGCTGTCATGTGCCTTTTACTGAGGAGTGGCTTCCGTCTGGCCACTCTACCATAAAGGCCTGATTGGTGGAGTGCTGCAGAGATGGTTGTCCTTCTGGAAGGTTCTCCCATCTTCCAGAGGAACTCTGGTGCTCTGTCAGAGTGACCATCGGGTTCACGGTCACCTCCGTAACCAAGGCCCTTCTCCCCCGATTGCTCAGTTTGGCCGGGCGGCCAGCTCTAGGAAGAGTCTTCGTGGTTCCAAACTTCTTCCATTTAAGAATGATGGAGGCCACTGTGGTCTTGCTGCAGACATTTTCTTGGTACACTTCCCCAGATCTGTGCCTCGACACAATCCTGTCTCGACCTCATGGCTTGGTTTTTGCTCTGACATGCACTGTCAACTGTGGGGCCTTATATAGACAAGTATGTGCCTTTCCAAATCATGTCAAATCAATTGAATTTACCACAGGTGAACTCCAATCAAGTTCTAGAAACATCTCATGGATGATCAATGGAAACAGGATGCACCTGAGCTCAATTTCGAGTCTCATAGTAAAGGGTCTGAATACTTATGTCAATAAACTATTTCTGTTTTTTACAATGGGATATTTTGTGTAGATTGCTGAGGATTTTTATTTATTTAAGCAAATTTAGAGTAAGACTGTAATGTAACAAAATGTGGGGAAAGTCAAGGGGTCTGAACACTTTCCGACTCCTTGACTTTATTTGTAAATATATTTATTTTTTAAAGGGGCAATATGTAACTTTTTGGTGACCAAATTCACATAGAAATGGGAGTTAAGGATCTGTCATTTTCATTGAAAGCAAGTTTAAGAAGTGGTAGAGCTATTTTGTGTGCTTTAACTCTGCTTCCCGTTCTTAAGGTTAGTTTTTGGTCTTTTACTTTTGGTTTTGTACACCAGCTTCAAACAGCTGAAAATACAATATTTCGCTTATGGAGAATATATTTCACAGCAGTTTTAGATGGTACAATGATTCTCTACACTATATGCCATCTTATTTTGTCACATAAACTGATATTAGGCGAACTCTTTGAGTTTTAGAAACCAGGAAATAGCGGAGCGGTTTCTGCATACCTTCTTGATAATTGGAGTAAACTAATGGACAACAATACTTCTACTTCCAGCCTAAACATACTATTTACATTCTACGGACAGTATATTTTACATTGTTTATCTTGTTTTTTGTTATTTTTAGTCTAACCCTACAGATACACTCAACCCCTCCCATCCATCTCTGAACACCATCCATGCCATATATTTTTCAACCGTGCTGTGATGTTTCACAAAACCTTTGAACCTTTCTATTCTCATAGCTTCTACAGATATCGCTAAGAGTGTTATTATATTATTGATTGATTGACTATGACTTTTCAAATCACCCAGCAGTGCTATTTGCAGTGTTAGCTTCAGGTAAATGTTGTAATTCTTCAGCTAATCCTGAACCTGTGACCAAAAACAAGCAGTACCAAAACAAGTGATCTAATGATTCTGTCTCTTCAATTTGTATTAGTTATATACACATGATATATGTGGAGTACATAATGCAACAAAATGCTTTCTTGCAAGTTCACCTTCAAGACAATGCAACAACAATAGATAAGTAATTAAGTGAATATAATATCATGCATTTAAGTGCAAAAATGTATGCACCAAGAATATAACTTATTAATGCCTCATTAGCTTAGTTAAACTGTCGTACCCCATCAGAACCAAAATATAAGCATGCTCCGTTGTTTGGAAACAATGTAATTGTAAACAAACACTGTATAACCTCCAACCTTGGTAAGTCCATGGTCCCACCTTGCATCCTTAGCTCTATTCATTTGAGAGTGGTTACATTGCTCCTATCCCTCAGCTGTTTACCCGAACAGTGGTGGGGTGTCCACTTCGTTGTTTGTACTGCAGATTGTCCCTTCAACAGAGTTGTATGTCATCTGGATGTCGATGGCGTGTGCTCTGGCTCTTCTGTCAGACCCGACCAAAGCCTGTCGTCTGTCCGTCTGTCCTCTGTCTGTCTGTTGTCTGCCTGTCATCTGTCCGTCTGTCCTCTGTCTGTCTGTTGTCTGCCTGTCGTCTGTCCGTCTGTCCTCTGTCTGTCTGTCTGTCTGTTGTCTGCCTGTCGTCTGTCCGTCTGTCCTCTGTCTGTCTGTTGTCTGCCTGTCATCTGTCCGTCTGTCCTCTGTCTGTCTGTTGTCTGCCTGTCGTCTGTCCGTCTGTCCTCTGTCTGTCTGTTGTCTGCCTGTTGTCTGTCCGTCTGTCCTCTGTCTGTCTGTTGTCTGCCTGTCGTCTGTCCGTCTGTCCTCTGTCTGTCTGTTGTCTGCCTGTCGTCTGTCCGTCTGTCCTCTGTCTGTCTGTTGTCTGCCTGTCGTCTGTCCGTCTGTCCTCTGTCTGTCTGTCTGTTGTCTGCCTGTCGTCTGTCCGTCTGTCCTCTGTCTGTCTGTTGTCTGCCTGTCATCTGTCCGTCTGTCCTCTGTCTGTCTGTTGTCTGCCTGTCATCTGTCCGTCTGTCCTCTGTCTGTCTGTTGTCTGCCTGTCGTCTGTCCGTCTGTCCTCTGTCTGTCTGTTGTCTGCCTGTCGTCTGTCCGTCTGTCCCCTGTCTGTCTGTTGTCTGCCTGTCGTCTGTCCGTCTGTCCTCTGTCTGTCTGTTGTCTGCCTGTCGTCTGTCCGTCTATCTGTCTGTTGTCTGCCTGTCGTCTGTCCGTCTGTCCTCTGTCGTCTGCCTGTCGTCTGTCTGTCTCTCATCTGTCTCTCATCTGAAGTTGAACCAAAGTCTCTTACTGATCTATGAATAACCCCTTTAAACTCAACCAAGCCTGTGTAGTGTAGTTAGTCACTGAGTAATACACAGCATTGAGGCACAATACTACAGTAGGCTACGGTACTATAGATAATAATGATAATACATTTCATTTGTGAAGCACTTTTATCACACCCAAGGTGCTGATGTAATCAGAGCATGATTAATGAATGTCACTATAAATGTGTGGTGTCAACAGCGTTGGGATTTCAGACAGCAAAAATACACATTTCCGTTTATTTTTATGTTGAATATCTGTAACGGTTTTCTGTATGTGAAGGAGAGTCAGACCAAAATGCGGCGTGGCTATTGCGATCCATGTTTAATGAAACAAAGTAGACACGAATCAAATACAAAAACGTAACACGAAAACCGAAACAGCCTAATACTGGTGCAAAGTAACACAGAGACAGTAACAAGGACAATCACCCACAAAACCCAACACCAAACAGGCTACCTAAATATGATTCCCAATCAGAGACAATGACGAACACCTGCCTCTGATTGAGAACCATATCAGGCCAAACATAGAACTAGACAAACTAGACATGTAACATAGAATGCCCACTCAGCTCACACCCTGACCAACCAAAACATAGAAACATACAAAGCAAACTATGGTCAGGGTGTGACAATATCAAACATTTTATTGAATCACAAACACAAAACAGGCAGGCCGGTACAACACACTTCTTACGTACATCAGATTAGTTACAGTTACATGTTTGAATTAGTCAACTTCCAGACACATTTTTGTTTTGATGAACAGTAAGGATGTATTGTATAAATGGACTGACTTTAATCTCTTTGTGTCCTGTTTGGCAGGGTCCACCTACAGTGTTTTGTCTACCATGCCGTCTGACTCTGAAAGCAGCACTTCCCTCAGTAGCGCAGGTGAGCCTGGATGGGTTTCTCTCTTTTGGCAGTAGTAGGGTTGCAAAATTCCCAGGTTTGCTAGAAACTCAAGTTGGAATATTCCTGGAATCAGGCGCAAATAAACAGGAAATCCGGAATCCTCCAACTAGGATTTCTGGAAAAATCCTGTAGTAGTATGAATGTTTGAATATAAATGTATTGTTCTTACGGATTATGAAACTAGGTGAATGTGGTCCAGAGAACTGGCTAACCAACCAGACAGCATGCTATTTCTGACTTTCAGTCAGCACAAACAAGTGATTACACAGATGTGAAAGGATTTACAAAAGCAACCCACCAACCCCCCAGAATGGTTTTCAGTGAGCCATTCTCTCTCTGAGGGAGAGAGATAGAGGCTGTGTACCAAATGGCACCCTATTCCCTACATGGTGCACTACATTTTACCAGAGCCCTATGGGGCCTGGTCACAAGTAGTGCACTATATAGGGAATGAGGTGTCATTTGGGTGGAGGCCAGAGGGATTGCCCTGCAGGGCAGAGCTACTGAAAGAGGAGAGGGACGCATGACTCTGTTGTGGTGCTTGTTGTTGTCTTCAGTCAGAGGTCCAGAAAGAAAACAAATAGAGCTGTTTTGTTTATGTCAACACTGCAACATAGGCCCTTTGATTGAATGAATTGAGACATGGCTGGAGTGTTGGACTGATTACACTCACAAGTCAACGGTTAAAGGGGCCATCTGGGATTGTTACATCCAAATGAATGGTATGTAGCCATTGGTTCTTAAAGACTTCAGCTCCTAACTGCCTCGATCTTAGTTAAAAAACAGTGTGTCCGCTTTGTTATTGTTTAAATCCCAGGTTGCCCCTTTATTGTACTTCCGGCGCCGACAGAGATGGCCGCCTCGCTTCGCGTTCCTAGGAAACTATGCAGTTTTTTTTTTTTTTTTTACGTGTTATTTCTTACATTAGTACCCCAGGTCATCTTAGGTTTCATTACATACAGTCGAGAAGAACTACTGAATATAAGATCAGCGTCAACTCACCATCAGTACGACCAAGAATATGTTTTTCGCGACGCGGATCCTGTGTTCGGCCTTACAAACAGGACAACGGAATGGATCGCATGCAGCGACCGAAAAAAACGACTCCGAAAAAGAGGGAAACGAGGCGGTCTTCTGGTCAGACTCCGGAGACGGGCAGACCGTGCACCACTCCCTAGCATTCTTCTTGCCAATGTCCAGTCTCTTGACAACAAGGTTGATGAAATCCGAGCAAGGGTAGCATTCCAGAGGGACGTCAGAGACTGTAACGTTCTGTGCTTCACGGAAACATGGCTCACTGGAGAGACGCTATCCGAAGCGGTGCAGCCAATGGGTTTCTCCACGCATCGCGCCGACAGAAACAAACACCTTTCTGGTAAGAAGAGGGGCGGGGGCGTTATGGCTAACGAGACATGGTGTGATGAAAGAAACATACAGGAACTCAAATCCTTCTGTTCACCTGATTTAGAATTCCTCACAATCAAATGTAGACCGCATTATCTACCAAGAGAATTCTCTTCGATTATAATCACAGCCGTATATATCCCCCCCAAGCAGACACATCGATGGCTCTGAACGAACTTTATTTAACTCTTTGCAAACTGGAAACCATTTATCCAGAGGCTGCATTCATTGTAGCTGGGGATTTTAACAAGGCTAATCTGAAAACAAGACTCCCTAAATTTTATCAGCATATCGATTGCGCAACCAGGGGTGGAAAAACCTTGGATCATTGTTACTCTAACTTCCGCGACGCATATAAGGCCCTGCCCCGCCCCCCTTTCGGAAAAGCTGACCACGACTCCATTTTGTTGATCCCTGCCTACAGACAGAAACTAAAACAAGAGGCTCCCACGCTGAGGTCTGTCCAACGCTGGTCCGACCAAGCTGACTCCACACTCCAAGACTGCTTCCATCACGTGGACTGGGATATGTTTCGTATTGCGTCAGATAACAACATTGACGAATACGCTGATTCGGTGTGCGAGTTCATTAGAACGTGCGTTGAAGATGTCGTTCCCATAGCAACGATTAAAACATTCCCTAACCAGAAACCGTGGATTGATGGCAGCATTCGCGTGAAACTGAAAGCGCGAACCACTGCTTTTAATCAGGGCAAGGTGTCTGGTAACATGACCGAATACAAACAGTGCAGCTATTCCTCCGCAAGGCTATCAAACAAGCTAAGCGTCAGTACAGAGACAAAGTAGAATCTCAATTCAACGGCTCAGACACAAGAGGCATGTGGCAGGGTCTACAGTCAATCACAGACTACAGGAAGAAATCCAGCCCAGTCACGGACCAGGATGTCTTGCTCCCAGGCAGACTAAATAACTTTTTTGCCCGCTTTGAGGACAATACAGTGCCACTGACACGGCCTGCAACGAAAACATGCGGTCTCTCCTTCACTGCAGCCGAGGTGAGTAAAGACATTTAAACGTGTTAACCCTCGCAGGGCTGCAGGCCCAGACGGCATCCCCAGCCGCGCCCTCAGAGCATGCGCAGACCAGCTGGCCGGTGTGTTTACGGACATATTCAATCAATCCCTATACCAGTCTGCTGTTCCCACATGCTTCAAGAGGGCCACCATTGTTCCTGTTCCCAAGAAAGCTAAGGTAACTGAGCTAAACGACTACCGCCCCGTAGCACTCACTTCCGTCATCATGAAGTGCTTTGAGAGACTAGTCAAGGACCATATCACCTCCACCCTACCTGACACCCTAGACCCACTCCAATTTGCTTACCGCCCAAATAGGTCCACAGACGATGCAATCTCAACCACACTGCACACTGCCCTAACCCATCTGGACAAGAGGAATACCTATGTGAGAATGCTGTTCATCGAGAGCATCCTGGCGGGCTGTATCACCGCCTGGTACGGCAACTGCTCCTCAACCGTAAGGCTCTCCAGAGGGTAGTGAGGTCTGCACAACGCATCACCGGGGGCAAACTACCTGCCCTCCAGGACACCTACACCACCCGATGTTACAGGAAGGCCATAAAGATCATCAAGGACATCAACCACCCGAGCCACTGCCTGTTCACCCCGCTATCATCCAGAAGGCGAGGTCAGTACAGGTGCATCAAAGCTGGGACCGAGAGACTGAAAAACAGCTTCTATCTCAAGGCCATCAGACTGTTAAACAGCCACCACTAACATTGAGTGGCTGCTGCCAACACACTGACACTGACTCAACTCCAGCCACTTTAATAATGGGAATTGATGGGAAATGATGTAAATATATCACTAGCCACTTTAAACAATGCTACCTTATATAATGTTACTTACCCTACATTATTCATCTCATATGCATACGTATATACTGTACTCTATATCATCTACTGCATCCTTATGTAATACATGTATCACTAGCCACTTTAACTATGCCACTTTGTTTACATACTCATCTCATATGTATATACTGTACTCGATACTATCTACTGTATCTTGCCTATGCTGCTCTGTACCATCACTCATTCATATATCCTTATGTACATATTCTTTATCCCCTAACACTGTGTATAAGACAGTAGTTTAGGAATTGTTAGTTAGATTACTTGTTGGTTATTCCTGCATTGTCGGAACTAGAAGCACAAGCATTTCGCTACACTCGCATTAACATCTGCTAACCATGTGTATGTGACAAATAAGATTTGATTTGATTTGATTTAAGCGTAGTCATGAAGACGTCATGTGCCACATTTTGCCCCCTGGTTTGTTTATTATTGTTGTCACATTATTCATAATAACGATGTGCTACTTTACTTTGGATTGTTTGGCTTATGTATTTCATGATGTATGACACAAGCACTCTCAATCTCCAATGTTGCCTCAAGAGTCCTCCAAATCGACATCTATGCGCTTCTGGAGATCTGAGAGGATTTGACAGGTGCAGCCTAATAAACAATATAGTTATAGCTTCGTCTTGACCTTTGATGGGCTAGGTGGAGGTAACTTTCACCACACTACTTATACAAATCAAATCCTCTCAGATCTCCACAAATGCGTAGGGCAGGGAGGAGGGTTTAGGGGTCGATTTGGTATTGGGCCTATGTCGGGTAAGGGCCCTTGCCACCTGTGGTATGCTGACTGCGGAAAGAGCGATCTCTGTCTCAATTTTTGCCTTGAATCTTCTTATGTCTTCTGAGGCCCAATCCCAAATGGATCCTATTGCCCTATGCACTTACATTTACATTTACATTTAAGTCATTTAGCAGACGCTCTTATCCAGAGCGACTTACAAATTCACATCATCTATGTCGGTGTAAGGGCCCTAGCCATCAGTGACAGTCTGACTGTGACAGGTACCATGGGTCAAGCCTCGTCCCCTCCTCCAGCCCATATGGAGAACCGCCACGGTCAGATGAGTGAGAAGATGGAGGCGGTTCTGTTCCAGCTGAGACAGGTGACCCGCGAGAGGGACGAGCTGCGTAAACGCCTGGCCCTGTCCTCGCCCGGCACCACCTTCGATGACTGCAGGTACAGTAGAACTCTTGGTAGAGACAGAACCGCTGTAGATATTGCAGGTACACTACTCTACACCGGGGATTCCCAAACTGTGGGATGCCCCCCTAGAGGGGTGGGCTCTGCAATTTTGTTGGATGCATTTTCTGTTTGTTTTTGTTGTGTTTCAGATTATTTTGTGCCCAATAGAAATGAATGGTAAATAATGTATTGTGTCATTTTGGAGTCGCTTTTATTGTAAATAAGAATAGAATATATTTCTAAACAGATTAATGTGGATGCTACCATGGTTACAGATAGTCCTGAATGAATCGTGAATAATTATGAGTGAGATAGTTAGGCGCACAAATACCATACCCCCAAGACATGCTAACCTCTCACCATTATAATAACGGGAGGTTAGCATTTTTTTGGGGGGGTGGTATGATATTTGTGTGTCGATAACTGATGCAAAATGTTCTGTCCACCAACAAGAGGCGTGTGAACAGTTTGTGTCATGAACAGTGCTTTTGCACTGGATGTTCCTCAATGCTGGAAGGGTGAAGACCTGAGGGAAGAAGTTAGGGAACCCTTTCCCTGCAACCCTCACTATAGACAGAGCCTGGCCTTCACCTGGGACCACCTTCGATGGGGGTGGATTATTCCAATATAAGAGACAGAAGCACTATAGCTACTGTAGGTACAGGACTCACTACAGAGCCAGGCGATGTACTTGACTGACATCACTTAGAACCGTTCTAGACAGACACTCAGCCAACAGATAACACGCTCACCACGGGATGACCACCCTCAGCCAACAGATAACACGCTCACCACGAGATGACCACCCTCAGCCAACAGATAACACCCTCACCAGGGATGTCCACCCTCAGCCAACAGATAACACGCTCACCAGGGATGACCACCCTCAGCCAACAGATAACACGCTCACCAGGGATGACCACCCTCAGCCAAAAGATAACACCCTCACCAGGGATGACCACCCTCAGCCAACAGATAACACCCTCACCAGGGATGACCACCCTCAGCCAACAGATAACACCCTCACCAGGGATGACCACCCTCAGCCAACAGATAACACGCTCACCAGGGATGACCACCCTCAGCCAACAGATAACACCCTCACCAGGAATGACCACCCTCAGCCAACAAATAACACCCTCACCAGGAATGACCGCCCTCAGCCAACAGATAACACCCTCACCAGGGATGACCACCCTCAGCCAACAGATAACACCCTCACCAGGGATGACCACACTCACCAGGGATGACCACCCTCAGCCAACAGATAACACCCTCACCAGGGATGACCACCCTCACCAGGGATGACCACCCTCAGCCAACAGATAACACGCTCACCAGGGATGACCACCCTCAGCCAACAGATAACACCCTCACCAGGAATGACCACCCTCAGCCAACAGATAACACCCTCACCAGGGATGACCACACTCACCAGGGATGACCACCCTCAGCCAACAGATAACACCCTCACCAGGGATGACCACCCTCACCAGGGATGACCACCCTCACCAGGAATGACCACCCTCAGCCAACAGATAACACCCTCACCAGGGATGACCACCTCTTTATTCCTCCAAAGTCACTCTACCGCCAGAAGCAGAGAAGTAAAGGCAAAAAAAGGCGACGCTAAATGGGATCCACATTTTGTGAGCTCAGCAACTCTGTTAAAACATTAAACAAGAGTATGTATTTTGAATGAAGCTACTCGTCCCCACCTCTCTCATAACCACACACCCATACCATAGCGTTCTGCACTTTAATCTGCTCCTGGGGGGCTTGGTACTGATACGTCACTCTTTTCTGTCATCTCTCGTGTGTGTGTGCATCCATTTGTGTGTGCGTGTGTGAGAACCAGGCCCAACACCAAGTCAGGCCAGGACTACGAGCATCTGAAGCTGCAGTGTATGAAGGCCATGGTGGACCTGCAGTCCTTACAGAACCAACACAGCACAACACTGAAGAGATGTGAGGAGGCCGTGAAGAAAGCTGACTTCTACCAGTGAGTGATGTTCACACACACACACACACTTTTCTAATCTACCAGTGAGTGGTAGAGTGCAGACCTGGGTTCAAATACTATTTAGAACTATTCCAAATGCATTCAATTGATCTTGCCTGGAGTGCCAGGTGGATAGGGTTAGCTCGCAACAGAAGAGCTCATTCAAGCCCACCCAAAGTGTTTGACAGTATTTCAAATAGTATTTGAACCCCGGTCTGTAGTGAAGTGCATGGGAGTGAGTGGTTGGGGTCCATAAATATTTGAGCCTTCTCCCATCTCATTTATGTTGTGTGCTCTGAATCTCTCTGTTCTAACAATCAGGCTATGGAATGAATGGATGGGCTTTTAACCTGTGTTTGTCCCTCTTATGAGATCTGTGCGTCAGATTGCACAGAACATTTTTTCCCGAGGGGTAAGAGGTCAACCAATCTCGTGTCCCATTCCAAATGCTCCTGCTCAGTTAAACCATCATCCCAATCCTTTGACACCAGGGATTTGAGGAATTCAAGTGAGCAGAGCCACTGCTTTTCTGTCAGAAAGATCAGATCATGACTGTTCTAGCCTGCGTTGTAAATGGCAACTTATTCTCTATTTAGTCTACTACATTTGACAAGAACCCATAGGTTGCACTGTGTAGGGAATAGGGTGCCATTTGGGATGCACAGCTTGTCTCTTTTACACTCTCCATTATGATGTGTTGAAATCTGTCTCGTGCAGAATTAGATCCCTTTGTCTGGTGTTTTAATGTTTAACATTGTTTTATGTACTTGATCCTTTTCCATTTAATACAGTGTTGACAGGCTTTTTTAAGCAAAGTATTCAAGCCACCAGCAATAACTGGAGGTTGAACTGCTAGAATTGAGGATTCTGCACTTGCCTCTTCCATTGACAGTCATGAATATTGGAATGGGTGCTGTCCTCATTGAAAGTCAATTTGCCTGACAGTTGTGCTTCCCATTCATCATGATCCATTCCAACTCATGGCACAGCAAGCTTCATACTAATATAGAATTATACTAGAAAGTCTAAAAAAAAGGTTTTTAAACCCACAGGCTTCTAATGAGTTCAATCACTCAATTTTCTCTATCTTTTGTTATCCTCATAAAAGATACTTACATTTTGAGCAACATATTAAGTTGGATTCCTTCTTACATTATTTTGGTAAAATTAAATCAACAAATAATTGAAATGACTTGCATTATTTTATTTTGTAAGATATTTCAACACTTTATTGAGACAGTTCTGAAATGACAGAGGAGGTAGAGATAGGTGGGAGAAACAGATTGAAGGGTTGGAGCAGGGAACCCCGGTCTTCGTGGGAAGAGGGGTGACGTGTATCTAATTCATTTGGATTATGTTGGTTGTTTTTTTGTTGTCGATTATAATTCAGCCCAGAATCATTTCTTACAGTGTGGCTGTGTGGCTGTGTGGCTGTGTGGCTGTGTGGTTGAGTGGCTGTGTGGCTGTGTGGTTGAGTGGCTGTGTGGCTGTGTGGCTGTGTGGCTGAGTGGCTGTGTGGCTGTGTGGTTGAGTGGCTGTGTGGTTGAGTGGCTGTGTGGTTGAGTGGCTGTGTGGCTGTGTGGTTGAGTGGCTGTGTGGTTGAGTGGCTGTGTGGTTGAGTGGCTGTGTGGCTGTGTGGCTGTGTGGTTGAGTGGCTGTGTGGTTGAGTGGCTGTGTGGTTGAGTGGCTGTGTGGTTGAGTGGCTGTGTGGTTGTGTGGCTGTGTGGTTGAGTGGCTGTGTGGCTGTGTGGTTGAGTGGTTGTGTGGCTGTGTGGTTGTGTGGCTGTGTGGTTGAGTGGCTGTGTGGCTGTGTGGTTGAGTGGCTGTGTGGTTGAGTGGCTGTGTGGTTGAGTGGCTGTGTGGTTGAGTGGCTGTGTGGCTGTGTGGTTGAGTGGCTGTGTGGCTGTGTGGTTGAGTGGGCAAAATTCCAATGTACCATCTTACTACCCCTAATCTGTCTAAATAAAGCATTGAGAAAATAAATATTCTCCATAGGCCCTTATCATCAATTAATATTTAGGATAATAACCATTTGCATTTCTAAACCATTGAAAGGGAAAGGCGATACCTAGTCAACCCAACCCTGTATGAGAAATTATTTTGATACTGCCTTTTACATGCACTGAAACCCCCAAAAGTGTTTTAACAACACTCTTAAAAACACCAATATTCAGATTGAAGAACCACTTTGGGTGTTTCAGAGTACTTCATTTATGTTTTAAAACACATTCTTTGTATTAAAACACTTACATTGGGTTTACATTTCAACACCAGATCTCAGCTTAGGTGCACTATTTTTCACAGTTTCATTACACAATCATGGTGTTTTGAGATTTTCTATTTTTATCGTGTACAAACACTGACTTTGCTGATAGCTACTTTATTGAGGAAAAGAAAGGCGTGAGGAGAGGGGGCCGGATGTTCTCTCTGTCTGTCCATTTGTGTGATTTAATGATGTCTGCCATACTGTCTCAATAGTGTGGGGACAACCAACCCAACAGCTGGGGCAGAATGTAAAACAGACAGATGAAGGATTAGCCCCAATGTTTAAGCCTCTGTTTCTGCCTCTAGGTCCAGGCCATGTTTGTCTTCATCTGTGGCTGCAGCAGAATTTTATTTTTATTTTTATTTACTAGCAAGTCTGCTTCTGGGGTGGACTTGCCCGTTTGGGATAAAAAGCAACTGTCCACAAAGCACTGGTAGAATGTTCCTTTAAAGCTTGAGAAAATGTTTCTTCACCAAACTGCTCACAAGTTTGAAGTTTCACAATTTTGAACAC
Organism: Oncorhynchus nerka; assembly: GCF_034236695.1. Classification (NCBI taxonomy): domain Eukaryota; kingdom Metazoa; phylum Chordata; class Actinopteri; order Salmoniformes; family Salmonidae; genus Oncorhynchus; species Oncorhynchus nerka. Next base: position 18,245,420 of record NC_088423.1, read on the forward strand.
TGGATTGTGAAGCACACCCATGTCGTTTGCTCTGTGTGAATGCTCCTACCTGCTCATTGTAGCACATGAAATACAACACCTATTAAAAAGAGAACACATGCCACTGCCAGGGTCGATGCACGTTCAAGTCGGTGTATCCTTTTCCTGTTTGCAGCACGCTCCACAGCCGCCTGGCCGGCGAGCAGTCTCCGCTGAAGGAGGAGCTGGATGCTGTGAGGCAGGTAAGTTATCTGTATTCCAAGTATACCTGTACTTTGTTGCATAACACATTTCCCTATTGGGATACTACCGTACTCTATTCGATTCAATCCCATTCTATTTCATTCTGTTCGGCAGGACAACATCCAGCTGGTCAGAGAACACAACCATGTGAAACAGAGCTGTGAGGAGATGAGGAGACTACATGATGAGGACCAGAGACAGCTGGGAGACATGAGGCTGCTTCACCAACAGGTATTGGAGTAGAATACACACTCACCCTGACATGCTCAAGGTTTTTGGGTCCGGGTCCTCTCTTTGGGTCCGGGGTCCTCTCTTTGGGTCAGAGTCCTCTCTTTGGGTCAGGGTCCTCTCTCTGGGTCCAGGGTCCTCTCTTTGGATCAGGGTCCTCTCTTTTGGTCCAGGTTCCTCTCTTTTGGTCCAGGGTCCTCTCTTTTGGTCCAGGGTCCTCTCTTTGGGTCCAGGGTCCTCTATTTGGGTCCAGGGTCCTCTCTTTGGGTCCAGGGTCCTCTCTTTGGGTCCAGGGGGTGGCAGCTAGCTTATAAGTTATAGAAGCAGGCCAGCGACCAGAGCGTTGCCAGTTCGAATCCCTGGTTTGATGGGAACTTTGGCGAAACCTTTGCCGTCTATTCTGCCCATTTAGGACCATTAGCACGGTCAGACCAGCTCATTCCACTATGTCGTCATAGCGATCAGAAATGCCTTCAAATTAGACATGACCAAATTATTATTAATGAATATTTTTTTTATTAAATCAACCATTTAGTTTCTCTCATTGCTGCTCTGGTTGCACCTCAAGTAATGCCCTATTCCCTTTATAGTTAACTCTTTTGACCAGTGTCCATAGGGGCCTGAAGGGAATAAGGTGCCATTTGGGACGCACACTCTGTAGGATCTGTTTTAGCTCTCATTATAGTTTGAACCCTTGGTTCAGATCGTTAAATGTTTGTCAGTCATATCTAACGTGTTCATGGGGAATGCTTTCAATACCAGTCTGATCAGTAGGTGCCTAATTGGGCAGGTCCCAAATGACACCCTATTCCCTATATAGTGCTCTACTTTTGACCAGGCCCTGGTCCAAAGTAGTGCACTATAAAGGGAATAGGGTGCCATTTGGGGCATTAGACATTGTCTACCCAAAGCTGGGATTGCTGATGAGCTCATGAGATGTCATTAAGTAAACTAGCATCAAACAGCATAGAAATTCACAATCAAATGAGCCTGATGTCAATTCAAATTAGGCTGCCGTTGTGAATTACGTCTGTTAAGTATTTTCTGAGCGAGCCAATGCCATGCGGTAGACGTGCAGAAAATGCCTCGTGTAGGTTTTGCCTGATACCCATGTTGAATATACGTAATGCACAAATCATACAAACATGTGCCAATTTTATCCAAAGCGCTTTATAGTCTAGTCAGTGCATCCAATTGTTGTAGTCTACTGTATGTGACTGTTCATCCTGTGGGATGTTCGTTATTATGCCACACTACTTACATTACGTCTATTCATATTATTATCCTTTTCTTTAGTTGAGTCGTTTTAAAGCCATCGCAGTAGAAGTGCAGTGGAGCCGGAGAGGCACATTATAAATGTTCTACATGGTGTCTCTTCCTTCTGACTGAAAGAGTTTCTGCTTAGTATCTTCATTTAGCCCCAAGACCCTCAACTCTGCTAAATTACTTTTTTTCATGGCGGTAATTTGACAAACTGTTCCAATGTTGGGATATTTATTTAACTAGAAAAATGTTGCACCTTTTCCTTTGATCTCTGAGCTCTCAGAGTGAAACAGAGTTTCGGTGTAACCTTTGTAAATATAGCCATGGAGTGCGTTCCAAATGGCTCCCTACACAGTGCACTACTTTTGAACATGGCTTATAGTGCACTATATAGGGAACAGGGTGCCATTTGGGATGCTGCCTTACTGACTGAAGCACGTCTTGTTTTCTGGTGCTTAATCTATTTTTACACTATGGAGGAGAGGAGGGCACTTTAGTCTGCTCTGCTTTATTCAGACAGAGTGGTTGTCGACTCAGTCATGCTGAGTCATTATCTGTAGCACTGCCATGTCATCAATGAGACGGCTGTAGAGAGAGTGCTATAGTGTTGTTGTGCTGGAAATAAACTGTACTGTAATGCATTGTATAATGGAGATAGAGACTGTATTCTACTGTTGTATTTCCCAGTGGTCACAGAGGTTAAGTATAATGTAGATAGACCGTAGATGTACTGTACATACACTGAAATCTAGTGTATTGTATAGTGCTGTATCTGTAGATGTACTGTAGTGTATTGTATAGTGCTGTATCTGTAGATGTACTGTAGTGTATTGTATAGTGCTGTATCTGTAGATGTACTGTAGTGTATTGTATAGTGCTGTATGTGTAGATGTAGTGTAGTGTATTGTATAGTGCTGTATCTGTAGATGTACTGTAGTGTATTGTATAGTGCTGTATCTGTAGATGTACTGTAGTGTATTGTATAGTGCTGTATCTGTAGATGTAGTGTATTGTATAGTGCTGTATCTGTAGATGTACTGTAGTGTATTGTATAGTGCTGTATCTGTAGATGTACTGTAGTGTATTGTATAGTGCTGTATCTGTAGATGTACTGTAGTGTATTGTATAGTGCTGTATCTGTAGATGTACTGTAGTGTATTGTATAGTGCTGTATCTGTAGATGTACTGTAGTGTATTGTATAGTGCTGTATCTGTAGATGTACTGTAGTGTATTGTATAGTGCTGTATCTGTAGATGTACTGTAGTGTATTGTATAGTGCTGTATCTGTAGATGTACTGTAGTGTATTGTATAGTGCTGTATCTGTAGATGTAGTGTATTGTATAGTGCTGTATCTGTAGATGTACTGTAGTGTATAGTGCTGTATCTGTAGATGTACTGTAGTGTATTGTATAGTGCTGTATCTGTAGATGTACTGTAGTGTATTGTATAGTGCTGTATCTGTAGATGTACTGTAGTGTATTGTATAGTGCTGTATCTGTAGATGTATGTATAGTGCTGTAGTGTATTGTATAGTGCTGTATCTGTAGATGTACTGTAGTGTATTGTATAGTGCTGTATCTGTAGATGTACTGTAGTGTATTGTATAGTGCTGTATCTGTAGATGTACTGTAGTGTATTGTATAGTGCTGTATCTGTAGATGTACTGTAGTGTATTGTATAGTGCTGTATCTGTAGATGTACTGTAGTGTATTGTATAGTGCTGTATCTGTAGATGTAGTGTATTGTATTGTATAGTGCTGTATGTGTAGATGTAGTGTATTGTATAGTGCTGTATGTGTAGATGTAGTGTATTGTATAGTGCTGTATGTGTAGATGTAGTGTATTGTATTGTATAGTGCTGTATGTGTAGATGTAGTGTATTGTATAGTGCTGTATCTGTAGATGTAGTGTATTGTATAGTGCTGTATGTGTAGATGTACTGTAGTGTATTGTATAGTGCTGTATGTGTAGATGTAGTGTATTGTATAGTGCTGTATCTGTAGATGTACTGTATGTGTATTGTATAGTGCTGTATGTGTAGATGTACTGTAGTGTATTGTATAGTGCTGTTGTATAGATGTACTGTAGTGTATTGTATAGCTGTATCTGTAGATGTATTGTATAGTGCTGTATGTGTAGATGTACTGTAGTGTATTGTATAGTGCTGTATCTGTAGATGTAGTGTATTGTATAGTGCTGTATCTGTAGATGTACTGTAGTGTATTGTATAGTACTGTATGTGTAGATGTACTGTAGTGTATTGTATAGTGCTGTATCTGTAGATGTACTGTAGTGTATTGTATAGTGCTGTATCTGTAGATGTAGTGTATTGTATTGTATAGTGCTGTATGTGTAGATGTACTGTAGTGTATTGTATAGTGCTGTATCTGTAGATGTAGTGTATTGTATAGTGCTGTATGTGTAGATGTACTGTAGTGTATTGTATAGTGCTGTATCTGTAGATGTAGTGTATTGTATAGTGCTGTATCTGTAGATGTACTGTAGTGTATTGTATAGTACTGTATGTGTAGATGTACTGTAGTGTATTGTATAGTGCTGTATCTGTAGATGTACTGTAGTGTATTGTATAGTGCTGTATCTGTAGATGTAGTGTATTGTATTGTATAGTGCTGTATGTGTAGATGTACTGTAGTGTATTGTATAGTGCTGTATGTGTAGATGTACTGTAGTGTATTGTATAGTGCTGTATCTGTAGATGTACTGTAGTGTATTGTATAGTGCTGTATGTGTAGATGTACTGTAGTGTATTGTATAGTGCTGTATCTGTAGATGTACTGTAGTGTATTGTATAGTGCTGTATCTGTAGATGTAGTGTATTGTATAGTGCTGTATGTGTAGATGTACTGTAGTGTATTGTATAGTGCTGTATCTGTAGATGTACTGTAGTGTATTGTATAGTGCTGTATCTGTAGATGTACTGTAGTGTATTGTATAGTGCTGTATCTGTAGATGTACTGTAGTGTATTGTATAGTGCTGTATCTGTAGATGTAGTGTATTGTATAGTGCTGTATCTGTAGATGTACTGTAGTGTATTGTATAGTGCTGTATCTGTAGATGTACTGTAGTGTATTGTATAGTGCTGTATGTGTAGATGTACTGTAGTGTATTGTATAGTGCTGTATCTGTAGATGTAGTGTAGTGTATTGTATAGTGCTGTATCTGTAGATGTAGTGTATTGTATAGTGCTGTATCTGTAGATGTACTGTAGTGTATTGTATAGTGCTGTATCTGTAGATGTAGTGTATTGTATAGTGCTGTATCTGTAGATGTACTGTAGTGTATTGTATAGTGCTGTATCTGTAGATGTACTGTAGTGTATTGTATAGTGCTGTATGTGTAGATGTACTGTAGTGTATTGTATAGTGCTGTATCTGTAGATGTAGTGTAGTGTATTGTATAGTGCTGTATCTGTAGATGTAGTGTATTGTATAGTGCTGTATCTGTAGATGTACTGTAGTGTATTGTATAGTGCTGTATCTGTAGATGTACTGTAGTGTATTGTATAGTGCTGTATGTGTAGATGTACTGTAGTGTATTGTATAGTGCTGTATCTGTATCTGTAGATGTAGTGTATTGTATAGTGCTGTATGTGTAGATGTAGTGTATTGTATAGTGCTGTATGTGTAGATGTACTGTAGTGTATTGTATAGTGCTGTATCTGTAGATGTACTGTAGTGTATTGTATAGTGCTGTATCTGTAGATGTAGTGTATTGTATAGTGCTGTATCTGTAGATGTAGTGTATTGTATAGTACTGTATCAAATCAAATCAAATCCAATTTTATTTGTCACATACACATGGTTAGCAGATGTTAATGTGAGTGTAGCGAAATGCTTGTGCTTCTAGTTCCGACAATGCAGTAATAACCAACAAGTAATCTAACTAACAATTCCAAAATTACTGTCTTATACACACAAGTGTAAGGGGATAAAGAATATGTACATAAAGATATATGAATGAGTGATGGTACAGAGCAGCATAGGCAAGATGCAGTAGATGGTATCGAGTACAGTATATACATATGAGTATGTAAACAAAGTGGCATAGTTAAAGTGGCTAGTGATACATGTATTACATAAAGATACAATAGATGATATAGAGTACAGTATATACGTATACATATGAGATGAATAATGTAGGGTATGTAAACATTATATTAGGTAGCATTTTTTAAAGTGGCTAGTGATATATTTTACATCATTTCCCATCAATTCCCATTATTAAAGTGGCTGGAGTTGAATCAGTGTGTTGGCAGCAGCCACTCAATGTTAGTGGTGGCTGTTTAACAGTCTGATGGCCGTGAGATAGAAGCTGTTTTTCAGTCTCTCGGTCCCAGCTTTGATGCACCTGTACTGACCTCGCCTTCTGGATGATAGCGGGGTGAACAGGCAGTGGCTCTGGTGGTTGTTGTCCTTGATGATCTTTATGGCCTTCCTGTAACATCGGGTGGTGTAGGTGTCCTGGAGGGCAGGTAGTTTGCCCCCAGTGATGCGTTGTGCAGACCTCACTACCCTCTGGAGAGCCTTACGGTTGTGGGCGGAGCAGTTGCCGTACCAGGCGGTGATACAGCCCGCCAGGATGCTCTCGATTGTGCATCTGTAGAAGTTTGTGAGTGCTTTTGGTGACAAGCCACATTTCTTCAGCCTCCTGAGGTTGAAGAGGCGCTGCTGCGCCTTCTTCACAATGCTGTCTGTGTGGGTGGACCAATTCAGTTTGTCTGTGATGTGTATGCCGAGGAACTTAAAACTTGCTACCCTCTCCACTACTGTTCCATCGATGTGGATAGGGGGGTGTTCCCTCTGCTGTTTCCTGAAGTCCACAATCATCTCCTTAGTTTTGTTGACGTTGAGTGTGAGGTTATTTTCCTGACACCACACTCCGGGGGCCCTCACCTCCTCCCTGTAGGCCATCTCGTCGTTGTTGGTAATCAAGCCTACCACTGTTGTGTCGTCCATAAACTTGATGATTGAGTTGGGCGTGCGTGGCCACGCAGTCGTGGAGTGAACAGGGAGTACAGGAGAGGGCTCAGAACGCACCCTTGTGGGGCCCCAGTGTTGAGGATCAGCGGGGTGGAGATGTTGTTGCCTACCCTCACCACCTGGGGGCGGCCCGTCAGGAAGTCCAGTACCCAGTTGCACAGGGCGGGGTGAGACCCAGGGTCTCGAGCTTGATGACGAGCTTGGAGGGTACTATGGTGTTAAATGCCGAGCTGTAGTCGATGAACAGCATTCTCACATAGGTATTCCTCTTGTCCAGATGGGTTAGGGCAGTGTGCAGTGTGGTTGAGATTGCATCGTCTGTGGACCTATTTGGGCGGTAAGCAAATTGGAGTGGGTCTAGGGTGTCAGGTAGGGTGGAGGTGATATGGTCCTTGACTAGTCTCTCAAAGCACTTCATGATGACGGAAGTGAGTGCTACGGGGCGGTAGTCGTTTAGCTCAGTTACCTTAGCTTTCTTGGGAACAGGAACAATGGTGGCCCTCTTGAAGCATGTGGGAACAGCAGACTGGGATAGGGATTGATTGAATATGTCCGTAAACACACCAGCCAGCTGGTCTGCGCATGCTCTGAGGGCGCGGCTGGGAATGCCGTCTGGGTCTGTAGCCTTGCGAGGGTTAACACGTTTAAATGTTTTACTCACCTCGGCTGCAGTGAAGGAGAGGCCGCATGTTTTGGTTGCAGGCTGTGTCAGTGGCACTGTATTGTCCTCAAAGCGGGCAAAAAAGTGATTTAGTCTGCCTGGGAGCAAGACATCCTGGTCCGTGACGGGGCTGGTTTTCATTTTGTAATCCATGATTGACTGTAGACCCTGCCACATACCTCTTGTGTCTGAGCCGTTGTAGATGTAGTGTATTGTATAGTGCTGTATCTGTAGATGTACTGTAGTGTATTGTATAGTGCTGTATCTGTAGATGTAGTGTATTGTATAGTGCTGTATCTGTAGATGTACTGTAGTGTATTGTATAGTGCTGTATCTGTAGATGTAGTGTATTGTATAGTGCTGTATCTGTAGATGTACTGTAGTGTATTGTATAGTGCTGTATCTGTAGATGTAGTGTATTGTATAGTGCTGTATCTGTAGATGTACTGTAGTGTATTGTATAGTGCTGTATCTGTAGATGTAGTGTATTGTATAGTGCTGTATGTGTAGATGTAGTGTAGTGTATAGTGCTGTATCTGTAGATGTACTGTAGTGTATTGTATAGTGCTGTATCTGTAGATGTACTGTAGTGTATTGTATAGTGCTGTATCTGTAGATGTAGTGTATTGTATAGTGCTGTATCTGTAGATGTACTGTAGTGTATTGTATAGTACTGTATGTGTAGATGTACTGTAGTGTATTGTATAGTGCTGTATCTGTAGATGTACTGTAGTGTATTGTATAGTGCTGTATCTGTAGATGTAGTGTATTGTATAGTGCTGTATCTGTAGATGTAGTGTATTGTATAGTGCTGTATGTGTAGATGTACTGTAGTGTATTGTATAGTGCTGTATCTGTAGATGTACTGTAGTGTATTGTATAGTGCTGTATCTGTAGATGTAGTGTATTGTATAGTGCTGTATCTGTAGATGTACTATATATACAGTGCATTTGGAAAGTATTCAGACCTCTTGACTTTTTCCACATTTTATTACGTTACAGCATTATTCTAAAATGGATTATATCTGGGGGTTTTCACTGATCAATCTACACACAATACCCCATAATGACAATGCAAAAGCAGGTTTTACTTTTTTACATTTTTACAAATGTATAAAAAATAAATTAACTGAAATTACATTTACACTCAAGGACATTCAGAAACTTTTCCTGAAGCCACTCCTGCGTTGTTCTGGCTGTGTGCTTATGGTCGTTGTCTTGTTGGAAGGTGAACCTTCACCCCAGTCAGAGGTCCTGAGCGCTCTGGAGCAGGTTTTCATCAAGGATCTCTCTGTACTTGGCTCTGTTCATCTTTCCCTTGATCCTGACTAGTCTCCCAGTCCCTGCCGCTGAAAAACATCCCCACAGCATGATGCTGCCACCACCATGCTTCACTGTAGGGATGGTATCAGCCAGGTGATGAGCGGTGCCTGGTTTCCTTCAAATGTGATGCTTGACAATTCCTTCGACCTCAAGCCTTGGTTTTTGCTCTAATATGCACTGACAACTGTGGGACCTTATATAGACGGGTCTGTAGCTTTCCAAATCATGTCAAAACAATTGAATTTACAACAGGTCGAATCCAATAAAGTTGTAGAAACATCTCAAGGATCATTAATGCAAATAGGATGCACCTGAGCTCAATTTCGAGTCTCATAGCAAAGGGTCTGAATACTTACTGTACCAGTCAAAGTTTGGACACACCTACTCATTCAAGGGGTTTCTTTATTTTTACTATTTTCTACATTGTAGAATAATAGTGAAGACATCAAAACTATGAAATAACACATATGGAATCATGTAGTAACCAATAAAATATATATTTTGTATTTGAGATTCTTCAAAGTAGCCATCCTTTGCCTTTGACAGCTTTGCACACTCTTGGCATTCTCTCAACCAGCTTCACCAGGCATGCTTTTCTAACAGTCTTGAAGGAATTCCACATATGCTGAGCACTTGTTGGCTGCTTTTCCTTCATTCTGCGATCCAACTCATCCCAAACCATCTCAATTGGCTTGAGGTCGGCTGATTGTGGAGGCCAGATCATCTGATGCAGCACTTCATCACTCTCCTTCTTGGTCAAATAGCCATTACACCGCCTGGAGGCGGTGAAAAACAAATGATAGTCCCACTAAGCGCAAACCAGATTGGATGGCTGCAGAATGCTGTGGTAGCCATGCTGGTTAAGTGTGCCTTGAATTCTAAATAAATCACGGACAGTGTCCCCTGCAAAGCACCTCCACACCATCACACATCCTCCTCCATGCTTCACGGTGGGAACCACACATGCAGAGATCATCCGTTCACCTACTCTGCATCTCACAAAGACACGGCAGTTGGAACCAAAAATCTCAAATTTGGACTCATCAGACCAAAGGACAGATAATATGGACTTGGTCTTTTACCAAATAGGGCTGTCTTCTGTATACCACCCCTACCTTGTCACAACACAACTGATTGCTTAAACACATTTAAGAAGGAAAGAAATTCCACAAATGAACTTTTAACAAGGCACACCTGTTAATTGAAATGCATTTCAGGTGACTACTTCATGAAGCTGGTTGAGAGATTGCCAAGAGTGTGCAAAGCTGTCATCAAGGCAAAGGGTGGCTATTTGAAGAATCTGAAATTTAAAATATATTTAGATTTGTGTAACACTTTTTTGGTTACTACATGATTCCATATGTGTTATTTCATAGTTTTGATGTCTTCACTATTATCGTACAATGTAGAAAATAGTACAAATAAAGAAAACCCCTTGAATGAGTAGGTGTGTCCAAACTTTTGACTGGTACTGTATGTAAAACGCTTTGTCATTATGGGGTATTGTGTGTAGATAGATGAGGATTTAAAATAAATATATATATTTTAGAATAAGACCGTAACGTAAATGTGGAAAAAGGGTCTGAATATTTACCGAAATCACTGTATGTGTATAGATAGATAGCTAGCAGTGGAGGCTGGTGGGAGGACCTATAGGAGGACAGGCTATTTGGAATGGAATACATAGAACAGAGTCAAACGAGGTTTCCATATGTTTGATGTGTTTGTTTCTGTTCCATTTATTCCGTTCCAGCCATTACAATGAGCCTATCCTCCTATAGCACCTGCCACCAGCCTCCACTGATAGATTGTGCTCCCGAGTGGCACAGCGGTCTGAGGCACTGCATATCAGTGCAAGAGGCGTCACTACAGTCCCTGGTTCAATTCCAGGCTGCATCACTTCTGGCCGTGATCGGGAGTCCCATAGGGTGGCACGCAATTGCCCAGCCTCGTCTGGGTTTGGCCGGGGTAGGCCATCATTGTAAATAAGAATTTGTTCTTAACTGATTTGCCTAGCTAAATAAAGGTTCCATTTTTTTAATATAGATAGCACAGGGGGAATGCCTGGGCCAGGTACTGGAAAAAGGGTGTATTTATCTGGCAACTGGAGGGCTGCTGGGTTCACATCCTCATAGCATTCCCCTACAGTTTATAGTAAATCAATATAGGGAAAAAAGGACGTGCCGGAGACTGGTCTAGTGGTAGTTCTGCTGACTCCGGACCACGCATCGATTCTATCAAGCCCTTCAACTACCCATCTCCCTCTCTGTAACTGTCTTTCAACTACCCATCTCCCTCTCTGTAACTGTCTTTCAACTACCCATCTCCCTCTCTGTAACTATCTTTCAACTACCCATCTCCCACTCTGTAACTGTCTTTCAACTACCCATCTCCCTCTCTGTAACTGTCTTTCAACTACCCATCTCCCTCTCTGTAACTATCTTTCAACTACCCATCTCCCTCTCTGTAACTGTCTTTCAACTACCCATCTCCCTCTCTGTAACTGTCTTTCAACTACCCATCTCCCTCTCTGTAACTGTCTTTCAACTACCCATCTCCCTCTCTGTAACTGTCTTTCAACTACCCATCTCCCTCTCTGTAACTGTCTTTCAACTACCCATCTCCCTCTCTGTAACTGTCTTACAACTACCCATCTCCCTCTCTGTAACTGTCTTTCAACTACCCATCTCCCTCTCTGTAACTGTCTTTCAACTACCCATCTCCCACTCTGTAACTGTCCTATCATAAAACAATACAAAATATCTCAAAACATTTATGTTTTAGTAATTTAGAATGGACTCTTATCCAGAGCAACATACAGTCAGTACATTAAACGTTCAGTATTGACATTTTTCATAAAATGATTGAGCTCTCTGTTCCAGGTGATGAGAGATGGGTCGTCAGAGATCCTCAACAAGCTGTATGACACAGCTATGGACAAGCTAGAGGGCACCAAGAGAGACTACGAGGCTTTGAGGAAGAGGTACAACAACAAGACAACGTATATCATTTAATTGTTATATTACTATATTGTACTAGTGACCCTGTCTTGATGAGCACGACCCCCCCCCCCCCCCCACCCAAGGGAGCTAGCCTTCTTGGAGCCGTTGATAGTGTGCAGGACTCCAGTCCAGAAGGTTGTGGACATGCTCACTCTCCCTTCGTGTTTCATTATATTATTCTAGGTTCAATGAGAAGACAGCCAACCACAACACAGACCTGAGCCGTCTGGAGCAGGCGGAGGAGGAGAACAGGAGGCTACAGAAACAGGTGGACATGTTGTTGAAGCAGAGAGACGCTGCTACACACTACCAACAACAGTACTCTACCTCTATGAGGAGGTAAGAGACGTACGCATGCACGCACGCACGCACACACACACACACACACACACACACACACACAACACAAACACAAGGAGGTCAACTTTAATTGCCTATCTATATAATAGGATACAATATAATCACGATACTTAGGTGCCTGTATGTATTGTGTTTTATTTTTATTTACCCTTATTTTACCAGGTTAAGTTGACTGAGAACACATTCTCATTTACAGCAACGACCTGGGGAATAGTTAAAGGGGAGAGGAGGGTGGATGAATGAGCCAATTGGAAGCATGGGATGGTTAGGTGGCCATGATGGTATGAGGGCCAGATTGGGAATTTAGCCAGGACTCCAGGGTTAACCCCCCTGCTCTTATGATAAGTGCCATGGGATCTTTAGTGACCACAGAGAGTCAGCACCCTACACAGGGCAATGTCCCCAATCAATGCCCTGGGGCATTGGGATATTTTATTTTAGCCCAGACGAAAGAGTGCCTCCTACTGGCCCTCCAACACTACCTCCAGCTAGAGGTAGCTAATGCTACCTAGCAAAAATAAATAAATCAAAACTTGGAGTCAATAATATTGTCCAAAATAATTGTATGATGTATAACCATCTGTTTTTTACCTCCCATCACTACTGCATAAGTGTTCATAAGTGTTCATAAGTGTTCATAAATAACTCAGGAGTGCTTGAAGTAATTCAATCCAGAGGAAATGAAGGCCTGTGACTGCAGATCTATGCTACTTAGTTTAAGAGTTTCCGTTGTGATGCCGACTGGCCAAGCTTCATCATATGTTGCTTTTCTTATCAGATGTTGCTCTATTTTTACCAAGTTATTTTTACTGTGAGCTATTTTATGTCTTCTCATTCACATAAAAGGGCTGCTGTTTGTTTGTATCGTACTTCATCCCCTTATCTCCACCTCTCTCCTGTCACTTCAACTATCCTCTTCTAGTTCCACCTCTCTCCCCCTGTCCTGTTACTGTGTCAGGTTTGACTCCACCTCTCTCCCCTGTCCTGTTACTGTGTCAGGTTTGACTCCACCTCTCTTCCCCTGTCCTGTTACTGTGTCAGGTTTGACTCCACCTCTCTCCCCCTGTCCTGTTACTGTGTCAGGTTTGACTCCACCTCTCTCCCCCTGTCCTGTTACTGTGTCAGGTTTGACTCCACCTCTCTCCCCTGTCCTGTTACTGTGTCAGGTTTGACTCCACCTCTCTTCCCCTGTCCTGTTACTGTGTCAGGTTTGACTCCACCTCTCTCCCCCTGTCCTGTTACTGTGTCAGGTTTGACTCCACCTCTCTTCCCCTGTCCTGTTACTGTGTCAGGTTTGACTCCACCTCTCTCCCCCTGTCCTGTTACTGTGTCAGGTTTGACTCCACCTCTCTCCCCCTGCCCTGTTACTGTGTCAGGTTTGACTCCACCTCTCTTCCCCTGTCCTGTTACTGTGTCAGGTTTGACTCCACCTCTCTTCCCCTGTCCTGTTACTGTGTCAGGTTTGACTCCACCTCTCTCCCCCTGTCCTGTTACTGTGTCAGGTTTGACTCCACCTCTCTCCCCTGTCCTGTTACTGTGTCAGGTTTGACTCCACCTCTCTTCCCCTGTCCTGTTACTGTGTCAGGTTTGATTCGACCTCTCTCCCCCTGTCCTGTTACTGTGTCAGGTTTGACTCCACCTCTCTCCCCCCTGTCCTGTTACTGTGTCAGGTTTGACCCCCTGTCCACCTCTCTCTCCCCTGTCCTGTTACTGTGTCAGGTTTGACTCCACCTCTCTCCCCCTGTCCTGTTACTGTGTCAGGTTTGACTCCATCTATCTCCCCCTGTCCTCTTACTGTGTCAGGTTTGACTCCACCTCTCTCCCCCTGTCCTGTTACTGTGTCAGGTTTGACTCCACCTCTCTCCCCCTGTCCTGTTACTGTGTCAGGTTTGACTCCACCTCTCTCCCCCTGTCCTCTTACTGTGTCAGGTTTGACTCGACCCAGGCGGAGCTGTCGAAGGCTGCAGTGCAGAACAAGGAGCTACAGAGAGAGATGGAGCGGCTGCAGACAGAATCCACAAGGCTGAAGACCCAGCAGCTGAAGGCCGTTAAGGACTGTGAGAAGTACAAGGAGGAGAGGGACTCGGTCTTCAATGAGTACAGACTCATCATGAGTGAGAGGGACCAGGTCAGAGAGAGATATTTTTACTTTACTAGGTTTAGTGGATAGGGATAATGCACATTTCTATTCGTTTGCCAGATTCAGCCAGGAGGCTTCTTTTCTTTTGTATAAATACTACATAAAGTATAATAGTAAAACCGTAATATCACTGTAATGCAGTAAAGTGTATTGTGTGTATTTGTGTGGAGCAGGTGATCACAGAGGTGGACAAGCTCCAGACAGGGCTGGAGGTGGCTGAGGCCAAACTGAAGAACACCTCGTCAGAGAAGAGGATGACCAGCGAAGAGATGGAGGCACTACGTCAGGTAAGACAATGCCTCAATCTGTATGTAGTGTTAGCGGAGGTACACACTCAGAAATAAGGGTACGGTATTGTTCCCTGGGATACCAAAAGATCAATATACTGTACACATAATGTTCCTTCAGCGGTACATGTATGATCTCACATGGTACTGTTCGGTACCTTTTAGGGCACATGTGTGAATAATCTAGTATAATGGTAGATTTTTGTACCCAATACTTTTATGTAAAGGTACAATCGTCACACTCTCATTCTCAATGGTAGGTGAAGGTACATCTCCATTTCCAAGGTTACAAACGTATTTTGTGTACCCTCAGTTCTTGATGGTACTGATCTGTAGCTTTGCTTAGCAGAATTGTTGCCACTTAAAAGGAATTCACGGCTTTGTCACGGTGGTGGTACCCTAAAAAGGCAAATTTGTACCATAATCATTATCATATTTCCCAGCATGCTCTACTGCAGGTAGATTTTTAGGAATTGTTTTAACATCTGTATTTTTGCATTTACTTTGATTGGCTGATTAATCTTATGCTATAAAGATAAATAATAAACCGTTTTCTCAACTAATCCAATCAGTTAGTTAGATTTATTGCAACCGTTACTGAAATGGTTGTTCCAGTTTAAATGGTTTAGTCGTCTCCTTTATCAATGCTCCTAACCCTGTTAGTCATTCTGAATGCAGATTGCAGGTGAATAGAAAATGCCAACTGTTGGCTATCCTAACTCTGACTTGATTCATATAGGAATTACACATCACTTTCCAAGCCAGCATAATGTGACTTTACAGGCCTGATGTGGCCAGTAAACCAGGAATTTCAGGCCACTGTAGGGTAAAAATAGGTCTTAAAATAAGGCCTTATGAGATAGTGGGAGGAGCTATAGGAGGACGGGGTAATTGTAGTGGCATGTATGGAACGGTATCAAACATATGGAAACCCGCCCAGGTTCTGTTGTAACCGGCCGCGACCGGGAGGTCCGTGGGGCGACGCACAATTGGTCTAGTGTCGTCCGGGTTATGGAGGGGTTGGCCGGTAGGGATATCCTTGTCTCATCGCGCACCAGCGACTCCTGTGGCAGGCCGGGCACAGTGCACGCTAACCAAGGTTGCCAGGTGCACGGTGTTTCCTCCGACACATTGGTGCGGCTGGCTTCCGGGTTGGATGCGCGCTGTGTTAAAAAGCAGTGCGGCTTGTTTGGGTTGTGTATCGGAGGACGCATGACTTTCAACTTTCGTCTCTCCCGAGCCCGTACGGGAGTTGTAGCAATGAGACAAGATAGTAGCTACTAACAATTGGATACCACGAAATTGGGGAGAAAAAGGGGTACAATTTATTTAAAAAAGTGTAACAACAAAAAAAAAAACATATGGAAACCACATGTTCGACTCCATTCCATTAATTCCATTCCAGCCATTACAATGAGCCTGTCCTCCTATGGCTCCTCCCACCAGCCTCCACTGACATGGATATATTGTCATAAATTATAACATTTGCCTCGAAACTCACTTGGGGAAAATGAGGCCCAGGGAAGGGAAGGGAAGGGAGGGAATCTGATTTCATTGGTCCTCAACTTGCGGTTCCGACACTTTATTCAGGATAGCCCTGAGTATTGGAGCTAGCCCTGAGTTAGCCTTCCCTGGAGAAGGTTGGTTCTGAACCATTCTTTGCCATAGAAATTTACCTGGCTAAAAGATGAGCCACTTTCGTGCTACCGGTTATCCCATGTCGAACTCAGAGTTGACTAAAGTTACCTCACTAACTCCTCAAACCAGGTTCGTAGTATACCCCTCTGATCTCAACCCAAGTTATGGCAGATTCTGAAGTAGCGATTGAGACGGCGTTTTCCACCACCATCAACAAAACACCAAATTATACTTTTTTTTGTGGAAGAATGGTGTTGCATCCCAACAACAGAGTTCCAGATGTAGAATCTATGCCAAGGTGCATTGAAGCTGTTCTGGTTCAAGGGGCCCAATGCCTTATTAACACACTTTATGTTGGTGTTTCCATTATTTTGGCCGTTACTGTACCTTACAGGGTACCACTACAGTGACAAGCAATTGTACCCCTTTCAGAACAAATAAATTTTGTTTGTGCCAGGCCAGGTAAGGCCATGGTTCAATACACGCAGAATGCATGGCTGAAATGTCCTCTTAGTTGAACTTATGTGTGTTGATTCAGAGTCATGATGTTAATTTGTTATTTAAAACGATATAGGAAACACATCGATTAGAGAATCAATTAGCTGCCATTTAATAGTATGAAACACCTGAATGTATAAGCTAGTTTGCAAGCCTTCCAAGTCTTGCACGTCTGCATCCTATTATAAAAGACAAAGGCCATGGCATGATAGAAACACCAATAACAAGGTTGACAAATGACCAGGACATCAAGGAACCCCATGATATGGCTCTTTTTGGTTGTTGTTGTCACTTGAAGTTTCTGAGCTAATTGCTCTCTTCTTTGTGCTGAAGGAGCTTGGCTCGGCGCTGATCGACCGAGACAGAGCTATCTGTGAGAAGAATGAGCTGCTGGAGAAGTGCTGCCACGAGGTGAAGGACAAGGCTGAGGCCCAGAAGGAGTTGAGCCAGGCCTGTAAAGACATCCAAACCATCCGGGAGGAGAGAGACGTAGCCCGCAAGGAGAGGACAGAGGCCATCATACAGAGAGACCAGCTACTGAGAGAATACTACCAGACTAGACAGGTAACACACACACACCTGAGATCATTACCACATACACACCTTAAGCACACCTGTATAAGAGAGAACAGCAAGAACTAATACTCGCACTTTACTGTTTCCTACTCGCACTGACTTTGCTGAAAGCTACTTTGTTAAGGAAATGTTTTACTTACTATGCCTGAGAAATGTTGTCTCACCTAGCTATCTTAAGGTGAATGTACTAATTGTAAGTCACTCTGAAAAAGAGCATCTGCTAACTGACTTACATGTAAATGCAAGACCAGCTGCTGACATAGGCAGGTCATACAGGCTAGACAGGCCATACAGGCTAGACAGGCCATACAGGCTAGACAGGTCATACAGGCTAGACAGGTCATACAGGCTAGACAGGCCATACAGGCTAGACAGGCCATACAGGCTAGACAGGTCATACAGGCTAGACAGGTCATACAGGCTAGACAGGCCATACAGGCTAGACAGGTCATACAGGCTAGACAGGCCATACAGGCTAGACAGGCCATACAGGCTAGACAGGCCATACAGGCTAGACAGGCCATACAGGCTATACAGGCTAGACAGGCCATACAGGCCATACAGGCCATACAGGCTAGACAGGCCATACAGGCTATACAGGCCATATAGGCTAGACAGGCCATACAGGCTATACAGGCCATATAGGCTAGGCAGGTCATACAGGCTAGACAGGTCATACAGGCTAGACAGGCCATATAGGCTATACAGGCCATATAGGCTAGACAGGCCATACAGGTCATACAGGCCAGACAGGCCATACAGGCTAGACATGCCATACAGGCTAGACAGGCCATACAGGCTAGACAGGTCATACAGGCTAGACAGGTCATACAGGCTAGACAGGCCATACAGGCGAGACAGGCCATACAGGCTAGACAGGCCATACAGGCTAGACAGGTCATACAGGCTAGACAGGCCATACAGGCTAGACAGGTCATACAGGCTAGACAGGTCATACAGGCTAGACAGGCCATACAGGCTAGACAGGCCATACAGGCTAGACAGGCCATACAGGCTAGACAGGCTAGACAGGCCATACAGGCTAGACATGCCATACAAGCTAGACAGGCCATACAGGCTATACAGGCCATATAGGCTAGACAGGCCATACAGGTCATACAGGCTAGACAGGCCATACAGGCTAGACAGGCTATACAGGCCATATAGGCTAGACAGGCCATACAGGCTATACAGGCCATATAGGCTAGGCAGGTCATACAGGCTAGACAGGTCATACAGGCTAGACAGGCCATATAGGCTATACAGGCCATATAGGCTAGACAGGCCATACAGGTCATACAGGCCAGACAGGCCATACAGGCTAGACAGGCCATACAGGCTAGACAGGCCATACAGGCTAGACAGGTCATACAGGCTAGACAGGTCATACAGGCTAGACAGGCCATATAGGCTAGACAGGCCATACAGGCTAGACAGGCCATACAGGCTAGACAGGCCATATAGGCTAGACAGGCCATATAGGCTAGACAGGCCATACAGGCTAGACAGGCCATACAGGCTAGACAGGCCATACAGGCTAGACAGGTCATACAGGCTAGACAGGCCATACAGGCTAGACAGGTCATACAGGCTAGACAGGCCATACAGGCTAGACAGGCCATACAGGCTAGACAGGCCATACAGGCTAGACAACAGGCCATACAGGCTAGACAGGTCATACAGGCTAGACAGGCCATACAGGCTAGACAGGCCATATAGGCTAGACAGGCCATACAGGCTAGACAGGCCATACAGGCTAGACAGGCCATACAGGCTAGACAGGCCATACAGGCTATACAGGCCATATAGGCTAGGCAGGTCATACAGGCTAGACAGGCCATACAGGCTAGACAGGCCATACAGGCTAGACAGGTCATACAGGCTAGACAGGCTATACAGGCCATATAGGCTAGGCAGGTCATACAGGCCATATAGGCTAGACAGGCTAGACAGGCCATACAGGCTAGACAGGCCATACAGGCTAGACAGGCCATACAGGCTAGACAGGCCATACAGGCTAGACAGGTCATACAGGCTAGACAGGTCATACAGGCTAGACAACAGGCCATACAGGCTAGACAGGTCATACAGGCTATACAGGCCATACAGGCTATACAGGCCATATAGGCTAGGCAGGTCATACAGGCTAGACAGGCCATACAGGCTAGACAGGCCATACAGGCTAGACAGGCCATAAAGGCTAGACAGGCCATATAGGCCAGACAGGCCATACAGGCTAGACAGGCTAGACAGGCCATATAGGCTAGACAGGCCATATAGGCTAGACAGGCCATACAGGCTATACAGGCCATACAGGCTAGACAGGCCATACAGGCTATACAGGCCATACAGGCTATACAGGCCATACAGGCTAGGCAGGTCATACAGGCTAGACAGGCCATACAGGCTAGACAGGCCATACAGGCTAGACAGGCCATAAAGGCTAGACAGGCCATATAGGCTAGACAGGCCATACAGGCTAGACAGGCCATATAGGCTAGACAGGCCATATAGGCTAGACAGGCCATATAGGCTAGACAGGCCATACAGGCTATACAGGCCATACAGGCTAGACAGGCCATACAGGCTATACAGGCCATACAGGCTATACAGGCCATATAGGCTAGACAGGCCATACAGGCTATACAGGCCATACAGGCTAGACAGGCCATACAGGCTAGACAGGCCATACAGGCTATACAGGCCATAAAGGCTAGACGGGCCATACAGGCCATACAGGCTAGACAGGCCATACAGGCTATACAGGCCATATAGGCTAGACAGGCCATACAGGCTATACAGGCCATATAGGCTAGGCAGGTCATACAGGCTAGACAGGCCATACAGGCTAGACAGGCCATACAGGCTAGACAGGCTAGACAGGCCATACAGGCTAGACAGGCCATACAGGCTAGACAGGCCATACAGGCTAGACAGGCCATACAGGTCATACAGGCTAGACAGGTCATACAGGCTAGACAGGCCATACAGGCTAGACAGGTCATACAGGCTAGACAGGTCATACAGGCTAGACAACAGGCCATACAGGCTAGACAGGTCATACAGGCTAGACAGGCCATATAGGCTAGACAGGCCATATAGGCTAGACAGGCCATACAGGCTAGACAGGCCATACATGCTAGACAGGCCATACAGGCTAGACAGGCCATACAGGCTAGACAGGCCATACAGGCTAGACAGGCCATACAGGCTATACAGGCGATATAGGTCATACAGGCCAGACAGGCCATACAGGCTAGACAGGCCATACAGGCTATACAGGCCATATAGGCTAGACAGGCCATACAGACTATACAGGCCATATAGGCTAGGCAGGTCATACAGGCTAGACAGGCCATACAGGCTAGACAGGCCATACAGGCTAGACAGGCTAGACAGGCCATACAGGCTAGACAGGCCATACAGGCTAGACAGGCCATACAGGCTAGACAGGTCATACAGGCCATACAGGCTAGACAGGCCATACAGGCTAGACAGGCCATACAGGCTAGACAGGCCATACAGGCTACAGGCCATATAGGCTAGACAGGCCATACAGGTCATACAGGCTAGACAGGCCATACAGGCTAGACAGGCCATACAGGCTAGACAGGCCATACAGGCTATACAGGCCATATAGGCTAGACAGGCCATACAGGCTATACAGGCCATATAGGCTAGGCAGGTCATACAGGCTAGACAGGTCATACAGGCTAGACAGGCCATATAGGCTATACAGGCCATATAGGCTAGACAGGCCATACAGGTCATACAGGCCAGACAGGCCATACAGGCTAGACATGCCATACAGGCTAGACAGGCCATATAGGCTAGACAGGTCATACAGGCTAGACAGGCCATACAGGCTAGACAGGCCATACAGGCTAGACAGGCCATACAGGCTAGACAGGTCATACAGGCTAGACAGGCCATACAGGCTAGACAGGTCATACAGGCTAGACAGGTCATACAGGCTAGACAGGCCATACAGGCTAGACAGGCCATACAGGCTAGACAGGCTAGACAGGCCATACAGGCTAGACAGGTCATACAGGCCATACAGGCTAGACAGGCCATATAGGCTAGACAGGCCATACAGGCTAGACAGGCCATACAGGCTAGACAGGCCATACAGGCTAGACAGGCCATACAGGCTAGACAGGCCATACAGTCTAGACAGGCCATATAGGCTAGACAGGTCATACAGGCTAGACAGGTCATACAGGCTAGACAGGCCATACAGGCCATACAGGCCATACAGGCTAGACAGGTCATACAGGCTAGACAGGCCATACAGGCTAGACAGGCCATATAGGCTAGACAGGCCATACAGGCTAGACAGGCCATACAGGCTAGACAGGCCATACAGGCTAGACAGGCCATACAGGCTAGTCAGGCTACAGGCTAGACAGGTCATACAGGCTAGACAGGTCATACAGGCTAGACAGGTCACACAGGCTAGACAGGTCACACAGGCTAGACAGGTCATACAGGCTAGACAGGTCATACAGGCTAGACAGGTCATACAGGCTAGACAGGTCACACAGGCTAGACAGGTCACACAGGCTAGACAGGCCATAAAGGCTAGACAGGCCATACAGCCTAGACAGGACATACAGGCTAGACAGGCCACACAGGCTAGATAGGCCATACAGGCTAGACAGGTCATACAGGCTAGACAGGTCATACAGGCTAGACAGGTCATACAGGCTAGTCAGGCTACAGGCTGATCCTGTACAGGCTAGTCAGGTCATACAGGCTAGTCAGGTGATACAGGCTAGACAGGCCATACAGGCTAGACAGGCCATACAGGCTAGACAGGCCATACAGGCTAGACAGGCTAGACAGGCCATACAGGCTAGACAGGTCATACAGGCCATACAGGCTAGACAGGCCATATAGGCTAGACAGGCCATACAGGCTAGACAGGCCATACAGGCTAGACAGGCCATACAGGCTAGACAGGCCATACAGGCTAGACAGGCTAGACAGGCCATACAGGCTAGACAGGCCATACAGGCTAGACAGGCCATACAGTCTAGACAGGCCATACAGGCCATACAGGCTAGACAGGCCATACAGGCTAGACAGGTCATACAGGCTAGACAGGCCATACAGGCTAGACAGGCCATATAGGCTAGACAGGCCATACAGGCTAGACAGGCCATACAGGCTAGACAGGCCATACAGGCTAGACAGGCCATACAGGCTAGTCAGGCTACAGGCTAGACAGGTCATACAGGCTAGACAGGTCATACAGGCTAGACAGGTCACACAGGCTAGACAGGTCACACAGGCTAGACAGGTCATACAGGCTAGACAGGTCATACAGGCTAGACAGGTCACACAGGCTAGACAGGTCACACAGGCTAGACAGGCCATAAAGGCTAGACAGGCCATACAGCCTAGACAGGACATACAGGCTAGACAGGCCACACAGGCTAGATAGGCCATACAGGCTAGACAGGTCATACAGGCTAGACAGGTCATACAGGCTAGACAGGTCATACAGGCTAGTCAGGCTACAGGCTGATCCTGTACAGGCTAGTCAGGTCATACAGGCTAGTCAGGTGATACAGGCTAGACAGGCCATACAGGCTAGTCAGGTCATACAGGCTAGTCATGCTACAGGCTGATCCTGTACAGGCTAGACAGGTCATACAGGCTAGTCAGGCTACAGGCTGATCCTGTACAGGCTAGACAGGTCACACAGGCTAGTCAGGTCATACAGGCTAGTCAGGCTACAGGCTGATCCTGTACAGGCTAGACAGGTCATACAGGCTAGTCAGGCTACAGGCTGATCCTGTACAGGCTAGACAGGTCATACAGGCTAGTCAGGTCATACAGGCTAGTCAGGCTACAGGCTGATCCTGTACAGGCTCATACAGACAGGATCCATACACAGGCTACAGGCTGATCCTGTACAGGCTAGTCAGGCTACAGGCTGATCCTGTACAGGCTAGACAGGTCATACAGGCTAGTCAGGTCATACAGGCTAGTCAGGCTACAGGCTGATCCTGTACAGGCTAGTCAGGTCATACAGGCTAGTCAGGCTACAGGCTGATCCTGTACAGGCTAGTCAGGTCATACAGGCTAGTCAGGCTACAGGCTGATCCTGTACAGGCTACAGATCCTGTACAGGCTAGTCATACAGGATCCTACAGGCTAGTCAGGTCATACAGGCTAGTCAGGCTACAGGCTGATCCTGTACAGGCTGATCCTGTACAGGACAGGTCATCCTGTACAGGCTAGTCAGGCTGTACAGGCTAGGCTAGTCAGGCTACAGGCTGATCCTGTACAGGCTAGTCAGGCTACAGGCTAGTCAGGCTACAGGCTGATCCTGTACAGGCTAGGCAGGTCATACAGGCTAGTCAGGCTACAGGCTGATCCTGTACAGGCAGGCTACAGGCTGATCCTGTACAGGCTAGGCAGGTACAGGCTGATCCTGTACAGGCTAGGTCAGGCTACAGGCTGATCCTGTACAGGCTAGTCAGGCTACAGGCTGATCCTGTACAGGCTAGTCAGTCATACAGGCTGATCCTACAGGCTGATCCTGTACAGGCTAGTCAGGTCATACAGGTACAGGCTAGGCAGGTCATACAGGCTGATCCTGTACAGGCTAGTCAGGTCTACAGGCTGATCCTGTACAGGCTAGTCAGGCTACAGGCTGATCCTGTACAGGCTAGCAGGTCATACAGGCTGATCCTGTACAGGCTAGGCAGGTCATACAGGCTGATCCTGTACAGGCTAGTCAGGCTACAGGCTGATCCTGTACAGGCTAGTCAGGCTACAGGCTGATCCTGTACAGGCTAGTCAGGCATACAGGCTGATCCTGTACAGGCTAGTCAGGTCATACAGGCTGATCCTGTACAGGCTGCAGGTCATACAGGCAGGTCATACAGGCTGATCCTGTACAGGCTAGGCAGGTCATACAGGCTGATCCTGTACAGGCTAGTCAGGTCATACAGGGCTAGTCAGGTCATACAGGCTGATCCTGTACAGGCTACAGGCTGATCCTGTACAGGCTAGTCAGGCTACAGGCTGATCCTGTACAGGCTAGTCAGGCTACAGGCTGATCCTGTACAGGCTAGGCAGGTCATACAGGCTGATCCTGTACAGGCTGATCCTGTACAGGCAGGTCATACAGGCTGATCCTGTCAGGCTACAGGCTACAGGGCAGGTCATACAGGCTGATCCTGTACAGGCTAGGCAGGCTACAGGCTGATCCTGTACAGGCTAGGCAGGTCATACAGGCTGATCCTGTACAGGCAGGCTAGGCTGATCCTGACAGGTCATACAGGCTAGACAGGATCCTGTACAGGCTAGGGCAGGTCATACAGGTTGATCCTGTACAGGCTAGGCAGGTCATACAGGCTAGGCAGGTCATACAGGCTAGTCAGGCCATACAGGCTAGTCAGGTCATACAGGCTAGTCAGGCTACAGGCTGATCCTGTACAGGCTAGGCAGGTCATACAGGCTGATCCTGTACAGGCTAGTCAGGTCATACAGGCTGATCCTGTACAGGCTAGTCAGGTCATACAGGCTGATCCTGTACAGGCTAGACAGGCTACAGGCTGATCCTGTACAGGCTAGTCAGGTCATACAGGCTGATCCTGTACAGGCTAGTCAGGTCATACAGGCTAGACAGGTCATACAGACTAGTCAGGCTACAGGCTGATCCTGTACAGGCTAGTCAGGTCATACAGGCTAGACAGGTCATACAGACTAGTCAGGCTACAGGCTGATCCTATACAGGCTAGTCAGGTCATACAGGCTGATCCTGTACAGGCTAGTCAGGTCATACAGGCTGATCCTGTACAGGCTAGTCAGGTCATACAGGCTGATCCTGTACAGGCTAGGCAGGTCATACAGGCTGATCCTGTACAGGCTAGTCAGGTCATACAGGCTAGACAGGTCATACAGACTAGTCAGGCTACAGGCTGATCCTGTACAGGCTAGTCAGGTCATACAGGCTGATCCTGTACAGGCTAGGCAGGTCATACAGGCTGATCCTGTACAGGCTAGGCAGGTCATACAGGCTGATCCTGTACAGGCTAGTCAGGTCATACAGGCTGATCCTGTACAGGCTAGTCAGGTCATACAGGCTAGTCAGGCTACAGGCTGATCCTGTACAGGCTAGTCAGGCTACAGGCTGATCCTGTACAGGCTAGTCAGGCTACAGGCTGATCCTGTACAGGCTAGTCAGGCTACAGGCTGATCCTGTACAGGCTAGTCAGGCTACAGGCTGATCCTGTACAGGCTAGTCAGGCTACAGGCTGATCCTGTACAGGCTAGTCAGGCTACAGGCTGATCCTGTACAGGCTAGTCAGGCTACAGGCTGATCCTGTACAGGCTAGTCAGGCTACAGGCTGATCCTGTACAGGCTAGTCAGGCTACAGGCTGATCCTGTACAGGCTAGGCAGGTCATACAGGCTGATCCTGTACAGGCTAGGCAGGTCATACAGGCTGATCCTGTACAGGCTAGGCAGGTCATACAGGCTGATCCTGTACAGGCTAGTCAGGCTACAGGCTGATCCTGTACAGGCTAGACAGGTCATACAGGCTGATCCTGTACAGGCTAGTCAGGCTACAGGCTGATCCTGTACAGGCTAGTCAGGCTACAGGCTGATCCTGTACAGGCTAGGCAGGTCATACAGGCTGATCCTGTACAGGCTAGGCAGGTCATACAGGCTGATCCTGTACAGGCTAGTCAGGCTACAGGCTGATCCTGTACAGGCTAGACAGGTCATACAGGCTGATCCTGTACAGGCTAGACAGGTCATACAGGCTGATCCTGTACAGGCTAGGCAGGTCATACAGGCTGATCCTGTACAGGCTAGGCAGATCATACAGGCTAGGCAGGTCATACAGGCTAGTCAGGCCATACAGGCTAGTCAGGTCATTCAGGCTAGTCAGGCTACAGGCTGATCCTGTACAGGCTAGGCAGGTCATACAGGCTGATCCTGTACAGGCTAGTCAGGTCATACAGGCTGATCCTGTACAGGCTAGTCAGGTCATACAGGCTAGTCAGGCTACAGGCTGATCCTGTACAGGCTAGTCAGGCTACAGGCTGATCCTGTACAGGCTAGTCAGGCTACAGGCTGATCCTGTACAGGCTAGTCAGGCTACAGGCTGATCCTGTACAGGCTAGTCAGGCTACAGGCTGATCCTGTACAGGCTAGTCAGGCTACAGGCTGATCCTGTACAGGCTAGTGAGGCTACAGGCTGATCCTGTACAGGCTAGTCAGGCTACAGGCTGATCCTGTACAGGCTAGTCAGGCTACAGGCTGATCCTGTACAGGCTAGTCAGGCTACAGGCTGATCCTGTACAGGCTAGTCAGGCTACAGGCTGATCCTGTACAGGCTAGGCAGGTCATACAGGCTGATCCTGTACAGGCTAGGCAGGTCATACAGGCTGATCCTGTACAGGCTAGGCAGGTCATACAGGCTGATCCTGTACAGGCTAGTCAGGCTACAGGCTGATCCTGTACAGGCTAGACAGGTCATACAGGCTGATCCTGTACAGGCTAGTCAGGCTACAGGCTGATCCTGTACAGGCTAGTCAGGCTACAGGCTGATCCTGTACAGGCTAGGCAGGTCATACAGGCTGATCCTGTACAGGCTAGGCAGGTCATACAGGCTGATCCTGTACAGGCTAGGCAGGTCATACAGGCTGATCCTGTACAGGCTAGTCAGGCTACAGGCTGATCCTGTACAGGCTAGACAGGTCATACAGGCTGATCCTGTACAGGCTAGACAGGTCATACAGGCTGATCCTGTACAGGCTAGGCAGGTCATACAGGCTGATCCTGTACAGGCTAGGCAGGTCATACAGGCTAGGCAGGTCATACAGGCTAGTCAGGCCATACAGGCTAGTCAGGTCATACAGGCTAGTCAGGCTACAGGCTGATCCTGTACAGGCTAGGCAGGTCATACAGGCTGATCCTGTACAGGCTAGTCAGGTCATACAGGCTGATCCTGTACAGGCTAGGCAGGTCATACAGGCTGATCCTGTACAGGCTAGACAGGCTACAGGCTGATCCTGTACAGGCTAGTCAGGTCATACAGGCTGATCCTGTACAGGCTAGTCAGGTCATACAGGCTAGACAGGTCATACAGACTAGTCAGGCTACAGGCTGATCCTGTACAGGCTAGTCAGGTCATACAGGCTAGACAGGTCATACAGACTAGTCAGGCTACAGGCTGATCCTGTACAGGCTAGTCAGGTCATACAGGCTGATCCTGTACAGGCTAGTCAGGTCATACAGGCTGATCCTGTACAGGCTAGTCAGGTCATACAGGCTGATCCTGTACAGGCTAGGCAGGTCATACAGGCTGATCCTGTACAGGCTAGTCAGGTCATACAGGCTAGACAGGTCATACAGACTAGTCAGGCTACAGGCTGATCCTGTACAGGCTAGTCAGGTCATACAGGCTGATCCTGTACAGGCTAGGCAGGTCATACAGGCTGATCCTGTACAGGCTAGGCAGGTCATACAGGCTGATCCTGTACAGGCTAGACAGGTCATACAGGCTGATCCTGTACAGGCTAGACAGGTCATACAGGCTGATCCTGTACAGGCTAGGCAGGTCATACAGGCTGATCCTGTACAGGCTAGGCAGGTCATACAGGCTGATCCTGTACAGGCTAGACAGGTCATACAGGCTGATCCTGTACAGGCTAGGCAGGTCATACAGGCTGATCCTGTACAGGCTAGGCAGGTCATACAGGCTGATCCTGTACAGGCTAGGCAGGTCATACAGGCTGATCCTGTACAGGCTAGTCAGGTCATACAGGCTGATCCTGTACAGGCTAGTCAGGTCATACAGGCTGATCCTGTACAGGCTAGTCAGGTCATACAGGCTGATCCTGTACAGACTAGACAGGTCAAACAGGCTGATCCTGTACAGGCTAGGCAGGTCATACAGGCTGATCCTGTACAGGCTAGGCAGGTCATATAGGCTGATCCTGTACAGGCTAGTCAGGTCATACAGGCTGATCCTGTACAGACTAGACAGGTCATACAGGCTGATCCTGTACAGGCTAGGCAGGTCATACAGGCTGATCCTGTACAGGCTAGGCAGGTCATACAGGCTGATCCTGTACAGGCTAGGCAGGTCATACAGGCTGATCCTGTACAGGCTAGGCAGGTCATACAGGCTGATCCTGTACAGGCTAGGCAGGTCATACAGGCTGATCCTGTACAGGCTAGGCAGGTCATACAGGCTGATCCTGTACAGGCTAGGCAGGTCATACAGGCTGATCCTGTACAGGCTAGGCAGGTCATACAGGCTGATCCTGTACAGGCTAGGCAGGTCATACAGGCTGATCCTGTACAGGCTAGGCAGGTCATACAGGCTGATCCTGTACAGGCTAGGCAGGTCATACAGGCTGATCCTGTACAGGCTAGGCAGGTCATACAGGCTGATCCTGTACAGGCTAGGCAGGATTAATTGAATAATAATAGGGAGATGTGATTGTATACAAATGTGAGCAAGGTGTGAAATTATTATGCTTTAGTCAAATATTATAACAGTTTTGGCTTCTTGCGGTCAACCTGCAATCTACAATTTATTTGAAATGATGTTCCGGCCCCCCGACTGTGCACTTCTCCATGGCTCTTACAACACATTTGTCCCAGCTTCATTTCATTTTGTGTCAAGCTTTCTGTCTCTGGTTGTCTTTTAGAATTTACTACAGAGGTAGAAGTCAAAAGATCCCTACATTATGAAATGACCAGCGATCGAAGTGGAAAGCATGTCTCTGACTTTGACACATAGTGGGTATAAAAGTGCTGCCTGCCACTATACAAAGCACTTCATTACTGCCCAACAGCCACAGTAAACACAGGAAATGGAATGGGATTGATTTACTCTGGACCATAATTCAACGCCCCAATGCTTCACTACTACTGTTGCTCAGCATCACTTCCCCAGTACCAGTGTTACACTTTGAAACATGCAGAGAGGCTGTGTCCCAAATCGCACCCTATTCCATATATATATAAATAAACGTCCGCTCGCTGTCAACTGTGTTTTTATTCAGAAAACTTAACGTGTAAATATTTGCATGAACAAACAAGATTCAACAACTGAGACATAAACTGAACAAGTTCCACAGACATGTGACTAACAGAAATGGAATGATGTGTCCCTGAACAAAGGGGAGGTAAACATCTAAATTAATAGTCTGGTGTGGCCACTAGCTGCATTAAGTACTGCAGTGCATCTCCTCCTCATGGACTGCACCAGATTTGCCAGTTCTTGCTGTGAGATGTTACCCCACTCTTCCACCAAGGCACCTGCAAGTTCCCGGACATTTCTGGGGGGAATGGCCCTATCCCTCACCCTCCGATCCAACAGATCCCAGACGTGCTCAATGGGATTGAGATCCGGGCTTTTCACTGGCCAAGGCAGAACACTGACATTCCTGTCTTGCAGGAAATCACACACAGAATGAGCTGTATGGCTGGTGGCATTGTCATGCTGGAGGATCATGTCAGGATGAGCCTGCAGGAAGGGTACCACATGAGGCAGGAGGATGTCTTCCCTGTAACGCACAGCATTGAGATTGCCTGCTATGACAATAAGCGCAGTCCGATGATGCTGTGACACACTGCCCCAGACCATAATGGACCCTCCACCTCCAAATCGATCCCACTCCAGAGTACAGACCTCGGTGTAACGCTCATTCCTTCGACGATAAACCCGAATCCAACCATCACCCCTGGTGCGACAAAACCGCGACTCGTCAGTGAAGAGCACTTTTTGCCAGTCCTGTCTGGTCCAGCGACGGTGGGTTTGTGCCCATAGGCGACGCTGTTGCCGGTGATGTCTGGTACACTGCCTTACAACAGGCCTACAAGCCCTCAGTCCAGCCTCTCTCAGCCTATTGCGCACAGTCTGAGCACTGATGGAGGAATTGTGCGTTCCTGGTGTAACTCGGGCGGTTGTTGATGCCATCCTGTACCCGTCCCGCAGGCGTGATGTTCGGGTGTATCGATCCTGTGCAGGTGTTGTTACACGTGGTCTACCACTGTGAGGACGATCAGCTGTCCGTCCTGTCTTCCTGTAGCTCTGTCTTAGGCATCGCACAGTATGGACTTTGCAATTTATTGCCCTGGCCACATCTGCAGTCCTCATGCCTCCTTGCAGCATGCCTAAGGCACATTCACACAGATGAGCAGGGACCCTGGGCATCTTTCTTTTGGTGTTTTTCAGAGTCAGTAGAAAGGCCTCTTTAGTGTCCTAACTATGACCTTAATTGCCTACCATCTGTAAGCTGTTAGTGTTTCAACGACCGTTCCACAGGTGCATGTTCATTGATTGTTTTTGGTTCATTGAGCATGGGAAACAGTGTTTAAAACCTTTACAATGAAGATCTGTGAAGTTATTTGGATTTTTATGAATTATCTTTGAAAGACAGGTTCCTGAAAAAGGGATGTTTATTTTTTTGCTGAGTTTATATATATACAGTGGGGCAAAAAAGTATTTAGGCAGCCACCAATTGTGCAAGTTCTCCCACTTAAAAAGATGAGAGAGGCCTGTAATTTTCATCATAGGTACACTTAAACTATGACAGACAAAATGAGGAAAGAAAATCCAGAAAATCACATTGTAGGATTTTTAATTAATGAATTAGCAAATTATGGTGGAAAATAAGTATTTGGCCAATAACAAAAGTTTATCTCAATACTTTGTCATTGCCAACAAAGGGTATATAACAGAGGTTAAACGTTTTCTGTAAGTCTTCACAAGGTTTTCACACACTGTTGCTGCTATTTTGGCCCATTCCTCCATGCAGATCTCCTCTAGAGCAGTAATGTTTTGGGGCTGTTGCTGGGCAACACAGACTTTCAACTCCCTCCAAAGATATTCTATGGGGTTGAGATCTGGAGACTGGCTAGGCCACTCTTCGTTGCCCGGGCGGGCGGTGTGTTTGGGATCATTGTCATGCTGAAAGACCCAGCCACGATTCATCTTCAATGCCCTTGCTGATAGGAGGTTTTCACTCAAAATCTCACAATACATGGCCCCATTCATTCTTTCCTTTACACGGATCAGTCGTCCTGGTCCCTTTGCAGAAAAACAGCACCAAAGCATGATGTTTCCACCCCCATGCTTCACAGTAGGTATGGTGTTCTTTGGATGCAACTCAGCATTCTTTGTCCTCCAAACACGACGAGTTGAGTTTTTACCAAAAAGTTCTATTTTGGTTTCATCTGACCATATGACATTCTCCCAATCTTCTTCTGGATCATCCAAATGCTCTCTAGCAAACTTCAGACGGGCCTGGACATGTACTGGCTTAAGCAGGGGGACACCTATGGCACTGCAGGATTTGAGTCCCTGGCGGCGTAGTGTGTTACTGATGGTAGGCTTTGTTACTTTGGTCCCAGCTCTCTGCAGGTCATTCACTAGGTCCCCCGTGTAGCTCTGGGATTTTTGCTCACCGTTCTTGTGATCATTTTGACCCCACGGGGTGAGATCTTGCGTGGAGCCCCAGATCGAGGGAGATTGTCAGTAGTCTTGTATGTCTTCCATTTCCTAATAATTGCTCCCACAGTTGATTTCTTCAAACCAAGCTGCTTACCTATTGCAGATTCAGTCTTCCCAGCCTGGTGCAGGTCTACAATTTTGTTTCTGGTGTCCTTTGACAGCTCTTTGGTCTTGGCCATAGTGGAGTTTGGAGTGTGACTGTTTGAGGTTGTGGACAGGTGTCTTTTATACTGATAACAAGTTCAAAACAGGTGCCATTAATACAGGTAAGGAGTGGAGGACAGAGAAGCCTCTTAAAGAAGAAGTTACAGGTCTGTGAGAGCCAGAAATCTTGCTTGTTTGTAGGTGACCAAATACTTATTTTCCACCATAATTTGCAAATAAATTCATTAAAAATCCTACAATGTGATTTTCTGGATTTTTTTTCTCATTTTGTCTGTCATAGTTGAAGTGTACCTATGATGAAAATTCCAGGCCTCTCTCATCTTTTTAAGTGGGAGAACTTGCACAATTGGTGGCTGACTAAATACTTTTTTGCCCCACTGTATATACAGTTGAAGTCGGAAGTTTACATACACTTAGGCTGGAGTCATTAAAACTTGTTTTTTTCAACCACTCCACAAATGTCTTGTTAACAAACTATAGTTTTGTCAAGTCGGTTAGGACTTCTACTTTGTGCATGACACAAGTCATTTTTAGAACAATTGTTTACAGACAGATTATTTCATTTATAATCCAGTGGGTCAGAAGTTTACATACATTAAACTGACTGTGCCTTTAAAGGCTTGGAAAATTCCAGAAAATGATGTCATGGCTTTAGAAGCTTCTGATAGGCTGACATCATTAAAGTAAATTTAGTACAAATAAATGCATGCTCTTCAACTGATCGCTGCCCGCACCCACCCGCCTAGCATCACTACTCTGGACGGTTCTGACTTAGAATATGTGGACAACTATAAATACCTACAGTTGAAGTCGGAAGATTACATACACCTTAGCCAAATACATTTAAACTCCATTTTTCACATTTCCTGACATTTAATCATTGGTAAAAATTCCCTGTTTTAGGTCAGCTGGGATGACCACTTTATTTTAAGAATGTGAAATGTCAGAATAAGAGTAGAGAGAATAATTTATTTCAGCTTTTATTTATTTCATCACATTCCCAGTGGGTCAGAAGTTTACATACACTCAATTAGTATTTGGTAGCATTGCCTTTAAATGACTTAACTTGGGTCAAATGTTTCGGGTAGCCTTCTACAAGCTTCCCACAATAGGTTGGGTGAATTTTAGCCCATTCCTCCTGGCAGAGTTGGTGTAACTGAGTCAGGTTTGTTGGCCTCCTTGCTCACACACGATTTTTCAGTTCTGCCCATAAATATTATATTTTCTACCTAATATCTGCAGTGCATTTGGAAAGTATTCAGACCACTTGACTTTTTCCACATTTTGTTACGTTACAGCCTTATTCTAAAATGGATTTAAAAAATATATATATCTCATCAATCTACACACAATACCCCATGATGTCAAAACAACATTTGAGCAAATTCATAAAAAAACAAAAAATTGAAATATCACATTTACATAAGTATTCTGACCCTTTACTCAATACTTTGTTGAAACACATGTGGCAGCAATTACAGCCTCAAATCTTGTGTATGACGCTTCAAGCTTGGCACACCTGTATCTGTGGAGTTTCTCCCATTCTTTTCTGCAGATTCTCTCAAACTCTGTCAGGTTGTATGGGGAGCGTCACTGCACAGCTATTTTCAGGTTTCTCCAGAGATGTTTGATCGGGTTGAAGTCCGGGCTCTGGCTGGACCACTCAAGGACTTTCAGGGACTTGTCCCGAAGCCACTCCTGCGTTGTCTTGGATGTGGGCTTAGGGTCGTTGTCCTGTTGGAAGGTGAACCTTCACCCCAGTCTGAGTTCTTGAGCGGTCTAGAGCACGTTTTCATCAAGGATCTCTCTGTACTTTGCTCCGTTCATCTTTCCCTCGATCCTGACTAGTCTCCCAGTCCCTGCCACTGAAAAATATCCCCACAGCATGATGCTGCCACCACCATGCTTCACTGTAGAGATGGTGTCAGGTTTCCTCTAGATGTGACACATGGCATTCAAGCCATAGAGTTCAATCATCAGACCAGAGAATATTAAAAAAATTAAAATGTTATCCCCAATTTCATGATATCCAATTGGTAGTTACAGTCTTGTCCCATCGTTGCAACTCCCGTATGGAGTCGGACGATGCAAAGGTTGAGAGCCATGCCTCCTCCGAAACATAACCCTGCCAAGCCACATTGCTTGCTTAACCCAGAAGCTAGCCGCTACTCTACCATAAAGGTCTTATTGGTGGAGTGCTGCAGAGATGGTTGTCCTTCAGGAAGGTCCTCCCATCTCCACAGATGAACTCTGGAGCTCTGTCAGAGTGACCATCGGGTTCTTGGCCACCTCCCTGAACAAGGCTCTTCTCCCTCGATTGCTGGGCAGACAGCTCTAGGAAGAGTCTTGGTGGTTTCAAACTTCTTCTATTTAAGAATGATGGAGGCCACTGTGTTCTTGGGGACCTTCAATGCTGCAGACAATTTTTAGTACCCTTCCCCAGATCTGTACCTCGACACAATCCTGTCTTTAAGCTCTACGGACAATTCCTTCTACCTCATGGCTTGGTTTTTGCTCTGACATGCACTGTCAACTGTGGGACCTTATATAGACAGGTGTGTTCCTTTCCAAACCATGTCAAATCAATTGAATTTACCACAGGTGGAATCCAATAAAGTTGTAGAAACATCTCATGGATAATCAATGGAAACAGGATGCACCTGAGCTCATTTTCAAGTTTCATAGCAAAGGGTCTGTTTTTTTATTTTTAATACATTTGCTACCATTTCTAAAAACTGTTTTCGCTTTGCCATTATTGGGTATTGTGTGTAGATTGATGAGGGGGAAAAAGTATTTGATCAATTTTAGAATAAGGCTGTAATGTAACAAAATGTGGAGAAAGTCAAGGGGTCTGAATACTTTCCGATTGCACTGTATATAAGGAATAGGGTGCCATTTGGGATGCAGAAATACTATGGTAGAATTGGTGGTGTATGTCTGTCTGCTTTTAAAATGGTCCCATTCCTTGTTGCCATCGTGGTGGCTGGCTGGATAATCTTTTATGAATCCCCTGCTATGTGGCACCTGCTTGGCGAGGTTACCCTGGGTTAAGGTCACAGCACAGTGAGCACAGCTGGAATGAAAAAAGTACAACCAGCCGTCACATCCCTGTCTGTCCCACTTCACAGCCAAATCTATAATCTAATCCATAGGATGCACTCAAACAAAATGTTACACAACAAGTCAGTTGGGGTCAATTTCATTTTGAATTCAATCAAATCAAGAAGTTGGAATTTAAATATTAACTCTAAATTCCAGTTTTCCTATGAGGAAACACATTCACCTAATATTTTTAACTGAAAGCACTTGTGTGCTTGAAATATATAGTTTATTAGGTCCACCACCCCGTTCACGAAAATGGTTCGCTCCTACAGACAGTGAGTCTTGTGGCCAAGGCTTGCTATGTACTGTAAAGCAGGCAGACTGGTATCGAGGCATTCAGATCGAACGTTAGAATGGGCAAAACTAGTGATCTGAGTGCGGCAGTGCCAGGCGTGCCGGTTCCGGTATCCCAGAAAGGTCCGGCCTCCTGGGCTTTTCACGCACGACAGGGTCTAGGGTTTACCGAAAAATTGTACGACAAACAAAAAACCTCCAGTCAGTGGCAGTCCTGTGGTCGAAAAAAGCTTGTTGATGAAAGAGGTCGAAGGAGAAGGACAAGATTCGTGCAAACTAACAGTGGTGTGCAGAACGTCCTCTCGGAACACACAACTC
Organism: Oncorhynchus nerka; assembly: GCF_034236695.1. NCBI lineage: Eukaryota > Metazoa > Chordata > Actinopteri > Salmoniformes > Salmonidae > Oncorhynchus > Oncorhynchus nerka. The sequence goes on from NC_088423.1 coordinate 18,280,999, forward strand.
GTCGGTCCTTGCAGCAGAAGACCACACCGGCTTCCTATCAGCTGAAAACAAGAAGAAGTGTCTCCAGTGGGCACGCAGTCACCAACACTGGACAATTGAGGAGTGGAAAAACATTGCCTGGTCCGAGGAATTCCGGTTCCTATTGCGATTTGGCATAAGCAGCATGAGTACATGGCCCCATCTTGCATGATATCAATGGTACAGGCTGGTGGCAGTGGTGTAATGGTGTAGGGAATGTTTTCCTACATTTACATTTACATTTAAGTCATTTAGCAGATGCTCTTATCCAGAGCGACTTACAAATTGGTGCATTCACCTTATGACATCCAGTGGAACAGCCACTTTACAATAGTGCATCTAAATCTTTTAAGGGGGGGGTGAGAAGGATTACTTTATCCTATCCTAGGTATTCCTTAAAGAGGTGGGGTTTCAGGTGTCTCCGGAAGGTGGTGATTGACTCCGCTGTCCTGGCGTCGTGAGGAGTTTGTTCCACCATTGGGGGCCAGAGCAGCGAACAGTTTTGACTGGGCTGAGCGGGAACTGTACTTCCTCAGTGGTAGGGAGGCGAGCAGGCCAGAGGTGGATGAACACAGTGCCCTTGTTTGGGTGTAGGGCCTGATCAGAGCCTGGAGGTACTGAGGTGCCGTTCCCCTCACAGCTCCGTAGGCAAGCACCATGGTCCAGTAGCGGATGCGAGCTTCAACTGGAAGCCAGTGGAGAGAGCGGAGGAGCGGGGTGACGTGAGAGAACTTGGGAAGGTTGAACACCAGACGGGCTGCGGCGTTCTGGATGAGTTGTAGGGTTTAATGGCACAGGCAGGGAGCCCAGCCAACAGCGAGTTGCAGTAATCCAGACGGGGAGATGACAAGTGCCTGGATTAGGACCTGCACCGCTTCCTGTGTGAGGCAGGGTCGTACTCTGCGGATGTTGTAGAGCATGAACCTACAGGAACGGGCCACCGCCTTGATGTTATTTGAGAACGACAGGGTGTTGTCCAGGATCACGCCAAGGTTCTTAGCGCTCTGGGAGGAGGACACAATGGAGTTGTCAACCGTGATGGCGAGATCATGGAACGGGCAGTCCTTCCCGGGAGGAAGAGCAGCTCCGTCTTGCCGAGGTTCAGCTTGAGGTGGTGATCCGTCATCCACACTGATATGTCTGCCAGACATGCAGAGATGCGATTCGCCACCTGGTCATCAGAAGGGGGAAAGGAGAAGATTAATTGTGTGTCGTCTGCATAGCAATGATAGGAGAGACCATGTGAGGTTATGACAGAGCCAAGTGACTTGGTGTATAGCGAGAATAGGAGAGGGCCTAGAACAGAGCCCTGGGGGACACCAGTGGTGAGAGCACGTGGTGAGGAGACAGATTCTCGCCACGCCACCTGGTAGGAGCGACCTGTCAGGTAGGACGCAATCCAAGCGTGGGCCGCGCCGGAGATGCCCAACTCGGAGAGGGTGGAGAGGAGGATCTGATGGTTCACAGTATCGAAGGCAGCCGATAGGTCTAGAAGGATGAGAGCAGAGGAGAGAGAGTTAGCTTTAGCAGTGCGGAGCGCCTCCGTGATACAGAGAAGAGCACATGTTGGGTCCCTTGATACCAATTGAGCAACATTCCAATGCCCTGAAGAATTCAGACTGTTCTGGAGGCAAAGGGGTGTCCGACCCCATACTAGATAGGTGTACACATAATAAACTGGCCACTGAGTGTAGTTCATCATAAAAACAATGTCATATAGTTGTGTATTTCTCCGGGGTGAAGTTTCTCCTATGTAAAGATCTAGGATAAGCTTCCCCCACCCCCAATCGTATCTTAACCATTAGTGGGGGGGGAGGGGGGGGTACTAAACTGACCCAAGATCAGCATCTAGGGGCAACTTCAACCTACGCCCATTTCCTCCTCATCAGAAACAAGACTCGACAACCCTGGACATGGAGCGGGCCAACAAGGAGATAGAGGTGCTGAGGAAGCAGTATGAAGCCATGTCTCAGGAGCTGAAGGAGGCGACGCAGGAAGCAGAGGTGGCCAAGTGTCGACGCGACTGGGCCTTTCAGGAGAGAGACAAGATAGTGGCAGAGAGAGAGAGTATTCGGTGAGTAGAGAGAGAATAAATAGAGAGAAACATCTTGCATTCCATAGCACGTGGCCCCTAGAACCTGTCAGGAAGCCAACAGGATGATAGCTAAGAAAAACACTTTATATCGATATTGAAGACTCAAGGATCAGTGGCCAGTGCTGAAAAATTAGTTGAAAGGCTCGGTCTTAAATTTCCAGAGAAGAGTGGGTGATTATTGGATATTTACAGAAAATGGGACAAGCTTGAAAGGCAATGTATGAATAGATGTAGATGACGCCCTGTGTGTGTGTGTCTGTCAGAACGTTATGTGACAACCTGAGGAGAGAGAGGGACCGAGCGGTGAGCGACCTGGCAGATGCATTGAGAAACCTAGATGATACCAGGAAACAGAAAAACGATGCGTCACGCGAACTTAAGGAACTCAAGTGAGTTATTCATCCTTCTACATCCTCCATCCATTTCTCCATCAATCCACATCAGAATATAAACCTCTGAAAACTATTTACAGTACAGAGGAATAGAACCCTATTATTTAACTTTGCCAGTTCTGTAACTTGATTTGAAGTACTGTAGGTTTTGGTGCTCTGACAGACAGTGTCATTTATTACCATGTTTTATTGCCACCTAGTGGTTGAAATGTGTATCTAACGACTGGCTGTCTGTACATGCACAAGTTTGTCTTCAAATGTAAAGGTTGTTTTCAAAGTTTCTCTCTCTTTCTACAGAGAAAGGATTGAAGACCAGTTGGAAAAGGAGGCCAGTTTTCGTCAGCTGATGGCTCATAATTCACACGATTCAGCCATCGACACAGACTCTTTGGAGTGGGAGACGGAAGTTGTGGAGTTTGAGAAAAACAGAGTAAGTGTTTAGCGCTCACCAAGCTATTTATCTTGGCCAATTCCACATACATTACTTTGTGCTATTGCCAAATCGAAATGAACCACAAAGAATGAATACAGTAGTAAAACAGTAGTAATATTCAAACCATGGACACATTTTAGATCAGATGCGCCTTTTTAATGAGGAAATAGTCATGCTTTATTTACGTTATTTCAGGAGGACATGGATTTAAAAGCACTTGGTTTTGATGTTGCCGAGGGGATAAATGAGCCATATTTACCAGGAGACTGTGGGATATTTGTGAGTAAGGTGGACAGAGGAGGTATTGCTGAAGGAAGGTTAAGGTAAATCACACTTAATGGCCTTCTTCCTACTTTTGAAAAACATATTGTTATTATTAATCATCCACTGGTTACAGTTCTGCTTGGTTGCATCTTCTCTCTACAAAGTCAATTATTGGTTGCTCTTCTCTCTACAGAGTGAATGATTGGCTGTTGAAGATTAACAATGTGGACCTGACCAATAAGGACAGGAAGCAGGTTCTGAAGGCAGTGCTGAGCGGAGAAGGAGTGATCAATATGGTGGTCCGCAGGAGGAAATCTCTGGGAGGACGCTTAATCACTCCTATTGAGATCAACCTCACAGGATACAAAGGTATCACTCATATACAGCAAAACCTCACACAATAAAAACATTTAAAAAAATATATATTTAACCAGGTAGGCCAGTTGAGAACAAGTTCTCATTTACAACTGCGACCTGGTCAAGATAAAGCAAAGCAGTGTGACAAAAACAATAACACAGAGTTACACATAAACAAACGTACAGTGAATAACACAATGGGAAAAATATATGTGCAGTGTGTGCAAATGTAGAAGAGTAGGGAGGTAAAGCAATAAATAGACCATAGAGGCGAAATAATTACAATTTAGCATTAACACTGGAGTGATAAATGTGCAGATGATGATAGAGATACTGGGGTGCAAAAGAGCAAGAGGATAAATAACAATATGGGGATGAGGTAGTTGGGTGTGCTATTTACAGATTGGCTGTGTACAGGTACAGTTCTATATAAGAGCCAAACAAGTCTTCTTTGACTTGTAAACATAGCGGATCCCTTTTTGGTACCTCTTTTTGAATGTTCTAGAAAGAAGCATGCTCATAAGGTTAAACATGTAACCTTTATGGTGCTATAAAGAACTATTCAAAAAGGGCACCAAAAAGGATTCTGCTGTCATTACAACCATTTCTGATGCCGTATATAACTCTTCTTAATGGTTCTTTTACAGAACCTTTATCTCAATCTCAAAGGTTCTACAAAAAACAGTTTGAAGAACAATACTGTTTTTTTCCCTTCTGGTTAGACATATTATATTGTTAAAATTCCAAAGGTTTTATTATTGTGTTAATTGACAAGTTGTATCAGGTGTGCTACCTCTGGAACAGCTGGGGCTCCCTGAGGAGAGGTTTGGCATCTCCTGATTTAGACATCAGTTCTCAATTGACACAAGGCCATACATCAGTCTTTCACAAGACACTGTCATATGTAATATGGAATAGCATAACACAACACATTAGATAAACTGGAATCACACTGTCACTCACGGTTTCACCAAAAGAGCTGTGAGCAAACCGTGCCCCAAAATATTCTAATGAGCCGCCGCCCCTATATTTGAATTGTCACTAAAAGAGCAAAGAAACCTTTTCTGAACTGCAAAGAATCATTGAAGAGCTCAAAGGGTTATTGGAGTTATTATCGTTCCACATAGAACCATCACTCTTCCCAAAGAACCCTTGCGGAACCGTCTTTTCTTAGTGCGTATTGCCCTGCCCAAACACTTATCATCCATTTTTGGATGGAATGCAAAATGTGAAACTTCTGTCATTGTATGATCAGTATCCAACACTAGATTGATGATGACGATTGTGATGAGGAGGAGGATAATGAAATGTGTGTGTGCTGAAGACGTGACGTTATCCTCCCTGCCTCCTCCAGCCAGTGGTATAGGACTGGAGTGTGGGGTGTTTGTAGCTGGGGTCACTCCGGGCTCTCCAGCAACCAAGGAGGGTTCACTCACAGTCGGAGATCGACTCATCGCTGTACGTATCACATTACACCTGCTTTTATTATGAAAGCTAAAATTGTTTTGCTACTAAACCTGGGCCTGTATCCATAAAGTGTATCTGAGTAGGAGTGCTTATCTAGGATCAGTTTAGCCATTTAGATTCAAATGAATGATTAGGTGGGAACCTAATCCTAGATTAGTACTCATACTTCATGAATATATACAGTGAGGCAAAAAAGTATTTGATCCCCTGCTGATTTTTTTACATTTGCCCACTGACAAGGAAATTATTTTAATGGAAGGAAGTCTATAATTTTAATGGTTTATTTGAACAGTGAGAGACAGAATAACAACAACAAAATCCAGAAAAACGCATTTCAAAAATGTTATAAATTGATTTGCATTTTAATGAGGGAAATAAGTATTTGACCCCTCTGCAAAACATGACTTAGTACTTGGTGGCAAAACCCTTGTTGGCAATCACAGAGGTCAGACGTTTCTTGTAGTTGGCCACCAAGTTTGCACACATCTCAGGAGGGATTTTGTCCCAGTCCTCTTTGTAGATCTTCTCCAAGTCATTAAGGTTTCGAGGCTGACGTCTGGCAACTTGAACCTTCAGCTCCCTCCACAGATTTTCTATGGGATTAAGGTCTGGAGACTGGCTAGGCCACTCCAGGACCTTAATGTGCTTCTTCTTGAGCCACTCCTTTGTTGCCTTGGCTGTGTGTTTTGGGTCATTGTGATGCTTACCTCAGCCAGAGCATTTTCAATGCTCTGGCTGAGTTAAGGAGGCTCTCACCCAAGATTTGACGGTACATGGCCCTGTCCATCGTCCCTTTGATGCGGTGAAGTTGTCCTGTCCCCGTAGCAGAACCCCCCCCCAAACATAATGTTTCCACCTCCATGTTTGACGGTGGGGATGGTGTTCTTGGTGTCATAGGCAGCATTCCTCCTCCTCCAAATACGGCGAGTTGAGTTAATGCCAAAGAGCTCCATTTTGGTCTCATCTGACCACAACACTTTCACCCAGTTGTCCTCTGAATCATTCAGATGTTCATTGACAAACTTCAGACGGGCATGTATATGTGCTTTCTTGAGCAGGGGGACCTTGCGGGCGCTGCAGGATTTCAGTCCTTCACAGCGTAGTGTGTTACCAATTGTTTTCTTGGTGACTATGGTCCCAGCTGCCTTGAGATCATTGACAAGGTCCTCCTGTATAGTTCTGGGCTGATTCCTCACCATTCTCATGAGCATTGCAATTCCACAAAGTGAGATCTTGCATGGAGCCCCAGGCCAAGGGAGATGACAGTTCTTTTGTGTTTCTTCCATTTGCGAGTAATCGTACCAACTGTTGTCACCTTTTCACCAAGCTGCTTGGCGATGGTCTTGTAACCCATTCCAGCCTTGTGTAGGTCTACAGTCTTGTCCCTGACATCATTGGAGAGCTCTTTGTTCTTGGCCATGGTGGAGAGTTTGGAATCTGATTGATTGATTGCTTCTGTGGACAGGTGTCTTTTATACAGGTATCAAACTGAGATTAGGAGCACTCCCTGTAAGAGTGTTTTTTTGTTGTTATTCTGTCTCTTACTGTTACCTCACTGTATATTGTAAATACATGGTCACATGTTAATAATATATTTTTGTATGCAAATCTCAGCTTGTTGTTTATGACCAACCGGATTCTCCCATTTGTAGTTTTGCATCATCATATCTTAATTGCATTTCATAACACATTCATGGATCCCCAGACAGTTTGCATGCATATTACCGTGATGACTCTATTCATTTATAAATTATTTGGTCTGCGTCTGAAATGGCCTCCTATTCCCTATATAGTGCACTACTTTTGACCAGAGCCCTAGTCAAAAGTAGTGCAAAGTGGTGCAGTACATAGGGAATAGGAGGCCATTTGGGACTTGGGAGTATTTAAGTGAAGACCTGCTTGCTTCCCTGCTATAACATTGTTTTGATACGATGTGCTGACCTCATTTTCCCCTCCACAGATAAATGGAATAGCACTAGATAACAAGTCACTGTCTGAGTGTGAAGCTTTACTGCGGAGCTGCAGAGATGCTCTCAGCGTCTCTCTCATCAAGGTGAGTTAAGGCTGCTGAGTCCCAAATGCCACACTATTCCCTATGTAGTGCATTACTTTTGACCAGGGTTTTGGCCAAAAGTAGTGCACTATATAGGGAATAGGATGCCATTAGGGATTTCTTCATCAACTGGCTTTGTTGTCAATGCTGTAGCCAATGGATAGATAGATGTTAGCATGAGCTGTGGAATGAATATATTGAGCTGGTAATGGGGGCTGAGAAAATGTGAAATATATTATTGTATTTGAGCTGGTTGGTTCATATAATTACAAAGTTTATTTAGTCTATTAAGCTGAGGTATTAAGTTATAGTAACCCATCTCAAAGTTATAGTAACCCATCTCAAAGTTATAGTAACCCATCTCAAATCACCCATATCAAATCAAATCAAATGTATTTATATAGCCCTTCGTACATCAGCTGATATCTCAAAGTGCTGTATCGAAACCCAGCCTAAAACCCCAAACAGCAAGCAATGCAGGTGTAGAAGCACGGTGGCTAGGAAAAACTCCCTAGAAAGGCCTAAACCTAGGAAGAAACCTAGAGAGGAACCAGGCTATGTGGGGTGGCCAGTCCTCTTCTGGCTGTGCTGGGTGGAGATTATAACAGAACATGGCCAAGATGTTCAAATGTTCATAAATGACCAGCATGGTCCAATAATAATAAGGCAGAACAGTTGAAACTGGAGCAGCAGCACGGCCAGGTGGACTGGGGACAGCAAGGAGTCATCATGTCAGGTAGTCCTGAGGCATGGTCCTAGGGTTCAGGTCCTCCGAGAGAGAGAAAGAAAGAAAGAGAGAATTAGAGAGAGCACACTTAAATTCACACAGGACACCGAATAGGACAGGAGAAGTACTCCAGATATAACAAACTGACCCTAGCCCCCCGACACATAAACTACTGCAGCATAAATACTGGAGGCTGAGACAGGAGGGTTCAGGAGACACTGTGGCCCCATCCGAGGACACCCCCGGACAGGGCCAAACAGGAAGGATATAACCCCACCCACTTTGCCAAAGCACAGCCCCCACACCACTAGAGGGATATCGTCAACCACCAACTTACCATCCTGAGACAAGGCCGAGTATAGCCCACAAAGATCTCCGCCACGGCACAACCCAAGGGGGGGCGCCAACCCAGACAGGAAGATCACATCAGTGACTCAACCCACTCAAGTGATGCACCCCTTCTAGGGACGGTATGAAAGAGCCCCAGTAAGCCAGTGACTCAGCCCCTGTAATAGGGTTAGAGGCAGAGAATCCCAGTGGAAAGAGGGGAACCGGCCAGGCAGAGACAGCAAGGGCAGTTCGTTGCTCCAGAGCCTTTCTGTTCACCTTCCCACTCCTGGGCCAGACTACACTCAATCATATGACCCACTGAAGAGAGGAGTCTTCAGTAAAGACTTAAAGGTTGAGACTGAGTTTGCGTCTCTCACATGGGTAGGCAGACGATTCCATAAAAATTGAGCTCTATAGGAGAAAGCTCTGCCTCCAGCTGTTTGCTTAGAAATTCTAGGGACAATTAGGAGGCCTGCGTCTTGTGACCGTAGTGTACGTGTAGGTATGTACAGCAGGACTAAATCAGAGAGATAGGTAGGAGCAAGCCCATGTAATGCTTTGTAGGTTAGCAGTAAAACCTTGAAATCAGCCCTTGCCTTGACAGGAAGCCAGTGTAGGGAGGCTAGCACTGGAGTAATATAATCAAATTTTTGGGTTCTAGTCAGGATTCTAGCAGCCGTATTTAGCACTAACTGAAGTTTATTTAGTGCTTTATCCGGGTAGCCGGAAAGTAGAGCATTTCAGTAGTCTAACCTAGAAGTGACAAAAGCATGGATTAATTTTTCTGCGTCAATTTTGGACAGAACGTTTCTGATTTTTGCAATGTTACGTAGATGGAAAAAAGCTGTCCTTGAAATGGTCTTGATATGTTCTTCAAAAGAGAGATCAGGGTCCAGAGTAATGCCGAGGTCCTTCACAGTTTTATTTGAGACGACTGTACAACCATTAAGATTAATTGTCAGATTCAACAGAAGATCTCTTTGTTTCTTGGGACCTAGAACAAGCATCTCTGTTTTGTCCGAGTTTAAAAGTAGAAAGTTTGCAGCCATTCACTTCCTTATGTCTGAAACACATGCTTCTAGCGAGGGCAATTTTGGGGCTTCACCATGTTTCATTGAAATGTACAGTTGTGTGTCATCCGCATAGCAGTGAAAGTTAACATTATGTTTTCGAATGACATCCCCAAGAGGTAAAATATATAGTGAAAACAATAGTGGTCCTAAAACGGAACCTTGAGGAACACCGAAATGTACAGTTGATTTGTCAGAGGACAAACCATTCACAGAGACAAACTAATATCTTTCGACAGATAAGATCTAAACCAGGCCAGAACTTGTCCGTGTAGACCAATTTGGGTTTCCAATCTCCAAAAGAATGTGGTGATCGATGGTATCAAAAGCAGCACTAAGGTCTAGGAGCACGAGGACAGATGCAGAGCCTCGGTCTGATGCCATTAAAAGGTCATTTACCACCTTCACAAGTGCAGTCTCAGTGCTATGATGGGGTCTAAAACCAGACTGAAGCATTTCGTATACATTGTTTGTCTTCAGGAAGGCAGTGAGTTGCTGCGCAACAGCCTTTTCTAAAATTTTTGAGAGGAATGGAAGATTCGATATAGGCCGATAGTTTTTTATATTTTTTGGGTCAAGGTTTGGCTTTTTCAAGAGAGGCTTTATTACTGCCACTTTTAGTGAGTTTGGTACACATCCGGTGGATAGAGAGACGTTTATTATGTTCAACAAGCACAGGAAGCAGCTCTTTCAGTAGTTTAGTTGGAATAGGGTCCAGTATGCAGCTTGAAGGTTTAGAGGCCATGATTATTTTCATCATTGTGTCAAGAGATATAGTACTAAAACAAGCACAGGAAGCAGCTCTTTCAGTAGTTTAGTTGGAATAGGGTCCAGTATGCAGCTTGAAGGTTTAGAGGTCATGATTATTTTCATCATTGTGTCAAGAGATATAGTACTAAAACACTTGAGCGTCTCTCTTGATCCTAGGTCCTGGCAGAGTTGTGCAGACTCAGGACAACTGAGCTTTGAAGGAATATGCAGATTTAAAGAGGAGTCCATAATTTGCTTTCTAATAATCATGATCTTTTCCTCAAAGAAGTTCATGAATTTATCACTGCTGAAGTGAAAGTCATCCTCTCTTGGGGAATGCTGTTTTTTAGTTAGCTTTGCGACAGTATCAAAAAGGAATTTCGGATTGTTCTTATTTTCCTCAATTAAGTTAGAAAAATAGGATGATCGAGCAGCAGTAAGGGCTCTTCGGTACTGCACGGTACTGTCTTTCCAAGCTAGTCGGAAGACTTACAGTTTGGTATTTCCGTTCCAATTTTCTAGAAGCTTGCTTCAGAGCTCGGGTATTTTCTGTGTGCCAGGGAGCTAGTTTCTTATGAGAAATGTTTTTAGTTTTTAGGGGTGCAGCATCTACTACACACAATACCCCATAATGACAAAGTGATTTGCATAAGTATTCATACCCCTTTGCTATGACACTCTAAATTGAGCTCAGGTGCATCTATGATCATCCTTGAGATGTCGCTACAACTCGACTCGTCTCCACCTGTGACCAATTCAATTGTTTGGATATGATTTAGAAATAAACACACCTGTATGTATAAGGTCCCACAGTTGACAGTTTATGTCAGAGCTGAAACGATACCATGAAGTCCAAGGAACTGTGCATAGATCTCTGAGAGAGAATTGTGATGAGGCATATATCTGGCGAAGGGTATAAAACTATTTCTGGAGCGTTCAAAGTTTCCAAGAGGACAGAGGTCTCCATTGGGAAATTGAAAGAAATATGGAACTACCTAGTCTCTGCCTAGAGCTGGCCATCCGACCAAACTGAGCAACAGGGCAAGAAGGACCTTAGTCAGGGAGGTGACCAAGAACCCAAGAACTTCAGAGTTCTTTGGCTGTGATGGGAGAACCTGTCAGAAGGACAACCGTCTCTACAGAAATTCAACAATCTGGATTTTATGGGAGTGGCCAGACAGAAGCCACTGCTAAGAAAAAGGCAACATGACAGCACGCCTGGAGTTTTCAGAAAGGCATGTGAATGTCTGAGTGCATAAGACAAAATATTCTGTGGTATGATGAGACACAAATTGTACTCTTTGGCCTGAATGTAAAGCGCTAACACCATCCCTACCATGAAGTATGGTGGTGGCAGCAGCATGCTATGGGGATGCTTTTCAGCGACAGGGACTGGGAGACTGGTAAGGATAGAAAGAACAATGGAGCCAAATACAGGACAATCCTTGATGAAAACCTGCTTCAGAGTGAAAACGACCTTGCACTCGGGGGGCGAAGATTTACGTTCCAACAGGACAATGACCCCAAGCATACAGCCAAAGCAAAGCTGAAATGGTTACTGAACAAGAATGTGAAAGTCCTTGAGTGGCGCAGCCAAAGCCCAGACTTGAATCATATTGAACCTCTGTGGAAAGACTTGAAGATTGCTGTTCACTGCTGCTCCCCATCTAACTTAACAGCGCTTGAGAAAATCTGCAAGGAAGAATGGGAGAAAATCCCCGAATCCAGATGTGCAGAGCTGATACAGACATACCCAAGACGACTCAAAGATGTCATCGCTGCCAAAGTTGCTTCTATAAAGTATTGGCTCAGGGGTGTGAATAATTATGTAAATGAAATATTACTGTAAGGCATTTTCAATACATTTGTGAAAATGTATAAAAACATGTTTTCACTTTGTTATTACAAGATAATTAGGTGGGGCTTACATTTGTCCTATTTCACATGTTTTTTTGCAAATCCCACAGAGAGAGGGGTCAGTGCCAGGGATCAGCCATTATTGATGGCAACCCTGGAGCAATTAGGATTAAGTGCCTTGCTTAAGGGCACATCAACCGGTTTTCACCTAGTTGGCTCTGGGATTTGAGCCAGCGACCTTTCGGCTACTGGCCCAATGCTTCTAACTACTGGGCTACCTGCCGCCAGAGTGCATTATGGGGTGTTGTGTGTAGATGGGAGAGAAATCCATTTTGAATTCAGGCTGTAACACAACAAAATGTGGATTAAGTCAAGGGGTATGAATTCTTTCTGAATGCTCTGTAAATGTTTCCTGGGTCACAAATTTCAGCACTATGAACAACCTGAGTGGAAATGAGTGACCACTTGTTTGCTCCCTCAGAGTTGCTCCGGCCAGAGTATCTTTGAAAACCTGCGAGACGCCTCAGAGAAGACCTCCAACTGCCGCTCGCTCCACTCTTGGCACTCCCGGAACTCCAAGAACAACAACAGCTCTACCCAGACAGACATGTTCTGCCCTGATATTGGCTCCAGTGGTGGAGAGAGACACAACCATCCCAACAAAGACAGGAGTCATAGCAACGTTGTAGCAGTAGACAACAACAGTAGAGGTGGCTCCATCTGCCAGCACAAGCCGTTTTCCAGTAGCTCCATGTACTCCCGCTCTCTATCCCACAGGGGGAGCTGTCTGCAGCACAGCCCAGTTAGTTCAGGGCCATTGGGGTCTCCAGAGCCCCACCAGGACTACTGCTACAGAAGAGGGGAGTCACACAGCAGACGACCTCTCACCTTCACCCCTGTGGCCTCCGACTGTATTACCCTGCAGGTTGGTCTTGGAAGGATGGGTGGAGGGAGGGGGAGGGATGGATGGATAGATGGAGGGATGTGGAGGGAGGGGGAGGAATGGATGGATGGTTGGAGGGGGGAGGAATGGATGGATAGATGGAGGGATGTGGAGGGAGGGGGAGGAATGGATGGATGGTTGGAGGGATGTGGAGGGAGGGGGAGGAATGGATGGATAGATGGAGGGATGTGGAGGGAGGGGGAGGAATGGATGGATGGTTGGAGGGGAGGAATGGATGGATAGATGGAGGGATGTGGAGGGAGGGGGAGGAATGGATGGATGCTTGGAGGGATGTGGAGGGAGGGGAGGAATGGATGGATGGTTGGAGGGGGAGGAATGGATGGATAGATGGAGGGATGTGGAGGGAGGGGAGGAATGGATGGATGGTTGGAGGAAGGGGGAGGAATGGATGGATGGTTGGAGGGAGGGGGAGGAATGGATGGATGGTTGGAGGAAGGGGGAGGAATGGATGGATGGTTGGAGGGGGAGGAATGGATGGATAGATGGAGGGATGTGGAGGGAGGGGGAGGAATGGATGGATGGTTGGAGGAAGGGGGAGGAATGGATGGATGGTTGGAGGGAGGGGGAGGAATGGATGGATGGTTGGAGGAAGGGGGAGGAATGGATGGATGGTTGGAGGGGGGGAGAAATGGATGGATAGTTGGAGAGATGTGGAGGTAGGAGGAAGAATGGATGGATAGATGGAGGGAGGGGGAGGAATGGATGGATGGTTGGTTGGAGGGGGAGGAATGGATGGATGGTTGGAGGGCGGAGGAATGGATGGATGGTTGGAGGGCGGAGGAATGGATGGATGGTTGGAGGGATGTGGAGGGAGGGGAGGAATGGATGGATAGATGGAGGGATGTGGAGGGAGGGAGAGGAATGGATGGATAGATGGAGGGATGTGGAGGGAGGGAGAGGAATGGATGGATGGTTGGAGGGATGTGGAGGGAGGGGGAGGAATGGATGGATGGTTGGAGGGATGTGATGGGAGGGGGAGGAATGGATGGATGGTTGGAGGGATGTGGAGGGAGAGGGAGAAATGGATGGATGGTTGGAGGGATGTGGAGGGAGAGGGAGAAATGGATGGATGGTTGGAGAGATGTGGAGGTAGGAGGAAGAATGGATGGATAGATGGAGGGTGTGGAGGGAGGGGGAGGAATGGATGGAGGGATGTGGAGGGTTGGGGAGGAATGGATGGATAGATGGAGGGTTGTGGAGGGAGGGGAGGAATGGGTGGATGGTTGGAGGGATGTGGAGGTAGGAGGAAGAATGGATGGATAGATGGAGGGTGTGGAGGGAGGGGAGGAATGGATGGATAGATGGAGGGTTGTGGAGGGAGGGGGAGGAATGGGTGGATGGTTGGAGGGATGTGGAGGTAGGAGGAAGAATGGATGGATAGATGGAGGGTGTGGAGGAGGGGAGGAATGGATGGAGGGATGTGGAGGGTTGGGGAGGAATGGATGGATAGATGGAGGGTTGTGGAAGGAGGGGGAGGAATGGGTGGATGGTTGGAGGGATGTGGAGGTAGGAGGAAGAATGGATGGATAGATGGAGGGAGGAGGAATGGATGGATAGATGGAGGGTTGTGGAGGGAGGGGGAGGAATGGGTGGATGGTTGGAGGGATGTGGAGGTAGGAGGAAGAATGGATGGATAGATAGATGGAGGGATGTGGAGGGAGGGGAGGAATGGGTGGATAGATGGAGGGATGTGGAGGGAGGGGGAGGAATGGGTGGATGGTTGGAGGGATGTGGAGGATGGAGAGAAATGGATGGATAGATGGAGGGATGTGGAGGGATGGAGAGAAATGGATGGATAGATGGAGGGATGGAGAGAAATGGATGGATAGATGGAGGGATGTGGAGGGATGGAGAGAAATGGATGGATAGATGGAGGGTGTGGAGGGGAGGGATGGATGGATGGAGGGATGTGGAGGGAGGAATGGATGGATAGATGGAAGGATGTGCAGGGAGGAGGGATGGATGGATGGTTGTGGAGGGAGGGGGAGGAATGGTTGGAGGGATGTGGAGGAGGGAGAGAAATGGATGGATAGTTGGAGGGAGGTGGAGGAATGGATGGAGGGATGTGGAGGGAGGGGAGGAATGGATGGATGGTTGGAGGGGGAGGAATGGATGGATAGATGGAGGGATGTGAAGGGAGGGGGAGGAATGGATGGATGGTTGGAGGGATGTGGAGGGAGGGGGAGGAATGGATGGATGGTTGGAGGGGGAGGAATGGATGGATAGATGGAGGATGTGAAGGGAGGGGGAGGAATGGATGGATGGTTGGAGGGATGTGGAGGGAGGGGAGGAATGGATGGATAGATGGAGGGATGTGGAGGGAGGGGGGAGGAATGGATGGATGGTTGGAGGGATGTGGAGGGAGGGGAGGAATGGATGGATGGTTGGAGGGGGAGGAATGGATGGATAGATGGAGGGATGTGGAGGGAGGGGCAGGAATGGATGGATGGTTGGAGGGATGTGGAGGGAGGGGGAGGAATGTATGGATGGTTGGAGGGAGGAATGGATGGATAGATGGAGGGATGTGGGGAGGGGAGGAATGGATGGATGGTTGGAGGAAGGGGGGAGGAATGGATGGATGGTTGGAGGGATGTGGAGGAGGGGGAGGAATGGATGGATGGTTGGAGGAAGGGGGAGGAATGGATGGATGGTTGGAGGGAGGGGAGAAATGGATGGATAGTTGGAGAGATGTGGAGGTAGGAGGAAGAATGGATGGATAGATGGAGGAGGAGGAATGGATGGATGGTTGGAGGGGGAGGAATGGATGGATGGTTGGAGGGATGTGGAGGGAGGGGGAGGAATGGATGGAGGGATGTGGAGGGAGGGAGAGGAATGGATGGATGGTTGGAGGGATGTGGAGGGAGGGGGAGGAATGGATGGATGGTTGGAGGGATGTGGAGGAAGGGGAAGAATGGATGGATGGTTGGAGGGGAGGAATAGATAGATAGATGGAGGGATGTGGAGGGAGGGGAGGAATGGATGGATGGTTGGAGGGATGTGATGGGAGGGGAGGAATGGATGGATGGTTGGAGGGATGTGGAGGAGAGGGAGAAATGGATGGATGGTTGGAGAGATGTGGAGGTAGGAGGAAGAATGGATGGATAGATGGAGGGTGTGGAGGAAGGGGAGGAATGGATGGAGGGATGTGGAGGGTTGGGGAGGAATGGATGGATAGATGGAGGGTTGTGGAGGGAGGGGGAGGAATGGGTGGATGGTTGGAGGGATGTGGAGGTAGGAGGAAGAATGGATGGATAGATGGAGGGTGTGGAGGGAGGGGGAGGTATGGATGGATAGATGGAGGTTTGTGGAGGGAGGGGAGGAATGGGTGGATGGTTGAGGCATGTGGAGGTAGGAGGAAGAATGGATGGATAGATGGAGGGTGTGGAGGGAGGGGAGGAATGGATGGATAGATGGAGGGTGTGGAGGGAGGGAGGAATGGATGGATAGGTGGAGGGAGGGGGAATGGATGGATAGATGGAGGGTTGTGGAGGGAGGGGAGGAATGGGTGGATGGTTGGAGGGATGTGGAGGGATGAGAAATGGATGGATAGATGGAGGGTGTGGAGGGGGCAGGAATGGATGGATGGTTGGAGGGATGTGGAGGAGGGGGAGGAATGTATGGATGGTTGGAGGGGAGGAATGGATGGATAGATGGAGGGATGTGGAGGGAGGGGAGGAATGGATGGATGGTTGGAGGAAGGGGGAGGAATGGATGGATGGTTGGAGGGATGTGGAGGGAGGGGGAGGAATGGATGGATGGTTGGAGGAAGGGGGAGGAATGGATGGATGGTTGGAGGGAGGGGAGAAATGGATGGATAGTTGGAGAGATGTGGAGGTAGGAGGAAGAATGGATGGATAGATGGAGGGAGGGGGAGGAATGGATGGATGGTTGGAGGGGAGGAATGGATGGATGGTTGGAGGGATGTGGAGGGAGGGGAGGAATGGATGGAGGGATGTGGAGGGAGGGAGAGGAATGGATGGATGGTTGGAGGGATGTGGAGGGAGGGGAGGAATGGATGGATGGTTGGAGGGATGTGGAGGGAAGGGGAAGAATGGATGGATGGTTGGAGGGGGAGGAATAGATAGATAGATGGAGGGATGTGGAGGAGGGGAGGAATGGATGGATGGTTGGAGGGATGTGATGGGAGGGGGAGGAATGGATGGATGGTTGGAGGGATGTGGAGGGAGAGGAGAAATGGATGGATGGTTGGAGAGATGTGGAGGTAGGAGGAAGAATGGATGGATAGATGGAGGGTGTGGAGGAAGGGGGAGGAATGGATGGAGGGATGTGGAGGGTTGGGGAGGAATGGATGGATAGATGGAGGGTTGTGGAGGGAGGGGGAGGAATGGGTGGATGGTTGGAGGGATGTGGAGGTAGGAGGAAGAATGGATGGATAGATGGAGGGTGTGGAGGGAGGGGAGGTATGGATGGATAGATGGAGGTTTGTGGAGGGAGGGGGAGGAATGGGTGGATGGTTGGAGGCATGTGGAGGTAGGAGGAAGAATGGATGGATAGATGGAGGTGTGGAGGGAGGGGGAGGAATGGATGGATAGATGGAGGGTGTGGAGGGAGGGGGAGGAATGGATGGATAGATGGAGGGTGTGGAGGGAGGGGGAGGAATGGATGGATAGATGGAGGGTTGTGGAGGGAGGGGAGGAATGGGTGGATGGTTGGAGGGATGTGGAGGGATGGAGAGAAATGGATGGATAGATGGAGGGTGTGGAGGGGGAGGGATGGATGGATGGAGGGATGTGAAGGGAGGGGGAGGAATGGATGGATAGATGGAAGGATGTGCAGGGGGGAGGGATGGATGGATGGTTGGAGGAAGGGGAGGAATGGATGGAGGGTTGTGGAGGGAGGGGAGGAATGGGTGGATGGTTGGAGGGATGTGGAGGGAGGTGGAGGAATGGATGGATGGTTGGAGGGGGAGGAATGGATGGATAGATTGAGGGATGTGGAGGGAGGGGAGGAATGGATGGAGGGAGGGGGAGGAATGGATGGATAGATGGAGGGTTGTGGAGTGAGGGGGAGGGAAGTGGAGGGAGGGAGAGAAATGGATGGATAGATGGAGGGTTGTGGAGTGAGGGGGAGGGATGTGGAGGGAGGGAGAGAAATGGATGGATAGTTGGAGGGATGTGGAGGGATGGATGGATGTCAAGTAGTTTTTTTCTAAATAGCTCCTGAACGTTATTGTTTTTAATGTGTGCTGTAATGTTGTTATGTGTTTAAGACTGTAACATATCAATTTCCACCCTGGGGTTATATTCTATTTAGAGCACGCTGCTGGACAGAGGAGGAGACAGAGGAGGAGACAGAGACAGAGGAGGAGACAGAGACAGAGGAGGAGACAGAGACAGAGGAGGAGACCGAGACAGAGGAGGAGACAGAGACAGAGGAGGAGACAGAGACAGAGGAGGAGACAGAGACAGAGGAGGAGACAGAGACAGAGGAGGAGACGGAGGAGACAGAGACAGAGGAGGAGAAAGAGACAGAGGAGGAGACAGAGGAGGAGACAGAGGAGGAGAGGAAGAACACACCACTACTCCAGAGAGAGAGAAGCCGAGCGGAGGCACCTGGCCTAAAGTCTTGGTGGGCGCGTCCATCCTCGAGTGTGCCCAGCTCTCCATCTATAAGAAGCCCAAGCAGAGGAAGTCCATCTTCGACGCAGACACCTTCAAACGGCCCGAGGCGTCCTCCAAACTGGACTACCTCTCCTTGTCCCAGCTATCAAAACACTCCCCGCAGGACTCTCAGTCTGAGGTGGGGCCAGGGGTGGGGATAGGGCAGACCCCTCCCACCCCACCTCAGAGGAGCGATTCGTTCAGGTTCAAACACCGCCAGCAGATCAGCTCTGCCTCGGACTCCACCATCACCACAGGGACAGGCACCCCTCCAACCCCTGGAGGGGTGGAGGGTCGAGACAGAGACGGAGATAGGGAAAAGGACAGAGATGGGGAAAGAGACAGAGAGAGGGACAGAGACAGAGAAAATCGGGACAGAGACGGGGACAGTGAGAAGCACAATTACTACATAGACCCTCCTGGAGAGGGGATGCAGCCAATCATCAGCTCCAGGAAGTCATGTGATGAGGATGTAAGCAGGCAGAGGGGGGAGGAGCTGGACAGGGACAGGAGAAGGTACCGTCCCAAATCAGCCCCTGCGTTACGCCGGAACATGACCCCTCTACACATCCACATCCCTATCCAGGTAATTAACATTCCTGATTGATTGATTGATTGGTTGATTGATTGATTGGTTGTTTGGTTGATTCATTAATTGAGCCCTGTGACTGTGCTTAGCCAAACTTTCCAAGTTTCCTTTTGGTACGATGTTGATATTCTTATTGATTTGCCATTACACGCAACAAATATTCACTCTGCAATAAAGTCCTGTGTTTTCCATACGCTGCATGTCGTGTCAGTGTGTGTTACTAGAGCTGATAGTTCCTGTCCGTCTTTACTGTGCGTCCAGAGTTTCTCTAATGACGAGGCGTCTCCAGAGCCGGTGGACTTGGTGCGTTTCTCTCCCATGCGCTCTCATCGTTACAGCGTGCCTTTGGTACCACCAGGATACAGCAGCACCATGACTGCACGTAAGTCTCCTGTTACTAACAAGTAATTGTATATTAGATCATCTCATTAAAGATGCATCTTCTTATCTTGTTTTCTCCACTGTGTTTTAGTACAGGTGTGATATTGCACCTGATCTCTTTCCTGTTTTCTTAACCCTTACTGGCCCTGATTTAACAGATGGCGTCTCTTTTGAATTGTGATGATTGTGACCATGTCTTTTAAAAAAAAATCTTACTGCGTCTAACTTATAAGAGCTGTATAAGAGTGTCTGCTTCATGACTAAAATGTAAAGGTCCTTGTTTTTGGTCATCCAGACCCCGGACACAGAGGTCTAGCCCCGTGTCCTGCTGTCACGGCTGTGATGAGGAACCCAGTCTATACTGCCTGGAGCCATGACGTTCACACAAACCACAACTGTCCTCCTGCACCCACCTCAGGCAACCACTCACACTCTCACCCCAGGTAGATACCCCTCCTCAATGCCAAGCCATTTCCAGGTATCCCAGGTCTGAATCAGTCCATGATTAGAAGGCAGTAATTCAAACATAAACTTAATGTCAACAATGTACTTAATGGTCTAGATCTTACAATATAGCTCAACATAGATATGTCATAATCGGCTGCATGAATGTGATGACTGTGTTCTACTCCTATAGTCCCCAGCACCAAGGTCGTCTGAGCCTGGATTTGAGCCACAAGCGGTCTGGTGACTTAACGTCAGATTCATCACCCTGTAGCCAGACACCACACAGCACCAACTCCCTGCCCTCCAGTACCAGACTGGGTCAGTGAACGAACAAATGAACGAACGAATGAACGAATAAAAAATAAAAAACCTTATTGAGTCAATAATTAGATTTTTACATTATGAGCACAGCAATCATTTACATTCTAGTCATTTAGCAGACGCTCTGACCCAGAGCCACTAACAGAGGTGAGTGGATACATTTTAGTCATTTAGCAGACGCTCTGACCCAGAGCCACTAACAGAGGTGAGTGGATACATTTTAGTCATTTATCAGATGCTCTGATCCAGAGCCACTTACAGGTGAGTGGATACATTTTAGTCATTTAGCAGATGCTCTGATCCAGAGCCACTTAGAGGTGAGTGGATACATTTTAGTCATTTAGCAGACGCTCTGATCCAGAGCCACTTAGAGGTGAGTGGATACATTTGAGTCATTTAGCAGATGCTCTGACCCAGAGCCACTCAGAGGTGAGTGGATACATTTTAGTCATTTAGCAGACGCTCTGACCCAGAGCCACTAACAGAGGTGAGTGGATACATTTTAGTCATTTAGCAGATGCTCTGATCCAGAGCCACTTAGAGGTGAGTGGATACATTTTAGTCATTTATCAGATGCTCTGATCCAGAGCCACTCAGAGGTGAGTGGATACATTTTAGTCATTTAGCAGACGCTCTGACCCAGAGCCACTAACAGAGGTGAGTGGATACATTTTAGTCATTTAGCAGATGCTCTGATCTAGAGCCACTTAGAGGTGAGTGGATACATTTTAGTCATTTAGCAGATGCTCTGATCCAGAGCCACTTAGAGGTGACTGGATACATTTTAGTCATTTAGCAGACACTCTGATCCAAAGCCACTTAGAGGTGAGTGGATACATTTTAGTCATTTAGCAGATGCTCTGACCCAGAGCCACTTAGAGGTGAGTGGATACATTTTAGTCATTTAGCAGACACTGATCCAAAGCCACTTAGAGGTGAGTGGATACATTTTAGTCATTTAGCAGACACTCTGATCCAAAGCCACTTAGAGGTGAGTGGATACATTTTAGTCATTTAGCAGACGTTCTGATCCAGAGCCACTTACAGAGGTGAGTGGATACATTTGAAACTTTGTTTTTTACTCGTCCCCCGTGGGATTCGAACCCACAACCCTGGCATTGCATGCATCTACCAACTGAGCCACACGGGATCATACATGTAGTGCTTTTACTATCGTAATAATCCGTTTATGGTCTTTCATGGCATGAATAATATTAACATTCACTTGTCTTACCCCTCTAAGATAGAGGTTGTTATTACTGTTAGTCTGTATGTTACTACTGGTAACTCGCCTCCATCTGTTTATGATCTTGACAGGTTCCTCTGGTAATTTACATTTCCGGCAGGAGCGTATGAAAACCCCCCCTACTCGATACCCACGGTCTGTTGCAGGGTCTGATAGAGGTAGGTTGTTTATGTCTCCTGCTTCTACAAGGTTACATATTTACCTCCAACAGTATGAGCTTATTGAATTATGAATGTATGTAATGAATAGATTTTCATGAATGTATTTGAAGGGATTCAATTATTTTTTCTGTGCCCATCAACTATGTGGTAACAAAAGTAGCATTTATTTACCTAGAAAGTACATGGGCAATTGGATTACGACACAGTAATAACCTATGAGTAACTTAGTTTCTCCTCCCTCTCCTTTCTTCCACCATGTCACCCTCCTCTCGCCTTCCCCCCACCAGGGTCCTTGTCCCACTCAGAGTGCAGCTCCCTGTCCCACTCCACTCCTCCCATGTCCCCCGCCAATCTAGAGACATCGTCCTTTGCCAGCAGCCAATCACAGAGCTCTATCTCCACCAGCGCCACCCAGCCCAGGATATCAGCCAGCCCTGCCTTAATAGGGGACCGACGGAAGGACAGGTGCAAACATGCACACACAAACACACAGCGCGAAAGCACACACACACACACACAGCCACACATGTGCACGCGAAAGCACACACACACACACACACATGTGCACGCGAAAGCACACACACAGCCACACATGTGCGCGCATCAGCACACTAGAGTCCTACATGGGTCAGTTTTTTGGAGCCACACCTGCTCCTTGCCGGCTACATCAATTCCGAGCCCCACCCAATACCCCACAGCAGGACAGAGTTTTCTCTGCAATCCGACCCACCCGCATAGCATTGTTCCGAGAGCTGATCCCTGACCCGCAAAATAATGTACATTTATTTAATTGTTTTTATGACTCCAGAGTAGTAGGCTATTATTCCCCTTCCCTGCATTAATGAATTTGTCTGCATGTCTATTCAACATTTGAATAAAAGGAAACCAATATTTTCTTTTCGTCATAATGCGATGCAGCACATTGACAAATCAAATCGACTTCTAATTAGCCTTCTTACCTAATGAAAGCCTATAGCCGACATACAAAACAATACCTCTACATTCAATATGTTTTCAGATAATCAAATAGTTTCATTGAAACTTAAATGAACAATTCCCAGAATCTAATATAGCCTACAAAAATACATGCATTTAGTTGGCTATACTCAAACTTTCACCAGCTGCATCGGTTTAAACTTTATATGATCTGAGTATGGTCTAAATGAACAAACTGATAATTAACAGAATTATTGTCAGCAAATACCTTCTGGGCACGTTTTGCAGGCTATGTAAGCTATCCATATACCGGGTTGCTCTCCTGGCCTACAGTGACTCCTAAATCCTTCCTAACCAGGGATTTCACTTGCCAGCACCTGTTTCCACGATGGTGTATTCCACCATCATTACATATCTTCTTATTTCTCTGGTTACATGAACCATTTCCAGGTGAGCTAGGCTAGCTAGGGAAAGAGAACCTGACAATGTATTGTCACGTGTGGTGGCGGGACGGAACATAGCTCTGCACGTGGACAAATTAGAATGTTTCAGCACCACACAAAGAGACAGTACCTGCTCTACACTCTCTCACTGGGTGGCCGGTAGCCTACTGCCTGCCTCACCACTCACAGAATGGAATTCGCAACACAACAAGCTCCTGGGTTTGTAAAATCTATATATTTTGATTGAAGACCTTTCCGACCTGATGCAGGACTCTAACACACACACACACACACACACACACACACACACACACACCTGCTTTGAGGTACCATCCCCATCACGTTGACTAGTTACCTGTTGCCTCATTAGTCAATGGAACATGTTGATATATACCTGTACATCCCATCGGTCTCTCTTCTGTTTGTCTTTGTCTCTTGTCTGTCTGTCTGTGAGTTGATGCTGATCGTAGTGTTAGTGGTGAAGTAAACATCACTGTCTGGAAGCTGTGTCCCACGTCGTTTGTGGCTCCATCTTCTATAATTTGATCTGTAAACTGTCTTTCCTTCCCCTTGTCTATCTGGAGCTCTCTGAACCTGCCTGACATCCACCCTCTCATTTCTGGGATTTTCTATTCGCTCCCTTTCCCTTTCTTGCTTTTCCTCCTTTGCCTCGTCTTCCCCTCTTTTTCTTCTCTTCCCTCTCTTCCCCTTTCCCTCTGTCCCTCTCCTCACCCTCTGTCCCTCTCCTCACCCTCTGTCCCTCTCCTCACCCTCTGTCCCTCTCCTCATCCTCTGTCCCTCTCCTCACCCTCTGTCCCTCTCTTCCCCTTTCCCTCTGTCCCTCTCCTCACTCTCTGTCCCTCTCCTCATCCTCTGTCCCTCTCCTCATCCTCTGTCCCTCTCCTCATCCTCTGTCCCTCTCCTCATCCTCTGTCCCTCTCCTCATCCTCTGTCCCTCTCCTCATCCTCTGTCCCTCTCCTCACCCTCTGTCCCTCTCCTCACCCTCTGTCCCTCTCCTCATCCTCTGTCCCTCTCTTCCCCTTTCCCTCTGTCCCTCTCCTCACCCTCTGTCCCTCTCTTCCCCTTTCCCTCTGTCCCTCTCCTCACCCTCTGTCCCTCTCTTCCCCTTTCCCTCTGTCCCTCTCCTCATCCTCTGTCCCTCTCCTCATCCTCTGTCCCTCTCCTCATCCTCTGTCCCTCTCCTCATCCTCTGTCCCTCTCCTCACCCTCTGTCCCTCTCCTCACCCTCTGTCCCTCTCCTCACCCTCTGTCCCTCTCCTCATCCTCTGTCCCTCTCTTCCCCTTTCCCTCTGTCCCTCTCCTCACCCTCTGTCCCTCTCCTCACCCTCTGTCCCTCTCTTCCCCTTTCCCTCTGTCCCTCTCCTCACCCTCTGTCCCTCTCTTCCCCTTTCCCTCTGTCCCTCTCCTCACCCTCTGTCCCTCTCCTCACCCTCTGTCCCTCTCCTCATCCTCTGTCCCTCTCCTCATCCTCTGTCCCTCTCCTCATCCTCTGTCCCTTTCCTCATCCTCTGTCCCTCTCCTCATCCTCTGTCCCTCTCCTCATCCTCTGTCCCTCTCCTCACCCTCTGTCCCTCTCCTCACCCTCTGTCCCTCTCCTCACCCTCTGTCCCTCTCCTCACTCTCTGTCCCTCTCCTCATCCTCTGTCCCTCTCCTCATCCTCTGTCCCTCTCCTCATCCTCTGTCCCTCTCCTCATCCTCTGTCCCTCTCCTCATCCTCTGTCCCTCTCCTCATCCTCTGTCCCTCTCCTCACCCTCTGTCCCTCTCCTCACCCTCTGTCCCTCTCCTCATCCTCTGTCCCTCTCTTCCCCTTTCCCTCTGTCCCTCTCCTCACCCTCTGTCCCTCTCTTCCCCTTTCCCTCTGTCCCTCTCCTCACCCTCTGTCCCTCTCTTCCCCTTTCCCTCTGTCCCTCTCCTCATCCTCTGTCCCTCTCCTCATCCTCTGTCCCTCTCCTCATCCTCTGTCCCTCTCCTCACCCTCTGTCCCTCTCCTCACCCTCTGTCCCTCTCCTCACCCTCTGTCCCTCTCCTCATCCTCTGTCCCTCTCTTCCCTTTCCCTCTGTCCCTCTCCTCACCCTCTGTCCCTCTCCTCACCCTCTGTCCCTCTCTTCCCCTTTCCCTCTGTCCCTCTCCTCACCCTCTGTCCCTCTCTTCCCCTTTCCCTCTGTCCCTCTCCTCACCCTCTGTCCCTCTCTTCCCATTTCCCTCTGTCCCTCTCCTCACCCTCTGTCCCTCTCCTCACCCTCTGTCCCTCTCCTCATCCTCTGTCCCTCTCCTCATCCTCTGTCCCTCTCCTCATCCTCTGTCCCTCTCCTCACCCTCTGTCCCTCTCCTCACCCTCTGTCCCTCTCTTCCCCTTTCCCTCTGTCCCTCTCCTCACCCTCTGTCCCTCTCCTCACCCTCTGTCCCTCTCCTCATCCTCTATCCCTCTCCTCATCCTCTGTCCCTCTCCTCATCCTCTGTCCCTCTCCTCATCCTCTGTCCCTCTCCTCACCCTCTGTCCCTCTCCTCACCCTCTGTCCCTCTCCTCATCCTCTGTCCCTCTCTTCCCCTTTCCCTCTGTCCCTCTCCTCACCCTCTGTCCCTCTCTTCCCCTTTCCCTCTGTCCCTCTCCTCACCCTCTGTCCCTCTTCTCACCCTCTGTCCCTCTCTTCCCCTTTCCCTCTGTCCCTCTCCTCACCCTCTGTCCCTCTCTTCCCCTTTCCCTCTGTCCCTCTCCTCACCCTCTGTCCCTCTCCTCACCCTCTGTCCCTCTCTTCCCCTTTCCCTCTGTCCCTCTCCTCACCCTCAGTCCCTCTCCTCACCCTCTGTCCCTCTCCTCATCCTCTGTCCCTCTCCTCATCCTCTGTCCCTCTCCTCATCCTCTGTCCCTCTCCTCACCCTCTGTCCCTCTCCTCACCCTCTGTCCCTCTCCTCACCCTCTGTCCCTCTCCTCATCCTCTGTCCCTCTCCTCATCCTCTGTCCCTCTCCTCACCCTGTGTCCCTCTCCTCACCCTCTGTCCCTCTCCTCACCCTCTGTCCCTCTCCTCATCCTCTGTCCCTCTCCTCACCCTCTGTCCCTCTCCTCACCCTCTGTCCCTCTCTCACCCTCTGTCCCTCTCCTCACCCTCTGTCCCTCTCCTCACCCTCTGTCCCTCTCCTCATCCTCTGTCCCTCTCTTCACCCTCTGTCCCCCTCCTCACCCTCTGTCCCCTCCTCACCCTCTGTCCCCCTCCTCACCCTCTGTCCCTCTCCTCACCCTCTGTCCCTCTCCTCATCCTCTGTCCCTCTCCTCATCCTCTGTCCCCCTCCTCACCCTCTGTCCCTCTCCTCATCCTCTGTCCCTCTCCTCACCCTCTGTCCCTCTCCTCATCCTCTGTCCCTCTCCTCACCCTCTGTCCCCCTCCTCACCCTCTGTCCCCCTCCTCACCCTCTGTCCCCCTCCTCGCCCTCTGTCCCTCTCCTCACCCTCTGTCCCTCTCCTCATCCTCTGTCCCTCTCCTCATCCTCTGTCCCCCTCCTCACCCTCTGTCCCTCTCCTCACCCTCTGTCCCTCTCCTCATCCTCTGTCCCTCTCCTCACTCTCTGTCCCTCTCCTCACCCTCTGTCCCTCTCCTCACCCTCTGTCCCTCTCCTCATCCTCTGTCCCTCTCCTCACTCTCTGTCCCTCTCCTCACCCTCTGTCCCTCTTCTCACCCTCTTTCCCTCTCTGTGTGATTTTCTTTCCCTCTCTTTCCCTGTATTTTCCTTCTCTTCTCTCTTTCCCTGTATTTTCCTTCTTCTCTCTTTCCCTGTATTTTCCTTCTCTTTCTTTCCCTGTATTTTCCTTCTTCTCTCTTTCCCTGTATTTTCCTTCTTCTCTCTTTCCCTGTATTTTCCTTCTCTTCTCTCTTTCCCTGTATTTTCCTTCTTCTCTCTTTCCCTGTATTTTCCTTCTCTTCTCTCTTTCCCTGTATTTTCCTTCTTCTCTCTTTCCCTGTATTTTCCTTCTTCTCTCTTTCCCTGTATTTTCCTTCTCTTCTCTCTTTCCCTGTATTTTCCTTCTTCTCTCTTTCCCTGTATTTACCTTCTTCTCTCTTTCCCTGTATTTTCCTTCTCTTCTCTCTTTCCCTGTATTTTCCTTCTTCTCTCTTTCCCTGTATTTTCCTTCTTCTCTCTTTCCCTGTATTTTCCTTCTCTTCTCTCTTTCCCTGTATTTTCCTTCTCTTCTCTCTTTCCCTGTATTTTCCTTCTCTTCTCTCTTTCCCTGTATTTTCCTTCTCTTCTCTCTTTCCCTGTATTTTCCTTCTCTTCCCTCTTTCCCTGTATTTTCCTTCTCTTCTCTCTTTCCCTGTATTTTCCTTCTCTTCTCTCTTTCCCTGTATTTTCCCTCTTCTCTCTTTCCCTGTATTTTCCTTCTTCTCTCTTTCCCTGTATTTTCCTTCTCTTCTCTCTTTCCCTGTATTTTCCTTCTCTTCTCTCTTTCCCTGTATTTTCCTTCTTCTCTCTTTCCCTGTATTTTCCTTCTCTTCTCTCTTTCCCTGTATTTTCCTTCTCTTCTCTCTTTCCCTGTATTTTCCTTCTCTTCTCTCTTTCCCTGTATTTTCCTTCTTCTCTCTTTCCCTGTATTTTCCTTCTTCTCTCTTTCCCTGTATTTTCCTTCTCTTCTCTCTTTCCCTGTCTTCCCCTGTCTTTCCTTCTCTTCCCCTGTCTTTCCCTCTTTCCTCCCTCTCCCATCGCTCTTCCCTCCCTCTTCATCTCTGCTCTAGATATCTGTTCTATAACAGATCCTTTCTCCGCCTGCCTCTGGCTGTTAGGCCCAAGTTCTCCTCATTACGGAGCTTGAGGTTTGTTCTACACTAGTCAGGCACGCAGAAATGTATGCCTCTTGAGTCTTGATTTTTCTAACATTGTTAAAGTACCTGACTGTTTTATTTGTAATGCTTTAAGTAATATGGCTCAATTGATGACAGGAAGCATATAAGAATAAGGGGAAAAGCAATCAGTGTGCTTAAACTCCCCGAATTGTAAATTCTATGTAAATTCCCATGAATTCCAAAAAGTATTTTGTGCCACTTTGAAACTTCCTGTAATTTTGCAACGCTAATCCTTTGCATTTGAGAAGTCCTTAGTGAGATGTTGAGACTAAGTTATAACATAAGAGAAAATACACATTATATTCCTGTGTCTTCAGTGCTTTTCACTAGTTCCTTAACATTGCATGACGATGCTGTTGAATTTTGTCTGATGGCATGATTGGAACATGATGTGGAGCCTGGCTGGAACATCCTTTGTATGCACGGCTTATATCTGTGTCGTAATATGCTTTAACAGAAGGAGCCATTCACATTCAGGCTAGTCAGTACTTTCCCTTATCATTTACTCATTTACATTGGCCTTTGATATTTAGTATTATTTCAAAATTGTGCCAAAGTAAAACCACTTTTTGCATGATGATGTTTTAACGGGATGGGGTTTGTGTGTGTGTGTGTGTGTGTGTGTGTGGTGTCATTACAGTATGACGCTAAGTCAGTATTAGGTTTTGTAATGTTTTTCTTTCTGTTGGTCTCCTAAAAGGCCCTATCTGGAGGAGCCCCGTAACGTGACGGTACAGAAGGGGGCAGAACCGCTGGGCATCTCCATCGTGAGTGGGGAGAATGGGGGTGTGTTCGTGTCCAAGGTGACGGCAGGAAGCATTGCGCACCAAGCACGGCTGGAGTACGGGGACCAACTGCTGGAGGTATGTTTTCCTCACCTACTTTTTGGGTCATAGTCCCGTGTAAGCTCAGTTAGTAGATCATTGGACTTGAATGACGCTTGCCACGTCAGGGTTGTTGGTTCAATTCCCACAGGGGACCAGTATGAAAATGTATGCTCTCGCTACTGTTAGTCGCTCTGGATAAGAGTGTCAGCTATATATCTGCAGTAATAATGAAATGTTTGAATGATGGGTTTCACAATGTTAAAAAAAAAAGAAAACGTGTTTTTGGTCACACATAAAATTGCATTAACGATGGTTCAGTCTTCCTATTGGTCAACGAAAGCCGGACCGGCTCTTGTTGTTAAATTGGCAGGCTGCACCCCCCCACCCACCACGCTATTCCTTCAGCGTCACTCAGAGGGGTGGTTATCATCCCACAAGCAGAATCATCAATGGCAGAAATCAACCTGCCATTACCTGGTTGTTAGAATTCTATTATGTTTGCCTAAATTCAGTTTATGTGACAAAACAAGCAATTCATTGTGTACAGCATCATTGTACCATTTTTTTTTAATAAAAAAAAAAATATTTTATTTATTTATTTTGCCCCCTTTTTCTCCCCAATTTCGTTGTATCCAATTGTTAGTAGCTACTAACTTGTCTCATCGCTACAACTCCCGTACGGGCTCGGGAGAGACGAAGGTCGAAAGTCATGCGTCCTCCGAAACACAACACAACCCAACCAAGCCACACTGCTTCTTAACACAGCGCGCATCCAACCCGGAAGCCAGCCGCACCAATGTGTCGGAGGAAACACCGTGTACCTGGCAACCTTGGTTAGCGCTCACTGCGCTCGGCCCGCCACAGGAGTCGCTGGTGCGTGATGAGACAAGGATATCCCTACCGGCCAAGCACTCCCTAACCCGGACGACGCTAGGCCAATTGTGTGTCGCCCCATGGACCTCCCGGTCGTGAACTCAGAGTCTCTTGCTCAAATCTATCGGTCGCAGGTGTAGCGAAATGCCACCGCTGCAGGTGACAATACAAAATTAAAACATAGGCCCCTCATTGTACCATTTAAATGTTGTTTTACAGGGTCAGCCATAGCAGTATGGCGCCACTGGAGCAAATAAGGGTGAAGTGCCTTGCTCAAGGGCACATCTACAGATCTTTCAACTTGTCAGCTCTGGTATTCAAACCAGCAACCTTTCGGTTACTGGCACAACGCTCTAACCGCTTGGCTACCCAAATATTTTTTTAATAATGAAAAATATAGTACTTTCAACTGTTTAAAGTTGGTGAATCATACTGTAAGTAAAGGGCTCAAGCGCGAGTAGTTTCCACTAGATTCCACAGCCACAAAGTCTCCACCATGTTGTGGGTAAACGGGATGCGGGGGAGGGGGCAGAGTTGTTTCTTTTCAGCTAGCTTACTCATGGCTGAGACATACTACATCTAGCACCTTTAGCTCAAAAAACATGTTTAAATGCCATTTACCCACATTCTCGATCAGAATCTTACTCTCTTTCTCTCACCTTTCCCCCTGTCTCTCTCGCTCTCTCTCTCTTCTTCTATCCCTCTCTCTCTCATCCCTCTCACTCACTCACTCAAACTGTTGTTGTTCTTTCTTTCAGTTTAATGGGATCAACTTGCGGAACGCCAATGAGCAGCAGGCGAGGCTTGTGATTGGTCAGCAGTGTGACACCATCACCATCCTGGCTCAGTACAATCCACACATGTTCCAGCTGGGAAACCACTCTCGCTCCAGGTAAGGCCACACACACACACACACACACACACACACACACACACACACACACACACACACACACACACACACACACACACACACACACACACAGAGCTGGGAAACCTCTCTCGCTCCAGGTAATAGGAGACTGATTTTGATGACATTCTTTTCAGTTCTCGTATGGAGTCCATCAGTGGTCAGCCAACCCCCCAGCTCAGCGGAGCCACCACTCCAGACAATCACTCCGTCATCGACACCTTGAGTGAGCAAGACGAAGGGACCATGACACCACCTTCTAAACAGACCACCCCAGCCACCAGCCCTCACAGCTCCTTCAGGTACAGGATTACTCAGGTGGTCATAATATTGTAGAAATAAATCGAATAAACAACAGCTGTAGCATTCTGTTCCTTAGTGTTAGTTATTAATATGTCATCAGGGTTTAAGTCAATTCCATTCATATTCAGTCAATGCAGGAAGTTGGAATTTGAGTTAGGTTCCTGAACTGACCTAATTGAAATGATGGTAATTGGGTTGCCAGATAGACTGACTGTGGGAGGTTTTAATTCAGTCAATTCAGGAAGTTGGAATTTCAGTTACCTTCCTGAATTGACCGAATTTAAGTGGTGGTCATTGTGTTGCCAGATAGACTCTGACTATGGGTGGCATATCCGTCTCTGTCCAGGCTATCTTCTCCAGGTGCAGGCTCTCGCAGGGCCCCAGAGGGGAGGCTGGTGCGGCTGAAGAAGGCCCAGGGAGAGTTGGGGGTGCAGCTCTGTGGAGGGAACCTGTATGGTATATATGTAGAGAGTCTGGAGGATGACAGCCCTGCCAAGTGTCCCGACGGACTGGTGCCTGGAGACCAAATACTGGAGGTAGAGTATAGGGCCGTATAGTATTGTATGGTGTAGTATAGAGGTATAGAAGAAAAATAAACGCACACCTATTAAGACAAGGTGCTGGCTAGCGGAGTAGAAAATTGAAAATAAAAGAGAGCCGCACACTCTAGGAGCTCAGATGCAAAAATGTAATACCAACGTTTTTACCAGGGTATAATTACAATTATACCCTGATGAAGACAGCTTGGCTGTCGAAACGTTGGTATTAAATGTTTGCATCTGAGCTCCTAGAGTGTGCGGCTCTCTTTTATTTTCAATTTTCTACTCCGCTAGCCAGCACCTTGTCTTAATAGGTGTGCGTTTATTTTTCTTCTATACCTCTATACTACACTCTTTTATTTTCAAGTAGTATAGAGGTAACCTGTATGGTACATACGTAGAGAGACAGGTATACATACAGACTTCCTGGGCCGTGTGTAGCACTGAAGTACATGCAGAGTTACACCAACACATACCGTTCTTCTTGCTAGCTACCGATTCCATTTTTTTATGTACAGTTCATTTGATGTTAGCAAACTATTCAGTGATTCACAAACATTTTGTGTTATTACTTTGCTCAATATTGAATGGATGTTTTTCAACAGTACAATGGTGTCAACATGAAGAATAAGACTGCGGAAGAGGCTTACCTGGAGATGTTGAAACCGGCTGAAACGGTCATGTTTAAAGTCCAACATCGTCTGGATGAGCTCGCCATGCTCAAAGACTCACCAGGAGATGGGTTTTATATCAGGTACTAAAACTATGTTGTCACTCTGAAATGTTTTCATATCAGATTGCTGCACATATTTCTTTTTGAAACATCAGTCAACATTTTACTACTGTAATCCCCTTCGTGTATGGAGTCACATCCGTCCTGTAGTCAACATCTTACTACTGTAATCCCCTTCGTGTATGGAGTCACATCCGTCCTGTAGTCAACATCTTACTACTGTAATCCCCTTCACGTATGGAGTCACATCCGTCCTGTAGTCAACATCTTACTACTGTAATCCCCTTCACGTATGGAGTCACATCGGTCCTGTAGTCAACATCTTACTACTGTAATCCCCTTCACGTATGGAGTCACATCGGTCCTGTAGTCAACATCTTACTACTGTAATCCCCTTCGTGTATGGAGTCACATCCGTCCTGTAATCAACATCTTACTACTGTAATCCCCTTCACGTATGGAGTCACATCGGTCCTGTAGTCAACATCTTACTACTGTAATCCCCTTCACGTATGGAGTCACATCGGTCCTGTAGTCAACATCTTACTACTGTAATCCCCTTCACGTATGGAGTCACATCGGTCCTGTAGTCAACATCTTACTACTGTAATCCCCTTCACGTATGGAGTCACATCGGGCCTGTAGTCAACATCTTACTACTGTAATCCCCTTCACGTATGGAGTCACATCGGGCCTGTAGTCAACATCTTACTACTGTAATCCCCTTCACGTATGGAGTCACATCGGGCCTGTAGTCAACATCTTACTACTGTAATTCCCTTCACGTATGGAGTCACATCGGGCCTGTAGTCAACATCTTACTACTGTAATCCCCTTCACGTATGGAGTCACATCGGACCTGTAGTCAACATCTTACTACTGTAATCCCCTTCACGTATGGAGTCACATCGGGCCTGTAGTCAACATCTTACTACTGTAATCCCCTTCACGTATGGAGTCACATCGGTCCTGTAGTCAACAACTTACTACTGTAATCCCCTTCACGTATGGAGTCACATCGGGCCTGTAGTCAACATCTTACTACTGTAATCCCCTTCACGTATGGAGTCACATCGGGCCTGTAGTCAACATTTTACTACTGTAATCCCCTTCACGTATGGAGTCACATCGGTCCTGTAGTCAACATCTTACTACTGTAATCCCCTTCACGTATGGAGTCACATCGGTCCTGTAGTCAACAACTTACTACTGTAATCCCCTTCACGTATGGAGTCACATCGGTCCTGTAGTCAACATCTTACTACTGTAATCCCCTTCACGTATGGAGTCACATCGGTCCTGTAGTCAACAACTTAATACTGTAATCCCCTTCACGTATTTAGTCACATCGGGCCTGTAGTCAACATCTTACTACTGTAATCCCCTTCACGTATGGAGTCACATCGGTCCTGTAGTCAACATCTTACTACTGTAATTCCCTTCACGTATGGAGTCACATCGGTCCTGTAGTCAACAATTTACTACTGTAATCCCCTTCACGTATGGAGTCACATCGGTCCTGTAGTCAACATCTTACTACTGTAATCCCCTTCACGTATGGAGTCACATCGGGCCTGTAGTCAACATCTTACTACTGTAATCCCCTTCACGTATGGAGTCACATCGATCCTGTAGTCAACATCTTACTACTGTAATCCCCTTCACGTATGGAGTCACATCGGTCCTGTAGTCAACATCTTACTACTGTAATCCCCTTCACGTATGGAGTCACATCGGGCCTGTAGTCAACATCTTACTACTGTAATCCCTTCACGTATGGAGTCACATCGGGCCTGTAGTCAACATCTTACTACTGTAATCCCCTTCACGTATGGAGTCACATTGGTCCTGTAGTCAACATCTTACTACTGTAATCCCCTTCACGTATGGAGTCACATCGGGCCTGTAGTCAACATCTTACTACTGTAATCCCCTTCACGTATGGAGTCACATCGGGCCTGTAGTCAACATCTTACTACTGTAATCCCCTTCACGTATGGAGTCACATCGGGCCTGTAGTCAACATCTTACTACTGTAATCCCCTTCACGTATGGAGTCACATCGGTCCTGTAGTCAACATCTTACTACTGTAATCCCTTCACGTATGGAGTCACATCGGTCCTGTAGTCAACAACTTACTACTGTAATCCCCTTCACGTATGGAGTCACATCGGTCCTGTAGTCAACATCTTACTACTGTAATCCCCTTCACGTATGGAGTCACATCGGGCCTGTAGTCAACATCTTACTACTGTAATCCCCTTCACGTATGGAGTCACATCGATCCTGTAGTCAACATCTTACTACTGTAATCCCCTTCACGTATGGAGTCACATCGGTCCTGTAGTCAACAACTTACTACTGTAATCCCCTTCACGTATGGAGTCACATCGGTCCTGTAGTCAACATCTTACTACTGTAATCCCCTTCACGTATGGAGTCACATCGGGCCTGTAGTCAACATCTTACTACTGTAATCCCCTTCACGTATGGAGTCACATCGGTCCTGTAGTCAACATCTTACTACTGTAATCCCCTTCACGTATGGAGTCACATCGGGCCTGTAGTCAACATCTTACTACTGTAAGCCCCTTCACGTATGGAGTCACATCGGGCCTGTAGTCAACATCTTACTACTGTAATCCCCTTCACGTATGGAGTCACATCGGTCCTGTAGTCAACATCTTACTACTGTAATCCCCTTCACGTATGGAGTCACATCGGGCCTGTAGTCAACATCTTACTACTGTAATCCCCTTCACGTATGGAGTCACATCGGTCCTGTAGTCAACAACTTACTACTGTAATCCCCTTCACGTATGGAGTCACATCGGTCCTGTAGTCAACATCTTACTACTGTAATCCCCTTCACGTATGGAGTCACATCGGGCCTGTAGTCAACATCTTACTACTGTAATCCCTTCACGTATGGAGTCACATCGGGCCTGTAGTCAACATCTTACTACTGTAATCCCCTTCACGTATGGAGTCACATCGGGCCTGTAGTCAACATCTTACTACTGTAATCCCCTTCACGTATGGAGTCACATCGGGCCTGTAGTCAACATCTTACTACTGTAATCCCCTTCACGTATGGAGTCACATCGGGCCTGTAGTCAACATCTTACTACTGTAATCCCCTTCACGTATGGAGTCACATCGGTCCTGTAGTCAACATCTTACTACTGTAATCCCCTTCACGTATGGAGTCACATCGGGCCTGTAGTCAACATCTTACTACTGTAATCCCCTTCACGTATGGAGTCACATCGGTCCTGTAGTCAACAACTTACTACTGTAATCCCCTTCACGTATGGAGTCACATCGGTCCTGTAGTCAACATCTTACTACTGTAATCCCCTTCACGTATGGAGTCACATCGGGCCTGTAGTCAACATCTTACTACTGTAATCCCCTTCACGTATGGAGTCACATCGGTCCTGTAGTCAACATCTTACTACTGTAAGCCCCTTCACGTATGGAGTCACATCGGGCCTGTAGTCAACATCTTACTACTGTAATCCCTTCACGTATGGAGTCACATCGGTCCTGTAGTCAACATCTTACTACTGTAATCCCCTTCACGTATGGAGTCACATCGGTCCTGTAGTCAACAACTTACTACTGTAATCCCCTTCACGTATGGAGTCACATCGGTCCTGTAGTCAACATCTTACTACTGTAATCCCCTTCACGTATGGAGTCACATCGGGCCTGTAGTCAACATCTTACTACTGTAATCCCCTTCACGTATGGAGTCACATCGGTCCTGTAGTCAACATCTTACTACTGTAATCCCCTTCACGTATGGAGTCACATCGGGCCTGTAGTCAACATCTTACTACTGTAATCCCCTTCACGTATGGAGTCACATCGGGCCTGTAGTCAACATCTTACTACTGTAATCCCCTTCACGTATGGAGTCACATCGGTCCTGTAGTCAACATCTTACTACTGTAATCCCCTTCACGTATGGAGTCACATCGGTCCTGTAGTCAACAACTTACTACTGTAATCCCCTTCACGTATGGAGTCACATCGGTCCTGTAGTCAACATCTTACTACTGTAATCCCCTTCACGTATGGAGTCACATCGGTCCTGTAGTCAACAACTTACTACTGTAATCCCCTTCACGTATGGAGTCACATCGGGCCTGTAGTCAACATCTTACTACTGTAATCCCCTTCACGTATGGAGTCACATCGGTCCTGTAGTCAACAACTTACTACTGTAATCCCCTTCACGTATGGAGTCACATCGGTCCTGTAGTCAACATCTTACTACTGTAATCCCCTTCACGTATGGAGTCACATCGGGCCTGTAGTCAACATCTTACTACTGTAATCCCCTTCACGTATGGAGTCACATCGGTCCTGTAGTCAACATCTTACTACTGTAATCCCCTTCACGTATGGAGTCACATCGGGCCTGTAGTCAACATCTTACTACTGTAATCGCCTTCACGTATGGAGTCACATCGGGCCTGTAGTCAACATCTTACTACTGTAATCCTCTTCACGTATGGAGTCACATCGGTCCTGTAGTCAACATCTTACTACTGTAATCCCCTTCACGTATGGAGTCACATCGGTCCTGTAGTCAACAACTTACTACTGTAATCCCCTTCACGTATGGAGTCACATCGGTCCTGTAGTCAACATCTTACTACTGTAATCCCCTTCACGTATGGAGTCACATCGGGCCTGTAGTCAACATCTTACTACTGTAATCCCCTTCACGTATGGAGTCACATCGGTCCTGTAGTCAACATCTTACTACTGTAATCCCCTTCACGTATGGAGTCACATCGGGCCTGTAGTCAACATCTTACTACTGTAATCCCCTTCACGTATGGAGTCACATCGGTCCTGTAGTCAACAACTTAATACTGTAATCCCCTTCACGTATTTAGTCACATCGGGCCTGTAGTCAACATCTTACTACTGTAATCCCCTTCACGTATGGAGTCACATCGGTCCTGTAGTCAACATCTTACTACTGTAATCCCCTTCACGTATGGAGTCACATCGGTCCTGTAGTCAACAATTTACTACTGTAATCCCCTTCACGTATGGAGTCACATCGGTCCTGTAGTCAACATCTTACTACTGTAATCCCCTTCACGTATGGAGTCACATCGGGCCTGTAGTCAACATCTTACTACTGTAATCCCCTTCACGTATGGAGTCACATCGATCCTGTAGTCAACATCTTACTACTGTAATCCCCTTCACGTATGGAGTCACATCGGTCCTGTAGTCAACATCTTACTACTGTAATCCCCTTCACGTATGGAGGCACATCGGGCCTGTAGTCAACATCTTACTACTGTAATCCCCTTCACGTATGGAGTCACATCGGGCCTGTAGTCAACATCTTACTACTGTAATCCCCTTCACGTATGGAGTCACATTGGTCCTGTAGTCAACATCTTACTACTGTAATCCCCTTCACGTATGGAGTCACATCGGGCCTGTAGTCAACATCTTACTACTGTAATCCCCTTCACGTATGGAGTCACATCGGGCCTGTAGTCAACATCTTACTACTGTAATCCCCTTCACGTATGGAGTCACATCGGTCCTGTAGTCAACATCTTACTACTGTAAGCCCTTCACGTATGGAGTCACATCGGGCCTGTAGTCAACATCTTACTACTGTAATCCCCTTCACGTATGGAGTCACATCGGTCCTGTAGTCAACATCTTACTACTGTAATCCCCTTCACGTATGGAGTCACATCGGTCCTGTAGTCAACAACTTACTACTGTAATCCCCTTCACGTATGGAGTCACATCGGTCCTGTAGTCAACATCTTACTACTGTAATCCCCTTCACGTATGGAGTCACATCGGGCCTGTAGTCAACATCTTACTACTGTAATCCCCTTCACGTATGGAGTCACATCGGTCCTGTAGTCAACATCTTACTACTGTAATCCCCTTCACGTATGGAGTCACATCGGGCCTGTAGTCAACATCTTACTACTGTAATCCCCTTCACGTATGGAGTCACATCGGGCCTGTAGTCAACATCTTACTACTGTAATCCCCTTCACGTATGGAGTCACATCGGTCCTGTAGTCAACAACTTACTACTGTAATCCCCTTCACGTATGGAGTCACATCGGTCCTGTAGTCAACATCTTACTACTGTAATCCCCTTCACGTATGGAGTCACATCGGTCCTGTAGTCAACAACTTACTACTGTAATCCCCTTCACGTATGGAGTCACATCGGGCCTGTAGTCAACATCTTACTACTGTAATCCCCTTCACGTATGGAGTCACATCGGTCCTGTAGTCAACAACTTACTACTGTAATCCCTTCACGTATGGAGTCACATCGGTCCTGTAGTCAACATTTTACTACTGTAATCCCCTTCACGTATGGAGTCACATCGGGCCTGTAGTCAACATCTTACTACTGTAATCCCCTTCACGTATGGAGTCACATCGGTCCTGTAGTCAACATCTTACTACTGTAATCCCCTTCACGTATGGAGTCACATCGGGCCTGTAGTCAACATCTTACTACTGTAATCCCCTTCACGTATGGAGTCACATCGGGCCTGTAGTCAACATCTTACTACTGTAATCCTCTTCACGTATGGAGTCACATCGGTCCTGTAGTCAACATCTTACTACTGTAATCCCTTCACGTATGGAGTCACATCGGTCCTGTAGTCAACAACTTACTACTGTAATCCCCTTCACGTATGGAGTCACATCGGTCCTGTAGTCAACATCTTACTACTGTAATCCCCTTCACGTATGGAGTCACATCGGGCCTGTAGTCAACATCTTACTACTGTAATCCCCTTCACGTATGGAGTCACATCGGTCCTGTAGTCAACATCTTACTACTGTAATCCCCTTCACGTATGGAGTCACATCGGGCCTGTAGTCAACATCTTACTACTGTAATCCCCTTCACGTATGGAGTCACATCGGTCCTGTAGTCAACAACTTAATACTGTAATCCCCTTCACGTATGGAGTCACATCGGGCCTGTAGTCAACATCTTACTACTGTAATCCCCTTCACGTATGGAGTCACATCGGTCCTGTAGTCAACATCTTACTACTGTAATCCCCTTCACGTATGGAGTCACATCGGTCCTGTAGTCAACAATTTACTACTGTAATCCCCTTCACGTATGGAGTCACATCGGTCCTGTAGTCAACATCTTACTACTGTAATCCCCTTCACGTATGGAGTCACATCGGGCCTGTAGTCAACATCTTACTACTGTAATCCCCTTCACGTATGGAGTCACATCGATCCTGTAGTCAACATCTTACTACTGTAATCCCCTTCACGTATGGAGTCACATCGGTCCTGTAGTCAACATCTTACTACTGTAATCCCCTTCACGTATGGAGTCACATCGGGCCTGTAGTCAACATCTTACTACTGTAATCCCCTTCACGTATGGAGTCACATCGGGCCTGTAGTCAACATCTTACTACTGTAATCCCCTTCACGTATGGAGTCACATCGGGCCTGTAGTCAACATCTTACTACTGTAATCCCCTTCACGTATGGAGTCACATCGGGCCTGTAGTCAACATCTTACTACTGTAATCCCCTTCACGTATGGAGTCACATCGGGCCTGTAGTCAACATCTTACTACTGTAATCCCCTTCACGTATGGAGTCACATCGGGCCTGTAGTCAACATTTTACTACTGTAATCCCCTTCACGTATGGAGTCACATCGGGCCTGTAGTCAACATTTTACTACTGTAATCCCCTTCACGTATGGAGTCACATCGGTCCTGTAGTCAACATCTTACTACTGTAATCCCCTTCACGTATGGAGTCACATCGGGCCTGTAGTCAACATCTTACTACTGTAATCCCCTTCACGTATGGAGTCACATCGGGCCTGTAGTCAACATCTTACTACTGTAATCCCCTTCACGTATGGAGTCACATCGGTCCTGTAGTCAACATCTTACTACTGTAATCCCCTTCACGTATGGAGTCACATCGGTCCTGTAGTCAACAATTTACTACTGTAATCCCCTTCACGTATGGAGTCACATCGGTCCTGTAGTCAACATCTTACTACTGTAATCCCCTTCACGTATGGAGTCACATCGGGCCTGTAGTCAACATCTTACTACTGTAATCCCCTTCACGTATGGAGTCACATCGATCCTGTAGTCAACATCTTACTACTGTAATCCCCTTCACGTATGGAGTCACATCGGTCCTGTAGTCAACAACTTACTACTGTAATCCCCTTCACGTATGGAGTCACATCGGTCCTGTAGTCAACATCTTACTACTGTAATCCCCTTCACGTATGGAGTCACATCGGGCCTGTAGTCAACATCTTACTACTGTAATCCCCTTCACGTATGGAGTCACATCGGGCCTGTAGTCAACATCTTACTACTGTAAGCCCCTTCACGTATGGAGTCACATCGGGCCTGTAGTCAACATCTTACTACTGTAATCCCCTTCACGTATGGAGTCACATCGGTCCTGTAGTCAACATCTTACTACTGTAATCCCCTTCACGTATGGAGTCACATCGGGCCTGTAGTCAACATCTTACTACTGTAATCCCCTTCACGTATGGAGTCACATCGGTCCTGTAGTCAACAACTTACTACTGTAATCCCTTCACGTATGGAGTCACATCGGTCCTGTAGTCAACATCTTACTACTGTAATCCCTTCACGTATGGAGTCACATCGGGCCTGTAGTCAACATCTTACTACTGTAATCCCCTTCACGTATGGAGTCACATCGGGCCTGTAGTCAACATCTTACTACTGTAATCCCCTTCACGTATGGAGTCACATCGGGCCTGTAGTCAACATCTTACTACTGTAATCCCCTTCACGTATGGAGTCACATCGGGCCTGTAGTCAACATCTTACTACTGTAATCCCCTTCACGTATGGAGTCACATCGGGCCTGTAGTCAACATCTTACTACTGTAATCCCCTTCACGTATGGAGTCACATCGGTCCTGTAGTCAACATCTTACTACTGTAATCCCCTTCACGTATGGAGTCACATCGGGCCTGTAGTCAACATCTTACTACTGTAATCCCTTCACGTATGGAGTCACATCGGTCCTGTAGTCAACAACTTACTACTGTAATCCCTTCACGTATGGAGTCACATCGGTCCTGTAGTCAACATCTTACTACTGTAATCCCCTTCACGTATGGAGTCACATCGGGCCTGTAGTCAACATCTTACTACTGTAATCCCCTTCACGTATGGAGTCACATCGGTCCTGTAGTCAACATCTTACTACTGTAAGCCCCTTCACGTATGGAGTCACATCGGGCCTGTAGTCAACATCTTACTACTGTAATCCCCTTCACGTATGGAGTCACATCGGTCCTGTAGTCAACATCTTACTACTGTAATCCCCTTCACGTATGGAGTCACATCGGTCCTGTAGTCAACAACTTACTACTGTAATCCCCTTCACGTATGGAGTCACATCGGTCCTGTAGTCAACATCTTACTACTGTAATCCCCTTCACGTATGGAGTCACATCGGGCCTGTAGTCAACATCTTACTACTGTAATCCCCTTCACGTATGGAGTCACATCGGTCCTGTAGTCAACATCTTACTACTGTAATCCCCTTCACGTATGGAGTCACATCGGGCCTGTAGTCAACATCTTACTACTGTAATCCCCTTCACGTATGGAGTCACATCGGGCCTGTAGTCAACATCTTACTACTGTAATCCCTTCACGTATGGAGTCACATCGGTCCTGTAGTCAACATCTTACTACTGTAATCCCCTTCACGTATGGAGTCACATCGGTCCTGTAGTCAACAACTTACTACTGTAATCCCCTTCACGTATGGAGTCACATCGGTCCTGTAGTCAACATCTTACTA
The DNA here is from genome assembly GCF_034236695.1 of Oncorhynchus nerka. NCBI lineage: Eukaryota > Metazoa > Chordata > Actinopteri > Salmoniformes > Salmonidae > Oncorhynchus > Oncorhynchus nerka. The sequence goes on from NC_088423.1 coordinate 18,322,851, forward strand.
CTGTAATCCCCTTCACGTATGGAGTCACATCGGTCCTGTAGTCAACATCTTACTACTGTAATCCCCTTCACGTATGGAGTCACATCGGGCCTGTAGTCAACATCTTACTACTGTAATCCCTTCACGTATGGAGTCACATCGGTCCTGTAGTCAACAACTTACTACTGTAATCCCCTTCACGTATGGAGTCACATCGGTCCTGTAGTCAACATCTTACTACTGTAATCCCCTTCACGTATGGAGTCACATCGGGCCTGTAGTCAACATCTTACTACTGTAATCCCTTCACGTATGGAGTCACATCGGTCCTGTAGTCAACATCTTACTACTGTAATCCCTTCACGTATGGAGTCACATCGGGCCTGTAGTCAACATCTTACTACTGTAATCCCCTTCACGTATGGAGTCACATCGGGCCTGTAGTCAACATCTTACTACTGTAATCCCTTCACGTATGGAGTCACATCGGTCCTGTAGTCAACATCTTACTACTGTAATCCCCTTCACGTATGGAGTCACATCGGTCCTGTAGTCAACATCTTACTACTGTAATCCCCTTCACGTATGGAGTCACATCGGTCCTGTAGTCAACATCTTACTACTGTAATCCCCTTCACGTATGGAGTCACATCGGGCCTGTAGTCAACATCTTACTACTGTAATCCCCTTCACGTATGGAGTCACATCGGTCCTGTAGTCAACATCTTACTACTGTAATCCCCTTCACGTATGGAGTCACATCGGGCCTGTAGTCAACATCTTACTACTGTAATCCCCTTCACGTATGGAGTCACATCGGTCCTGTAGTCAACATCTTACTACTGTAATCCCCTTCACGTATGGAGTCACATCGGGCCTGTAGTCAACATCTTACTACTGTAATCCCCTTCACGTATGGAGTCACATCGGTCCTGTAGTCAACATCTTACTACTGTAATCCCTTCACGTATGGAGTCACATCGGTCCTGTAGTCAACATCTTACTACTGTAATCCCCTTCACGTATGGAGTCACATCGGGCCTGTAGTCAACATCTTACTACTGTAATCCCCTTCACGTATGGAGTCACATCGGGCCTGTAGTCAACATCTTACTACTGTAATCCCCTTCACGTATGGAGTCACATTGGTCCTGTAGTCAACATCTTACTACTGTAATCCCTTCACGTATGGAGTCACATCGGGCCTGTAGTCAACATCTTACTACTGTAATCCCCTTCACGTATGGAGTCACATCGGGCCTGTAGTCAACATCTTACTACTGTAATCCCTTCACGTATGGAGTCACATCGGTCCTGTAGTCAACATCTTACTACTGTAATCCCCTTCACGTATGGAGTCACATCGGGCCTGTAGTCAACATCTTACTACTGTAATCCCCTTCACGTATGGAGTCACATCGGTCCTGTAGTCAACAACTTACTACTGTAATCCCCTTCACGTATGGAGTCACATCGGTCCTGTAGTCAACATCTTACTACTGTAATCCCCTTCACGTATGGAGTCACATCGGGCCTGTAGTCAACATCTTACTACTGTAATCCCCTTCACGTATGGAGTCACATCGGTCCTGTAGTCAACATCTTACTACTGTAAGCCCCTTCACGTATGGAGTCACATCGGGCCTGTAGTCAACATCTTACTACTGTAATCCCTTCACGTATGGAGTCACATCGGTCCTGTAGTCAACATCTTACTACTGTAATCCCTTCACGTATGGAGTCACATCGGTCCTGTAGTCAACAATTTACTACTGTAATCCCCTTCACGTATGGAGTCACATCGGTCCTGTAGTCAACATCTTACTACTGTAATCCCCTTCACGTATGGAGTCACATCGGGCCTGTAGTCAACATCTTACTACTGTAATCCCCTTCACGTATGGAGTCACATCGGTCCTGTAGTCAACATCTTACTACTGTAATCCCCTTCACGTATGGAGTCACATCGGGCCTGTAGTCAACATCTTACTACTGTAATCCCCTTCACGTATGGAGTCACATCGGGCCTGTAGTCAACATCTTACTACTGTAATCCCCTTCACGTATGGAGTCACATCGGTCCTGTAGTCAACATCTTACTACTGTAATCCCCTTCACGTATGGAGTCACATCGGTCCTGTAGTCAACAACTTACTACTGTAATCCCCTTCACGTATGGAGTCACATCGGTCCTGTAGTCAACATCTTACTACTGTAATCCCCTTCACGTATGGAGTCACATCGGTCCTGTAGTCAACATCTTACTACTGTAATCCCCTTCACGTATGGAGTCACATCGGGCCTGTAGTCAACATCTTACTACTGTAATCCCCTTCACGTATGGAGTCACATCGGTCCTGTAGTCAACAACTTACTACTGTAATCCCCTTCACGTATGGAGTCACATCGGTCCTGTAGTCAACATCTTACTACTGTAATCCCTTCACGTATGGAGTCACATCGGGCCTGTAGTCAACATCTTACTACTGTAATCCCCTTCACGTATGGAGTCACATCGGTCCTGTAGTCAACATCTTACTACTGTAATCCCCTTCACGTATGGAGTCACATCGGGCCTGTAGTCAACATCTTACTACTGTAATCCCCTTCACGTATGGAGTCACATCGGGCCTGTAGTCAACATCTTACTACTGTAATCCCCTTCACGTATGGAGTCACATCGGTCCTGTAGTCAACAACTTAATACTGTAATCCCCTTCACGTATTTAGTCACATCGGGCCTGTAGTCAACATCTTACTACTGTAATCCCCTTCACGTATGGAGTCACATCGGTCCTGTAGTCAACATCTTACTACTGTAATCCCTTCACGTATGGAGTCACATCGGTCCTGTAGTCAACAATTTACTACTGTAATCCCCTTCACGTATGGAGTCACATCGGTCCTGTAGTCAACATCTTACTACTGTAATCCCTTCACGTATGGAGTCACATCGGGCCTGTAGTCAACATCTTACTACTGTAATCCCTTCACGTATGGAGTCACATCGATCCTGTAGTCAACATCTTACTACTGTAATCCCCTTCACGTATGGAGTCACATCGGTCCTGTAGTCAACATCTTACTACTGTAATCCCCTTCACGTATGGAGTCACATCGGGCCTGTAGTCAACATCTTACTACTGTAATCCCCTTCACGTATGGAGTCACATCGGGCCTGTAGTCAACATCTTACTACTGTAATCCCCTTCACGTATGGAGTCACATTGGTCCTGTAGTCAACATCTTACTACTGTAATCCCCTTCACGTATGGAGTCACATCGGGCCTGTAGTCAACATCTTACTACTGTAATCCCCTTCACGTATGGAGTCACATCGGGCCTGTAGTCAACATCTTACTACTGTAATCCCCTTCATGGAGTCACATCGGGCCTGTAGTCAACATCTTACTACTGTAATCCCCTTCACGTATGGAGTCACATCGGGCCTGTAGTCAACATTTTACTACTGTAATCCCCTTCACGTATGGAGTCACATCGGGCCTGTAGTCAACATTTTACTACTGTAATCCCCTTCACGTATGGAGTCACATCGGTCCTGTAGTCAACATCTTACTACTGTAATCCCCTTCACGTATGGAGTCACATCGGGCCTGTAGTCAACATCTTACTACTGTAATCCCCTTCACGTATGGAGTCACATCGGGCCTGTAGTCAACATCTTACTACTGTAATCCCCTTCACGTATGGAGTCACATCGGTCCTGTAGTCAACATCTTACTACTGTAATCCCCTTCACGTATGGAGTCACATCGGTCCTGTAGTCAACAACTTACTACTGTAATCCCCTTCACGTATGGAGTCACATCGGTCCTGTAGTCAACATCTTACTACTGTAATCCCTTCACGTATGGAGTCACATCGGGCCTGTAGTCAACATCTTACTACTGTAATCCCCTTCACGTATGGAGTCACATCGATCCTGTAGTCAACATCTTACTACTGTAATCCCCTTCACGTATGGAGTCACATCGGTCCTGTAGTCAACAACTTACTACTGTAATCCCCTTCACGTATGGAGTCACATCGGTCCTGTAGTCAACATCTTACTACTGTAATCCCCTTCACGTATGGAGTCACATCGGGCCTGTAGTCAACATCTTACTACTGTAATCCCTTCACGTATGGAGTCACATCGGTCCTGTAGTCAACATCTTACTACTGTAATCCCCTTCACGTATGGAGTCACATCGGTCCTGTAGTCAACATCTTACTACTGTAATCCCCTTCACGTATGGAGTCACATCGGGCCTGTAGTCAACATCTTACTACTGTAATCCCTTCACGTATGGAGTCACATCGGTCCTGTAGTCAACAACTTACTACTGTAATCCCCTTCACGTATGGAGTCACATCGGTCCTGTAGTCAACATCTTACTACTGTAATCCCCTTCACGTATGGAGTCACATCGGGCCTGTAGTCAACATCTTACTACTGTAATCCCCTTCACGTATGGAGTCACATCGGGCCTGTAGTCAACATCTTACTACTGTAATCCCCTTCACGTATGGAGTCACATCGGGCCTGTAGTCAACATCTTACTACTGTAATCCCCTTCACGTATGGAGTCACATCGGGCCTGTAGTCAACATCTTACTACTGTAATCCCCTTCACGTATGGAGTCACATCGGTCCTGTAGTCAACATCTTACTACTGTAATCCCCTTCACGTATGGAGTCACATCGGTCCTGTAGTCAACATCTTACTACTGTAATCCCCTTCACGTATGGAGTCACATCGGGCCTGTAGTCAACATCTTACTACTGTAATCCCCTTCACGTATGGAGTCACATCGGTCCTGTAGTCAACAACTTACTACTGTAATCCCCTTCACGTATGGAGTCACATCGGTCCTGTAGTCAACATCTTACTACTGTAATCCCTTCACGTATGGAGTCACATCGGTCCTGTAGTCAACATCTTACTACTGTAAGCCCCTTCACGTATGGAGTCACATCGGGCCTGTAGTCAACATCTTACTACTGTAATCCCCTTCACGTATGGAGTCACATCGGTCCTGTAGTCAACATCTTACTACTGTAATCCCCTTCACGTATGGAGTCACATCGGTCCTGTAGTCAACAATTTACTACTGTAATCCCCTTCACGTATGGAGTCACATCGGTCCTGTAGTCAACATCTTACTACTGTAATCCCCTTCACGTATGGAGTCACATCGGGCCTGTAGTCAACATCTTACTACTGTAATCCCCTTCACGTATGGAGTCACATCGGTCCTGTAGTCAACATCTTACTACTGTAATCCCCTTCACGTATGGAGTCACATCGGGCCTGTAGTCAACATCTTACTACTGTAATCCCCTTCACGTATGGAGTCACATCGGGCCTGTAGTCAACATCTTACTACTGTAATCCCCTTCACGTATGGAGTCACATCGGTCCTGTAGTCAACATCTTACTACTGTAATCCCTTCACGTATGGAGTCACATCGGTCCTGTAGTCAACAACTTACTACTGTAATCCCCTTCACGTATGGAGTCACATCGGTCCTGTAGTCAACATCTTACTACTGTAATCCCCTTCACGTATGGAGTCACATCGGTCCTGTAGTCAACAACTTACTACTGTAATCCCCTTCACGTATGGAGTCACATCGGGCCTGTAGTCAACATCTTACTACTGTAATCCCCTTCACGTATGGAGTCACATCGGTCCTGTAGTCAACAACTTACTACTGTAATCCCCTTCACGTATGGAGTCACATCGGTCCTGTAGTCAACATCTTACTACTGTAATCCCCTTCACGTATGGAGTCACATCGGGCCTGTAGTCAACATCTTACTACTGTAATCCCCTTCACGTATGGAGTCACATCGGTCCTGTAGTCAACATCTTACTACTGTAATCCCCTTCACGTATGGAGTCACATCGGGCCTGTAGTCAACATCTTACTACTGTAATCCCCTTCACGTATGGAGTCACATCGGGCCTGTAGTCAACATCTTACTACTGTAATCCCCTTCACGTATGGAGTCACATCGGTCCTGTAGTCAACATCTTAATACTGTAATCCCTTCACGTATTTAGTCACATCGGGCCTGTAGTCAACATCTTACTACTGTAATCCCCTTCACGTATGGAGTCACATCGGTCCTGTAGTCAACATCTTACTACTGTAATCCCCTTCACGTATGGAGTCACATCGGTCCTGTAGTCAACAATTTACTACTGTAATCCCCTTCACGTATGGAGTCACATCGGTCCTGTAGTCAACATCTTACTACTGTAATCCCCTTCACGTATGGAGTCACATCGGGCCTGTAGTCAACATCTTACTACTGTAATCCCCTTCACGTATGGAGTCACATCGATCCTGTAGTCAACATCTTACTACTGTAATCCCCTTCACGTATGGAGTCACATCGGTCCTGTAGTCAACATCTTACTACTGTAATCCCCTTCACGTATGGAGTCACATCGGTCCTGTAGTCAACATCTTACTACTGTAATCCCTTCACGTATGGAGTCACATCGGGCCTGTAGTCAACATCTTACTACTGTAATCCCCTTCACGTATGGAGTCACATTGGTCCTGTAGTCAACATCTTACTACTGTAATCCCCTTCACGTATGGAGTCACATCGGGCCTGTAGTCAACATCTTACTACTGTAATCCCCTTCACGTATGGAGTCACATCGGGCCTGTAGTCAACATCTTACTACTGTAATCCCCTTCACGTATGGAGTCACATCGGGCCTGTAGTCAACATCTTACTACTGTAATCCCCTTCACGTATGGAGTCACATCGGGCCTGTAGTCAACATTTTACTACTGTAATCCCCTTCACGTATGGAGTCACATCGGGCCTGTAGTCAACATTTTACTACTGTAATCCCCTTCACGTATGGAGTCACATCGGTCCTGTAGTCAACATCTTACTACTGTAATCCCCTTCACGTATGGAGTCACATCGGGCCTGTAGTCAACATCTTACTACTGTAATCCCCTTCACGTATGGAGTCACATCGGGCCTGTAGTCAACATCTTACTACTGTAATCCCCTTCACGTATGGAGTCACATCGGTCCTGTAGTCAACATCTTACTACTGTAATCCCCTTCACGTATGGAGTCACATCGGTCCTGTAGTCAACAACTTACTACTGTAATCCCTTCACGTATGGAGTCACATCGGTCCTGTAGTCAACATCTTACTACTGTAATCCCCTTCACGTATGGAGTCACATCGGGCCTGTAGTCAACATCTTACTACTGTAATCCCCTTCACGTATGGAGTCACATCGATCCTGTAGTCAACATCTTACTACTGTAATCCCCTTCACGTATGGAGTCACATCGGTCCTGTAGTCAACAACTTACTACTGTAATCCCCTTCACGTATGGAGTCACATCGGTCCTGTAGTCAACATCTTACTACTGTAATCCCTTCACGTATGGAGTCACATCGGGCCTGTAGTCAACATCTTACTACTGTAATCCCTTCACGTATGGAGTCACATCGGTCCTGTAGTCAACATCTTACTACTGTAATCCCCTTCACGTATGGAGTCACATCGGTCCTGTAGTCAACAACTTACTACTGTAATCCCCTTCACGTATGGAGTCACATCGGGCCTGTAGTCAACATCTTACTACTGTAATCCCCTTCACGTATGGAGTCACATCGGTCCTGTAGTCAACAACTTACTACTGTAATCCCCTTCATGTATGGAGTCACATCGGCCTGTAGTCAACATCTTACTACTGTAATCCCCTTCACGTATGGAGTCACATCGGGCCTGTAGTCAACATCTTACTACTGTAATCCCCTTCACGTATGGAGTCACATCGGTCCTGTAGTCAACATCTTACTACTGTAATCCCCTTCACGTATGGAGTCACATCGGGCCTGTAGTCAACATCTTACTACTGTAATCCCCTTCACGTATGGAGTCACATCGGTCCTGTAGTCAACATCTTACTACTGTAATCCCCTTCACGTATGGAGTCACATCGGTCCTGTAGTCAACAACTTACTACTGTAATCCCCTTCACGTATGGAGTCACATCGGGCCTGTAGTCAACATCTTACTACTGTAATCCCCTTCACGTATGGAGTCACATCGGTCCTGTAGTCAACAACTTACTACTGTAATCCCCTTCATGTATGGAGTCACATCGGTCCTGTAGTCAACATCTTACTACTGTAATCCCCTTCACGTATGGAGTCACATCGGGCCTGTAGTCAACATCTTACTACTGTAATCCCTTCACGTATGGAGTCACATCGGTCCTGTAGTCAACATCTTACTACTGTAATCCCTTCACGTATGGAGTCACATCGGGCCTGTAGTCAACATCTTACTACTGTAATCCCCTTCACGTATGGAGTCACATCGGGCCTGTAGTCAACATCTTACTACTGTAATCCCCTTCACGTATGGAGTCACATCGGGCCTGTAGTCAACATCTTACTACTGTAATCCCCTTCACGTATGGAGTCACATCGGGCCTGTAGTCAACATCTTACTACTGTAATCCCCTTCACGTATGGAGTCACATCGGGCCTGTAGTCAACATCTTACTACTGTAATCCCCTTCACGTATGGAGTCACATCGGTCCTGTAGTCAACATCTTACTACTGTAATCCCCTTCACGTATGGAGTCACATCGGGTCCTGTAGTCAACATCTTACTACTGTAATCCCCTTCACGTATGGAGTCACATCGGTCCTGTAGTCAACAACTTACTACTGTAATCCCCTTCACGTATGGAGTCACATCGGTCCTGTAGTCAACATCTTACTACTGTAATCCCTTCACGTATGGAGTCACATCGGGCCTGTAGTCAACATCTTACTACTGTAATCCCTTCACGTATGGAGTCACATCGGTCCTGTAGTCAACATCTTACTACTGTAAGCCCTTCACGTATGGAGTCACATCGGGCCTGTAGTCAACATCTTACTACTGTAATCCCCTTCACGTATGGAGTCACATCGGTCCTGTAGTCAACATCTTACTACTGTAATCCCTTCACGTATGGAGTCACATCGGTCCTGTAGTCAACAACTTACTACTGTAATCCCCTTCACGTATGGAGTCACATCGGTCCTGTAGTCAACATCTTACTACTGTAATCCCCTTCACGTATGGAGTCACATCGGGCCTGTAGTCAACATCTTACTACTGTAATCCCCTTCACGTATGGAGTCACATCGGTCCTGTAGTCAACATCTTACTACTGTAATCCCCTTCACGTATGGAGTCACATCGGGCCTGTAGTCAACATCTTACTACTGTAATCCCCTTCACGTATGGAGTCACATCGGGCCTGTAGTCAACATCTTACTACTGTAATCCCCTTCACGTATGGAGTCACATCGGTCCTGTAGTCAACATCTTACTACTGTAATCCCCTTCACGTATGGAGTCACATCGGTCCTGTAGTCAACAACTTACTACTGTAATCCCCTTCACGTATGGAGTCACATCGGTCCTGTAGTCAACATCTTACTACTGTAATCCCCTTCACGTATGGAGTCACATCGGTCCTGTAGTCAACAATTTACTACTGTAATCCCCTTCACGTATGGAGTCACATCGGGCCTGTAGTCAACATCTTACTACTGTAATCCCCTTCACGTATGGAGTCACATCGGTCCTGTAGTCAACAACTTACTACTGTAATCCCCTTCACGTATGGAGTCACATCGGTCCTGTAGTCAACATCTTACTACTGTAATCCCCTTCACGTATGGAGTCACATCGGGCCTGTAGTCAACATCTTACTACTGTAATCCCCTTCACGTATGGAGTCACATCGGTCCTGTAGTCAACATCTTACTACTGTAATCCCTTCACGTATGGAGTCACATCGGGCCTGTAGTCAACATCTTACTACTGTAATCCCCTTCACGTATGGAGTCACATCGGGCCTGTAGTCAACATCTTACTACTGTAATCCTCTTCACGTATGGAGTCACATCGGTCCTGTAGTCAACATCTTACTACTGTAATCCCCTTCACGTATGGAGTCACATCGGTCCTGTAGTCAACAACTTACTACTGTAATCCCCTTCACGTATGGAGTCACATCGGTCCTGTAGTCAACATCTTACTACTGTAATCCCTTCACGTATGGAGTCACATCGGGCCTGTAGTCAACATCTTACTACTGTAATCCCCTTCACGTATGGAGTCACATCGGTCCTGTAGTCAACATCTTACTACTGTAATCCCCTTCACGTATGGAGTCACATCGGGCCTGTAGTCAACATCTTACTACTGTAATCCCCTTCACGTATGGAGTCACATCGGGCCTGTAGTCAACATCTTACTACTGTAATCCCCTTCACGTATGGAGTCACATCGGTCCTGTAGTCAACATCTTACTACTGTAATCCCCTTCACGTATGGAGTCACATCGGGCCTGTAGTCAACATCTTACTACTGTAATCCCTTCACGTATGGAGTCACATCGGGCCTGTAGTCAACATCTTACTACTGTAATCCCCTTCACGTATGGAGTCACATCGGTCCTGTAGTCAACATCTTACTACTGTAATCCCCTTCACGTATGGAGTCACATCGGTCCTGTAGTCAACATCTTACTACTGTAATCCCCTTCACGTATGGAGTCACATCGGTCCTGTAGTCAACATCTTACTACTGTAATCCCCTTCACGTATGGAGTCACATCGGTCCTGTAGTCAACATCTTACTACTGTAATCCCCTTCACGTATGAAGTCACATCCGTCCTGTAGTCAACATCTTACTACTGTAATCCCCTTCACGTATGGAGTCACATCGGTCCTGTAGTCAACATCTTACTACTGTAATCCCCTTCACGTATGAAGTCACATCGGTCCTGTAGTCAACATCTTACTACTGTAATCCCCTTCACGTATGAAGTCACATCCGTCCTGTAGTCAACATCTTACTACTGTAATCCCCTTCACGTATGGAGTCACATCGGTCCTGTAGTCAACATCTTACTACTGTAATCCCCTTCACGTATGGAGTCACATCGGTCCTGTAGTCAACATCTTACTACTGTAATCCCCTTCACGTATGGAGTCACATCGGTCCTGTAGTCAACATCTTACTACTGTAATCCCCTTCACGTATGGAGTCACATCGGGCCTGTAGTCAACATCTTACTACTGTAATCCCCTTCACGTATGAAGTCACATCGGGCCTGTAGTCAACATCTTACTACTGTAATCCCCTTCACGTATGGAGTCACATCGGGCCTGTAGTCAACATCCATCAGGTGTAAATAAACTGTACCTGGTTTTTACATGTCTATATTCTTTAACTGTACAATATCACTGCATCCCCATGAAAATGATCTTTACATCTAAATAAACGTCAACCCATCTGTGTTCCTTCTCCTTTCAGAGCACTTTATGAGCGAGTAGCAGAGATGGAGCTGGAGCTGAGTTTCAAGAAGGATGACATCCTGTACATTGAAGACACGCTACCAAAGGGCAACTTTGGCTTCTGGATGGCGTGGCAGTTAGATGAGAACGCACGCAAGCTGGCACGAGGGCAGGTCCCCAGCAAATACATGTAAGTCATACTGTACCTGCTGTAAATAAACTTTAGGTAACAGTTATGTTGAGTCTGTTGAAATGTTGATACACAGAGATATTTAATGATTGCATTTGGTATTTGATGTGTGTGTTTCTACAGGGTCTCAATATGACAAAACATTTATTTTTAATGCTCTAATTACATTGGTAACCAGTTTGTAATAGCCATAAGGCACCTCAGGTATTGCCAATATACCACGGTTAAGGGCTGTGTCCAGGCACTCCGCGTTCCATCATGTGTAAGAACAACAGCCCTTAGCTGTGTTATATTGGCCATATACCACACCTTCATGGGCCTTATTGCTTCATTATGGTGTCTGGTTAGACTGTAAACTCTCCTTCCAGACCCACATCAAACATCTCCAATCCAAAGTTAAATCTAGAATTGGCTTCCTATTTCGCAACAAAGCATCCTTCACTCATGCTGCCAAACATAACCTTGTAAAACTGACCATCCTACCAATCCTCGACTTCGGCGATGTCATTTACAAAATAGCCTCAAATATCCTACTCAACAAATTGGATGCAGTCTATGACAGTGCCATCCGTTTTGTCACCAAAGCCCCATATACTACCCACCATTGCGACCTGTACGCTCTCGTTGGCTGGCCCTCGCTTCATACTCGTCGCCAAACCCACTGGCTCCATGTCATCTACAAGACCCTGCTAGGTAAAGTCCCCCCTTATCTCAGCTCGCTGGTCACCATAGCATCTTCCATCTGTAGCACACGCTCCAGCAGGTATATCTCTCTAGTCACCCCCAAAACCAATTCTTTCTTTGGCCGCCTCTCCTTCCAGTTCTCTGCTGCCAATAACTGGAACAAACTACAAAAATCTCTGAAACTGGAAACACTTATCTCCTCACTAGCTTTAAGCACCAGCTGTCAGAGCAGCTCACAGATTACTGCACCTGTACATATATCTATAATTTAGCCCAAACAACTACCTCTTTCCCTACTGTATGTATTTATTTTGTTCCTTTGCACCCCATTATTTTTATTTCTACTTTGCACATTCTTCCACTGCAAATCTACCATTCTAGTGTTTTACTTGCTATATTGTATTTACTTTGCCACCATGGCCTTTTTTTGCCTTTACCTCCCTTATCTCACCTCATTTGCTCACATCGTATATAGACTTGTTTATACTGTATTATTGACTGTATGTTTGTTTTACTCCATGTGTAACTCTGTGTCGTTGTGTGTCGAACTGCTTTGCTTTATCTTGGCCAGGTCGCAATTGTAAATGAGAACTTGTTCTCAACTTGCTTACCTGGTTAAATAAAGATAAATAAAAATAAATAAGTGAAAGCTCAGGAGTGAAAGCTCAGGAGTGAGGGGTGAGTGTGGTGGGGGTACCTGTATCAGACAGGGGGAGACAGGCCAGGGCAACTTGCCTACCTGGTTATATAAAGGTGAAATAAAAAAATAAAATTCAAATAAAATTCAAACCCGTTGTATTCCCCTGTGTTTTTCAGAATGGACCAGGAGTTCTACAGGAGACACAGCATGCCTGATATGAAGGATGAGAGCGGTACCGCCAGTAAGACCCTCTCGGCTGCCGCTCGCAGGTCCTTCTTCCGCAGGAAACAGAAACACAAGCGCTCTGGGTCTAAAGACGGGAAGGACCTAGTGGACGCCATCAGCACTGACTCACTGCCCATCATGGAGGGTGAGGAAGGACCATTCACACCTTACTGTACTGTAAATGATAACCGTGGAACATGTAGATTCTTGATTCATCTCATGTAATGGTCATGTGTGACTCAGTTGGTGACAGGGCTCTACAGTGCGACCATTTCACCCACATATGCGCCTAAATATTTTGCCGTGAGACCTGGAGTTTTAATTTGGTAGCACCAGTGCACGAGGTTAAAGATCACCCAGAGGATAATTGTTGCAATGATTACTTCACTGAACCGCAGCCCCTGAGCACCATGGGGAACACACTGAGTGCAGATTCATGACTGTCATGTTTGGACCATTACAACAAAGAAAACGGCTTGATACCTTTTCTTTGTGTGCTCCTACATTTTGTTCAACTTAGGCGCACACTCGCTGCTTGTAAAAAATAACTGAAAGGTCAGCGTAGAGCCCTGGGTACACCAAGGTTGCCGGGTCCATTCCAACTGTCACGTTCTGACCTTTATTTGTTTACCTTTACCTTTGTTTTGTCTTTATTTAGTATGGTGAGGGCGTGAGTTGGTGTGGGCAGTCTGTTTGTGTTTCTATGTTTTTTCTATTTCTGTGTTTGGCCTGATATGGTTCTCAATCAGAGGCAGCTGTTTATCGTTGTCCCTGATTGAGAACCATATTTGTGTAGCCTGGGTTTCACTGTTGGTTTGTGGGTGTTTGTTTCCGTGTGTGTGTTTGTCGCCACACGGAACTGTTTCGGTTTGGTTATTTCACGTATTCGTTTATTGTTTTTGTATTTCATAGTGTTCAGTGCTTTTCTTATTAAAATCGTCATGAACACTTACCACGCCGCATCTTGGTCCGATCCTGAGGAGGAAATCTGCCGTTACACCAACACGGTTCACATTCCCATAATGTATGCACTTGCTTTGTACTGTAAGTTGCTTTGGATAAAAGTGCCTCAAGTGGCATATGCTATTATTCATGTAGGTGCAAAGCTAGTTTTCCACTGCAGTGTTCATGATCTCTGTTTTGACATAGTGCTATAATGTCTAACTACCAGAGTGTCCAGGAGGTGGAGTGATCCATTCCCAGACCTGTGCTGGTTCGGGGGTTAGGGTATCATGTACACTGTAGTTTTCCATAATTCTGCTGACGGTTCTATGTGTTGTCTATCTACCAGATGGTGTGAGCCTGGCCTACCAGAGGATCCAGAAGGTAGAGTGTTCCAGCCCCAGACCAGTGCTGGTTCTGGGGCCCCTAGTGGAGGCTAACAAGGACATGCTGGTGAAGGAGGCCCCTGGGAGGTTCTGTCGGTGCCTACCTGGTGGGCTGTTATGTTATGATAATGCTATTTCATGTTAGAACATCGCTATGTCATGTTATTATAATACTATGTCATGTTCTAACAGTGATGTGTCATGTTATGATAATGCTATGTCATGCTATAACAGTGCTATGTCACGTTATGATAATGTCATGTTATGACAGGATTGTAAACTACTCAAATAAGTAAATTCATTGTCAATTATCATGTGTTATTTTATACAGACTCATGAAATACTAAAATGTGATTATTTTTGTCTGTCTATTCAGAGGTGATGAAGGCATCTCAGCAGGCGATAGAACGAGGGGTGAAGGACTGCGTCTTCATCGACTTCAAACGAAGGAGCGGCCATTTTGATGTCACAACTGTTGCTTCCATCAAGGAAATCACAGAGAAGGTACATATTTAGGAGAGAAACCAGTTCAGCATATTTTGTACATAGACAGGACTAGTAAATATCTGGATTAATACATAGCAGCTGCCATCCCATATCGTGACAGTGTGTATGTTATGTACAGTGTGACAGAACCTAACAAAATGGCTGTTAGATTTTGTCAGTTGATCTAATGATATGTCATTTTGGAAACATTCTTTGCTGTGCTTTCATTCATTTCTCATGCAAACCCAACTGGTTAGATTTTGTTGTTTCTATTTTGAAGGATTGTCACTGTTTACTTGACATTGCACCCCACGCCATCGAACGGCTTCACAGCGTTCACATCTACCCAATTGTCATTTTCATTCGCTACAAAAATGCAAAGCAGATAAAGTGAGTACTAGCCCCCATTCTACTGTAAATACTTATTTTTGTGTGCTGTATTTTGAGACAATGATCTAACACCACTGCTATCAGAGTCATCTGGCCAAGCTACCACAGCTGCTTTCCCTCATGGAGTTCCTCTATTGAAATGGAAAAGCTCATGGATCTCCTTTAGTCTTCTTTAAACAACTTTTTTTTTATACCAATAACAATGCTACCAATCAATCAACTGTATTTATAAAGCCCTTTTTACATCAGAACTTGTTCCAAAGTGTTTATACTGTCACGACTTCCGCCGAAGTCGGTCCCTCTCCTTGTTCGAGCGGCGTTCGATGTCACCGGCCTTCTAGCCATCGCTGATCCATTTTCCATTTGTTTTGTCTTACACACCTGGTTTCAATTCCCCAAATACATGTTCATTATTTAACCCTCTGTTTTCCCCATGGTTTTGTGCGTGTTTGATGTATTTCAGTCCTATTGTGTGGGCTTGGTATTACTACATGCATTTGGTCATTTTGAGTAAAGTTACTTTTATTACTCATCTCTGCTGTCCTGCGCCTGACTCCTCTGCACCAGCTACACCCAAACCTTTTACATATACGGTAACTCTGCCTACACCACAAACAGCATGCAAGCAAGCAGCACATTACCTCATCTACTGCCACTTTCCAATATCCCTGCTGTTTTCACGGTTGACTTACAGTAGTGTATTAAGTTTCCTTGTCTTTCAGTCTAGGTGCACTTTCATTACTATAACATTACAGAAATGATCTCCGATTCATTCCTATCACAGACACGTTCCAAAACAAATTAATCAATGTGATCAAAATGAAATTAATCAGAAACGGCCCTAGCCGACACTCCTCTTGGGATAATTGTGATTCATTAGAGAAGATCTCTGGTTGGTATTTTAATTTGTAATCGGAGGGGAAGATTAAGTCTTCTGAACACACAGACATGCACACTCTCACACACAGACACGCCAGGGCTCAACGCGGACTTTTTTTTACAAGGAGCACGTGCGCCTAAGTTGAAAAGGGTAGGTGCGCACAAAGACATTTAGGAGCACAATGAAAAATATTTGAGGTAATAAAGCTAGAATCCTTAATTTTTTTAGGCACAATGGTGCTCCTAATTTAAAATTCCAGGTTGCACAGCAAAATATTTAGGTGCATATGCAAATAAAATGGTCGCACTGTAGAGCCCTGCAGGCACTCACACACTGTCTCACACATTCTCGTACACATTCACAGAGACTCGTGCAGTGCGGCAGTGGACATGGAGAGGATCTGATTGAACTAAGCCTTCTCTGTCATCAACTGAGTGCCAGCTGTCCCTGGCATGGGAGGAGAGGCTGAGCCCTATAGCTCTGTGGTGGCCTGCGGGGGCGTCTAGCTGAGCTATCCCTGTGACTGAGAGGCTGAGCTCTATAGCTCTGTGGTGGGCTGCGGGGGCGTCTAGCTGAGCTATCCCTGCGACTGAGAGGCTGAGCTCTATAGCTCTGTGGTGGGCTGCGGGGGCGTCTAGCTGAGCTTTCCCTGTGACTGAGAGGCTGAGCCCTATAGCTCTGTGGTGGCCTGCGGGGGCGTCTAGCTGAGCTTTCCCTGTGACTGAGAGGCTGAGCTCTATAGCTCTGTGGTGGGCTGCGGGGGCGTCTAGCTGAGCTATCCCTGGGACTGAGAGGCTGAGCCCTATAGCTCTGTGGTGGGCTGCGGGGGCGTCTAGCCTCTGTGACTGAGAGGTTGAAAGTTGGGCCTGTCTCTTCCAGTTTTGAGCTTTGTACTGGGGGCTGCTCGTCTCTGTCTCAGAGAGAGGCTGGAGGCTGGGCCCTACAGTACACTCTCAGCTATTTGGCTAAGCTGCTCTTCACTCACTCCACACTACCAGCAGAGACCAATCATCTCATATATAAACACGTGAATAGTATGTCTATGGCAGATGCCTTAGAGAGAGAGCGAGAGAGAGAACCAAACCATGAACCACTCTCTGACTTTCTATCCTTTGGATGGCGTCATATAGTCAATATGTAGACTGTAGGCCAGGCAGGGAAAGGAAAACAGCAGGTCAGGAGCAGACGGGTCACAGACAAGAGAGGCTCACCCAGTTGCCACCCAGTGTGCCTGTTTTAAGTTTGACTGTACTTACCGCTCAGTTCGTACAGCACTATTACTCATCAACACTGCAATTGTAGTGAAGAGCAGAGAGTCTTTCTTTTTTGTTGTTGCTGTCATGATTGGCTTCTATGCATATAATTGGGGGTAATTTTGTTGCCATGCCACCAACAGTCTCTGTGTGATATCAACTGTGTGCCATGTGTCACCTCTTTTTTTTAATGAACTGAAATATTTGATATTTAATATGATTTTGTTCTTTCCTTCCTTCAGAGAACAGAAGGATCCTCTATACTTACGGGATAAAGTCTCTCAGAAACATTCCAAGGAGCAGTTTGAGATGGCACAGAAAACTGAACAGGAGTACAGCAAGGTCTTTACAGGTTAGTATTATGTTAATATCATATAGTAACATTCAGTTTGTTGCTATGTGAGAAGGCCTGTCATATGTACCTACAGTCTGGAGTCAGACCAGGCCTCGTATTCATAAATTGTATCAGAGTAGGAGTGCTGAACTAAGATCAGCCTGTTAGATCGTAATGAGTGAAGTTACATAGACAGAACCGGACCAGATCATCTACTCTGAGACAGAACCGGACCAGATCATCTACTCTGAGACAGTAATGGCCCAGATAATCTACTCTGAGACAGTGATGGCCCAGATCATCTACTCTGAGACAGAACCGGACCAGATAATCTACTCTGAGACAGTAATGGCCCAGATCATCTACTCTGAGACAGTAATGGCCCAGATAATCTACTCTGAGACAGTAATGGCCCAGATCATCTACTCTGAGACAGTAATGGCCCAGATCATCTACTCTGAGACAGAACCGGACCAGATCATCTACTCTGAGACAGAACCGGACCAGATAATCTACTCTGAGACAGTAATGGCCCAGATAATCTACTCTGAGACAGTAATGGCCCAGATCATCTACTCTGAGACAGAACCGGACCAGATCATCTACTCTGAGACAGTAATGGCCCAGATAATCTACTCAGAGACAGTAATGGCCCAGATCATCTACTCTGAGACAGTAATGGCCCAGATCATCTACTCTGAGACAGTAATGGCCCAGATCATCTACTCTGAGACAGAACCGGACCAGATCATCTACTCTGAGACAGAACCAGACCAGATCATCTACTCTGAGACAGAACCGGACCAGATCATCTACTCTGAGACAGAACCGGACCAGATCATCTACTCTGAGACAGTAATGGCCCAGATAATCTACTCAGAGACAGAACCGGACCAGATCATCTACTCTGAGACAGTAATGGCCCAGATAATCTACTCAGAGACAGAACCGGACCAGATCATCTACTCTGAGACAGAACCGGACCAGATAATCTACTCTGAGACAGTAATGGCCCAGATCATCTACTCTGAGACAGTAATGGCCCAGATAATCTACTCTGAGACAGTAATGGCCCAGATCATCTACTCTGAGACAGTAATGGCCCAGATCATCTACTCTGAGACAGTAATGGCCCAGATCATCTACTCTGAGACAGAACTGGACCAGATCATCTACTCAGACAGAACCAGACCAGATCATCTACTCTGAGACAGAACCGGACCAGATCATCTACTCTGAGACAGAACCGGACCAGATCATCTACTCTGAGACGGTAATGGCCCAGATCATCTACTCTGAGACAGAACCGGACCAGATCATCTACTCTGAGACAGAACCGGACCAGATAATCTACTCTGAGACAGTAATGGCCCAGATAATCTACTCTGAGACAGTAATGGCCCAGATAATCTACTCAGAGACAGTAATGGCCCAGATCATGTACTCTGAGACAGAACCGGACCAGATCATCTACTCTGAGACAGAACCGGACCAGATCATCTACTCTGAGACAGTAATGGCTCAGATCATCTACTCTGAGACAGTAATGGCCCAGATCATCTACTCTGAGACAGAACCGGACCAGATCATCTACTCTGAGACAGTAATGGCCCAGATCATCTACTCTGAGACAGTAATGGCCCAGATAATCTACTCAGAGACAGTAATGGCCCAGATAATCTACTCAGAGACAGTGATGGCCCAGATCATCTACTCTGAGACAGAACCGGACCAGATCATCTACTCTGAGACAGAACCGGACCAGATCCGGTCCGGTCCAGGTCCACAGACGATGCAATCTCAACCACACTGCACACTGCCCTAACCCACCTGGACAAGAGGAATACCTATGTGAGAATGCTGTTCATCGACTACAGCTCGGCATTCAACACCATAGTACCCTCCAAGCTCGTCATCAAGCTCGAGACCCTGGGTCTCGACCCCGCCCTGTGCAACTGGGTACTGACTTCCTGATCAGAGCCCCAGGTGGTGAGGTAGGCAACAACATCTCCTCCCCGCTGATCCTCAACACGGGGCCCCACAAGGGTGCGTTCTGAGCCCTCTCCTGTACTCCCTGTTCAGCCACGTGGAGGGACGCACGCTCCAACTCAATCATCAAGTTTGCGGAGACACAACAGTGGTAGGCTTGATTACCAACAAGACGAGACGGCCTACAGGGAGGAGGTGAGGGTTTAGTGTGGTGTCAGGAAAATAACCTCACACTCAACGTCAACAAAACCAAGGAGATGATTGTGGACTTCAGGAAACAGCAGAGGGAACACCCCTATCCACATCGATGGAACAGTAGTGGAGAGGGTAGCAAGTTTTAAGTTCCTAGGCATGACACATCACAGACAAACTGAATTGGTCCACTCACACTGACAGTTAGTTGTGAAGAAGGGTGCGTCCAGATCAGCGCAAGGTTCTTCAACCTCAGGAGGCTGAAGAAGTTCGGCTTGTCACCAAAAGCACTCATGGAACTTCTACAGATGCACAATCGAGAGCATCCTGGCGGGCTGTATCACCGCCTGGCACGGCAACTGCTCCGCCCTCAACCGTAAGGCTCTCCAGAGGGTAGTGAGGTCTGCACAACGCATCACGGGGCAAACTACCTGCCCTCCAGGACACCTACACCACCCGATGTTACAGGAAGGCCATAAAGATCATCAAGGACATCAACCAATGAACCACTGCCTGTTCACCCCGCTATCATCCAGAAGCGAGGTCAGTGACAGGTGCATCAAAGCTGGGACTGAGAGACTGAAAACAGGGACATCTCAAGGCTATCAGACTGTTAAACAGCCACCATTGAGTGGCTGCTGCCAACACACTGTCATTGACACTGACCCAACTCCAGCCACTTTAATAATGGGAATTGATGGGAAATGATGTAAATATATCACTAGCCACTTTAAACAATGCTACCTTATATAATGTTACTTACCCTACATTATTCATCTCATATGCATACGTATATACTGTACTCTACATCATCGACTGCATCCTTATGTAATACATGTATCACTAGCCACTTTAACTATGCCACTTTGTTTACTTTGTCTACATACTCATCTCATATGTATATACTGTACTCGATACCATCTACTGTATGCTGCTCTGTACCATCACTCACTCATATATCCTTATGTACATATTCTTTATCCCCTTACACTGTGTATAAGACAGTAGTTTTAGAATTGTTAGTTAGATTACTTGTTGGTTATCACTGCATTGTCGGAACTAGAAGCACAAGCATTTCGCTACACTCGCATTAACATCTGCTAACCATGTGTATGTGACAAATAAAATTTGATTTGATTTGATTTGATCATCTACTCTGAGACAGTAATGGCCCAGATAATCTACTCAGAGACAGAACCGGACCAGATCATCTACTCTGAGACAGTAATGGCCCAGATAATCTACTCAGAGACAGAACCGGACCAGATCATCTACTCTGAGACAGAACCGGACCAGATAATCTACTCTGAGACAGAACCGGACCAGATCATCTACTCTGAGACAGAACCGGACCAGATAATCTACTCTGAGACAGAACCGGACCAGATCATCTACTCTGAGACAGTAATGGCCCAGATCATCTACTCTGAGACAGTAATGGCCCAGATCATCTACTCTGAGACAGAACCGGACCAGATCATCTACTCTGAGACAGTAATGGCCCAGATCATCTACTCTGAGACAGTAATGGCCCAGATAATCTACTCAGAGACAGAACCGGACCAGATCATCTACTCTGAGACAGTAATGGCCCAGATCATCTACTCTGAGACAGTAATGGCCCAGATAATCTACTCAGAGACAGTAATGGCCCAGATCATGTACTCTGAGACAGAACCGGACCAGATCATCTACTCTGAGACAGAACCGGACCAGATCATCTACTCTGAGACAGTAATGGCTCAGATCATCTACTCTGAGACAGTAATGGCCCAGATCATCTACTCTGAGACAGAACCGGACCAGATCATCTACTCTGAGACAGTAATGGCCCAGATCATCTACTCTGAGACAGTAATGGCCCAGATAATCTACTCAGAGACAGTAATGGCCCAGATAATCTACTCAGAGACAGTGATGGCCCAGATCATCTACTCTGAGACAGAACCGGACCAGATCATCTACTCTGAGACAGAACCGGACCAGATCCGGTCCGGTCCAGGTCCACAGAGGAATGCAATCTCAACCAGGCTGGGGAGGCACACTGCCCTAAACCTGGACAAGAGGAATACCTATGTGAGAATGCTGTTCATCGACACAGCTCGGCATTCAACACCATAGTAACCTCCAAGGGTCATCAATGATCGAGATGTTGGGTCTCGACCCCGCCCTGTGCAACTGGGTACTGGACTTCCAAAGGGCCGCCCCCAGGTGGTGAGGGAGGAAACAACATCTCCTCCCCGCTGATCCTCAACATGGGGCCCCACAAGGGTGCGTTCTGAGCCCTCTCCTGTACTCCCTGTTCACCCACGACACGTGGCCACGCACGCTCCAACTCAATCATCAAGAGAGCAGTAGGACGACACAACAGTGGTAGGCTTGATTACCAACAACGACGAGACGGCCTACAGGGAGGGAGGTGAGGGACTGGAGTGTGGTGTCAGGAAAATAACCTCACACTCAACGTCAACAAAACTAAGGAGATGATTGTGGACTTCCGGAAACAGCAGGGGAACACCCCCTATCCACATCGATGGAACAGTAGTGGAGAGGGTAGCAAGTTTTAAGTTCCTCGGCATACACATCACAGACAAACTGAATTGGTCCACTGCACACTGACAGAGAACAGGTGAAGAAGGCGCAGCAGCGCCTCTTCAACCTCAGGAGGCTGAAGAAATTCGAGCTTGTCACCAAAAGCACTCACGAACTTCTACAGATGCACAATCGAGAGCATCCTGGCGGGCTGTATCACCGCCTGATTACGGCAACTGCTCCGCCCTCAACCGTAAGGCTCTGGCAGAGGGTAGTGAGGTTGACGCATCAGGGGGCAAAACTACCTGCCCTCCAGGACACCTACACCACCCGATGTTACAGGAAGGCCATAAAGATCATCAAGGACATCAGTTTCCGAACCACTGCCTGTTCACCCCGCTATCATCCAGAAGGCGAGGTCAGTACAGGTGCATCAAAGCTGGGACTGAGAGACTGAAAAACAGCTTCTATCTCAAGGCTATCAGACTGTTAAACAGCCACCATTGAGTCTTTGCTGCCAACACACTGTCATTGACACTGACCCAACTCCAGCCACTTTAATAATGGGAATTGATGGGAAATGATGTAAATATATCACTAGCCACTTTAAACAATGCTACCTTATATAATGTTACTTACCCTACATTATTCATCTCATATGCATACGTATATACTGTACTCTACATCATCGACTGCATCCTTATGTAATACATGTATCACTAGCCACTTTAACTATGCCACTTTGTTTACTTTGTCTACATACTCATCTCATATGTATATACTGTACTCGATACCATCTACTGTATGCTGCTCTGTACCATCACTCACTCATATATCCTTATGTACATATTCTTTATCCCCTTACACTGTGTATAAGACAGTAGTTTTAGAATTGTTAGTTAGATTACTTGTTGGTTATCACTGCATTGTCGGAACTAGAAGCACAAGCATTTCGCTACACTATCATTAACATCTGCTAACCATGTGTATGTGACAAATAAAATTTGATTTGATTTGATTTGATCATCTACTCTGAGACAGTAATGGCCCAGATAATCTACTCAGAGACAGAACCGGACCAGATCATCTACTCTGAGACAGTAATGGCCCAGATAATCTACTCAGAGACAGAATGGACCAGATCATCTACTCTGAGACAGAACCGACCAGATAATCTACTCTGAGACAGAATGGCCCAGATCATCTACTCTGAGACAGAATGGCCCAGATAATCTACTCTGAGACAGAATGGACCAGATCATCTACTCTGAGACAGTAATGGCCCAGATCATCTACTCTGAGACAGTAATGGCCCAGATCATCTACTCTGAGACAGAACCGGACCAGATCATCTACTCTGAGACAGTAATGGCCCAGATCATCTACTCTGAGACAGTAATGGCCCAGATAATCTACTCAGAGACAGTAATGGCCCAGATAATCTACTCAGAGACAGTGATGGCCCAGATCATCTACTCTGAGACAGAACCGGACCAGATCATCTACTCTGAGACAGAACCGGACCAGATCATCTACTCTGAGACAGTAATGGACCAGATAATCTACTCAGAGACAGAACCGGACCAGATCATCTACTCTGAGACAGTAATGGCCCAGATAATCTACTCAGAGACAGAACCGGACCAGATCATCTACTCTGAGACAGTAATGGCCCAGATCATCTACTCTGAGACAGTAATGGCCCAGATAATCTACTCAGAGACAGAACCGGACCAGATCATCTACTCTGAGACAGAACCGGACCAGATAATCTACTCTGAGACAGAACCGGACCAGATCATCTACTCTGAGACAGAACCGGACCAGATAATCTACTCTGAGACAGAACCGGACCAGATCATCTACTCTGAGACAGAACCGGACCAGATAATCTACTCTGAGACAGAACCGGACCAGATCATCTACTCTGAGACAGAACCGGACCAGATAATCTACTCTGAGACAGTAATGACCCAGATTTGAAAACCGTTTTTTTTGTGTTGCAGGTATCGTCCAAGGAGGAAGCCTGTCCTACATTTGCACTCAGATCATGACTATAGTGGACCAAGAACAAAGTAAAGTCATATGGATTCCTGATGGAGCTTTCTAGAAGGTTTCTAGGTGCTTCTATCTATGTAACACTTCAACCCTTAACAAGGAAGGTTGGGTATGATACACTTATCCACAGCTAAATGTTAAAAACTAGTCAACAATATCACATCACTGTTGTTATAATAGTCAACTATGAGGGTTGCATCCCAAATAGCACCCTATTCCCTATGTAGTGCACTACTTCCCCAAGTAGTATATAGGGAATAGGGTGCTATTTGGGATGCAGCCTCTGATATACTCTCAACATAACACTTATCTGAAAGATGAAGATTCATATAGCACTGATTTATCTCACACCCCACAAATAGAAGTAATAATCCCACTATAATGATGATGTCATAGTGATGCTGTATACTTCAGACAGGCCTAGAGATTCGTTTACACTAGTATTTAATATTGTAATGCTTTTTTACTTGAATGTTTGTCCCTTAACTCCACTATGGCACTCCTTGACTCTTCCTGTTCCTATGGTTCTCAATCATATGTCAGAATAGAAGTCGATGGATGGAATAGAAGAAAACAACATTTTAGACTTGTCTCAGACCTGTTTGTGCTGTAGTTGTTATCATGATGTCACAACGGATCTGGGATCAGTCTAGAAGACCATGTAATAACCATGATGAACTATAGTTATGGCAACAGGCTCAACATGGGAGCAGCAAGTTTTTCTTAACAGAATGGAATGGACCACTTTGTTCTCATCTTTATGTATGTTTTTTTGTCATTTCAATTCTCTAATCCCAATCTAATAATGTTGGTTATGAACCTTCCTTTATAGCCTACAAATGTAGCAGTTAGTGAACAGAAATGATTGTGTATGTTGTATTTTTTTCCCTCTGTTTGTCATATAATTTACATATTTAAAGACAAAAATGTATGACAAATTTGCATGATTCTTTTTTTCCCCCAAGTTGATGTAAATGACAGACGTTTGTTTTACAACCCACTTACTGTTCTCAATGCAAAATTCCAGGTTTTATATATATATATATGTTTCCTTCTGTATGTTGTGCCAAACTAAACAGATTTGTTCTGCACCATTTATCCTTCAACCTAGTAATGCTTGAACAGTAAGAAATGCAATAATACTTCACCGTAGGTACGATAGTTTCACCATGAGAAAATGTATGTGTTGTAGAGTTGTTCCAATGTTCCTAACATTTCATACATTTCCTAATGGGCATCTCTATTACCCGAAATGTAGAATTTAAAAAAGGGATATTTTATTTCTTTTCTCGGGGTTTGAATGCACCAAATTAAGAGGATGAATTCATACATTTCAACATTATGATAAACTGGTAAATTACTTTTCCTTTTTTCTCTATAATATTTCATCTTCTCATGTTGGTTGAAACACGAAAATAGACTATAGATATAACTTCACTTCTCAATGAAATTATATTATTTGTATCAAATGTTAAGAAAAATAAATACATGTGGGGAACGTTGTCCAATTGATTTGTTTTAATTGTAATTTACATTTACATTGTACCATTACACACAAACAAAAACGTTCACCACAAGGCCAACTACCTCCTGGGACGAGGGACTGCGCTGAAACTCAGCACCTGCATATGTGAACTGGCACATTTGGAGCGTGTCAGGTATACACCATACACAGACGTGCATATTTTTATCACAATTTTCTTCAATGACTGATAAAGATTCGTCTAGTTGTTTTTCTGGATGGTGTTGTTTGTGTTTGCACTCGCCTCTGGATTTGTGTTTGTGCAGGACTGGTTATAACATGGTGTGCTGAGGACCAAGAGTGACGAGCACTCTGATGGAAGTGTAATTGCAGGAGTAACCTTCCAAGACAACTCACTCCTTGTCTGACCTACACTCTGTCCCCTTTGGTACTAGTGTATTTGGTCTATAGAAGAAGCCAATCTATCCATATTATTCCAAGATGAGTGTGTAATTATGCCCGTTATCATGTCTGTATGATCTATCTCCTTTTGTCTCTGTTATATTCATATTTTTCACCTTTGTTTTACACACAGCACAGCCAGAAGTGGACTGGCCACCCCTCGGAGCCTGGTTCCTCTCTACCCGGCACAGCCAGAAGAGGCCTGGCCACCCCTCGGAGCCTGGTTCCTCTCTACCCGGTACAGCCAGAAGAGGCCTGGCCACCCCTCGGAGCCTGGTTCCTCTCTACCCGGTACAGCCAGAAGAGGCCTGGCCACCCCTCTGAGCCTGGTTCCTCTCTACCAGGTACAGCCAGAAGTGGACTGGCCACCCCTCGGAGCCTGGTTCCTCTCTACCCGGTACAGCCAGAAGAGGCCTGGCCACCCCTCGGAGCCTGGTTCCTCTCTAACCGGTACAGCCAGAATAGGCCTGGCCACCCCTCGGAGCCTGGTTCCTCTAGGTTTCTTCCTACGTTCCTGTCTTCTAGAGAGTTTTTCCTAGAAACTGTGCTTCTGCCTCTGTATTGCTTGCTCTCTGGGCTTTTAGACTGGGTTTCTGTAAAGCACTTTGTGACAAATGCTGATGTAAAAACTGCTTTATAAAGTACATTTTGTTGATTGATTAAATGAATAGTCTCTGTACTAACAGACATACTGTACTCAAACACGTTATATAAATGGAAGTTCCCTAATTTGAAGACCAGGTGAGAGAGTCTCAGGAATATGTAGCAGTAGCATAGCCAGAAATTATATTCACTCTCACTGGTGGGCAAAAATAACTGAAAGTCACACCCCCAATAAGCCACAAATATGACCGCATTGAGGCATATGTCGCTGTGTTTCTATGGATATCACTGCCTACTTATATTTGTTGATTTAGCAAACGAGACAGCACATAATCCAGTCCCTTTATCACAGTCAACACACCTATATTTGAGCTTTAATTAGCTTTAAAAAACAAAACTTTCTTAGCCACATGGCAAAATGTGTAGAATAGCGTGAGATTAGCGATAAAACTGCACATTTTTCTCTTTGCCATAATTTGAAGACCAGGTGAGAGAGTAAAGTCAAATCAAACATTATTTGTCACATGCGCCAAATGCAACAAGTGTAGACTTAACCGTGAAACGCTTACTTACAAGCCCTTAACCAACAGTGCAGTTCAAGAAGAAGAAAATATTTACCAAGTAGACTCAAATAAAAAGTAACACAATAACAATAACGAGGCTATATACAGGGGGCACCGGTACCGAGTCAGTGTGCAGGGGTACAGGCTAGTTGAGGTAATCTGTACATGTTGGTGGGGGCGAAGTGACTATGCGTAGGTAACAAACAAACAGCGAGTAGCAGCAGTATACAAAAGGTAGGGGGTCAATGTAAATTGTCTGGTGGCAATTTTATGAATTCTTCAGCGGTCTTATGGCTTGGGGATAGAAGCTGTTGAGGAGCCTTTTGGTCCTGGACTTGGCACTTCAGTACCGCTTGCCGTGCGGTAGCAGAGAAAACAGTCTTACTTGGGTGACTGGAGTCTCTGACAACTTTATGGGCTTTCCTCTGATACCGCCTAGTATATAGGTCCTGGATGGTAGGAAGCGTGGCTCCAGTGAGGTACTGGCACGTTCGCACTACCCTCTGTAGCGACTTACGGTCAGATGCCATACCAGGCGGTGAAGCAACCGGTCAGGATGCTCTCGATGGTGCAGCTGTAGAACCTTTTGAGGATCTGGGGACCCATGCCAAATCTTTTCAGTCTCCTGAGGGGGAAAAGGTTTTGTCGTTCCCTCTTCACGACTGTCTTGGTATGTTTGGACCATAGTTTGTTGTTTCAAGAAACTTGAAACTCTCGACACGCTCTACTACAGCCTCGTCGATGTTAATGGGGGCCTGTTCGGCCCGCCTTTTCCTTTAGTCCACATTCAGCTCCTTTGTCTTGCTCACATTGAGGGAGAGGTTGTTGTCCTGGTACCACACTGCCAGGTCTCTGACCTCCTCCCTAAAGGCAGTCTCATCGTTGTCCGTGATCAGGCCTACCACTGTTGTGTCATCAGCAAACTTAATGATGGTGTTGGAGTCGTGTTTGGACACGCAGTTGTGGGTGAACAAGGAATACAGGAGGGGACTAAGTACACACCCAAGTGTTAAGGTTCAGCGCGGCAGACGTGTTATTGCCTACTTTACCACCTGGGAGCGGCCCATCAGGAAGTCCAGGATCCAGTAGCAGAGAGAGGTGTTTAGTCCCAGAGTCCTAGCTTAGTGATGAGCTATGAGGGCACTATGGTGTTGAATGCTCAGCTGTAGTCAATGAACAGCATGGCGCTGAATAACATGGCTGATGTTTTACATTCTCCCAACCAGTTGTGTTATTTATTTTAATATTTTTGCGTTGTGTAACTTATTTTTTAAAACTTATTGTGTACATAATGTTGCTGTTACCGTCTCTTATGGCCGAAAATAACTTCTGGACATCAGAAAAGCGATTACTCACCGCGGACTGGAAGAAACATTTTCCTTAAACGAGTCCAACAAGAAGGATATCCTGCTTTCACTGGAACAGGCCCAGATCCACGCCTTTTGCGTGAAGAAAGGACGCCGGAAAAGGGGCTGCAGATTTGTCATCCTTCTGAGAATCGAGTAAACTCCCAATGCCTTCCGTTCTTCTTGCAAACGTGCAATCATTGAAAAATAAAATTGATGACCTACGATTTTCCTCTCAAAAGGACATTAAAAACTGTAACATCTTATGTTTTATGAGACGTGGCTGAACGAAGATACATAGAGCTAGCGGGATTTTCCATGCACCAGCACTACAGAGACGCTACCTCTCGTAAGACGAGGCGTGGGGGTGTGTCTTTTTGTCAATAACAGCTGCTGTGCAAAGTCTAATAGTCTCGAGGTATTGCTCACCTGAGGTAGACTACCTTATGATAAGTTACCAAGAGAGTTCTCATCTGTATTATTCGTAGCCGTCTATTTACCACCACAAAACTAAGCTGGCACTAAGAGCAACTCTATAAGGCCGTAAGCAAAGAAGAAAATGCTCACCCAGAAACGGCGCTCCTAGTGGCTGGGAATTTAATGCAGGCAAACTTAAAATCGGTTTTACCACATTTTTACCAGCATGTCACATGTGCCAGCAGGGAAATAAATCCTAGACATGTACTCAAAGCATGCACGGACCAACTTCCAAGTGTCTTCGCTGACATTTTCAACCTCTTCCCGACCGAGTCTGTAATACCTACATGTTTCAAGCAGCCTACCATAGTCCCTGTGCCCAAGGAAGCGAAAGTAATCTGCCTAAATGATTACCACCCCGTGGCACTCACGTCGGTAGCCATGAAGGGCTTTGAAAAGCTGGAAAGGCTGGTCATGGCTCACATCAACAGCATTCACCTGGCCACCCTAGACCCACTCCAATTCACATATGCCAGCAGCATACTACCCTGCATCCCACTGCTGGCTTGCTTCTGAAGCTAAGCAAGGTTGGTCCTGGTCAGTCCCTGGATGGGAGATCAGATGCTGCTGAAAGTGGTGTTGAAGGGCCTGTAGGAGGCACTCTTTCCTCAGGTCAATTTTTTTTTATCTCAATAGCCCAGGGCAGTGATTGGGGATGCTGCCCTGTGTAGGGTGCAGTCTTTCGGATGGGAAGTTAAGCGGGTGTCCTGACTCTCTGAGGTCATTAAATGATCCCATGGCACTTATCATAAGAGTAGGGTGTTAACCCTGGTGTCCTGGCTAAATTCCCAATCTGGCCCTCATACCATCATGGTCACCTAATAATCCCCAGTTTACAATTGGCTTGTTCATCCCCCTCCTCTCCCCTGTAACTATTCCCCAGGTTGTTGCTGTAAATGAGAATGTGTTCTCAGTCAACTTACCTGGTTAAATAACAGTAAAATGAATAAATCAAATAAATTACTGCCAAAACAGATCCACAGATGATGCAATCTTAATTGCACTCCACACTACCCTTTCTCACCTGGACAAAAGGAATATCTAGCAGTAGCATAGCCAGAAATGATGGCTATTGGTGGCCAATAATAACTGACTGAAATGAGAGTGAATGTCATTCCAGAGCACTTAAAGCTATTCATTCTATCTGATATTCTTTGCATGTTTAGGTAAAAATACATATGATGTCCCCTTTGGAACACTGACAAGTAGAGAGCATTCCATGTTTTATTTGTATGATTTTGTTGCTCAATCTGATTGGGTGGGTCTTGGGCTGGGTGATGGCACAGTGATGATCAATGAATTGATCGTTTTTGAAAACATTCCAAATACACTTGAGCTATGCAATTCAATTGTTGGTCATAGTTGAAAAGTCATTACTAATTGATTGTTTCAATACTGATCCTGATATGGTAGCCAGTTCCTTTGAACAGCCATTCCATTATCAGTCCATGATGTACCAACTTTACAATGAAGATAACAAAGAGACAATGGATATGTAGGTCAAACAGGATGTTGTGTGTGCTAGCTAGTTTTTTCAGAATGCCGTCCCAATGTCTGGATTGAATTGATTTGAAGTAAAAACCTACAAGTACCAAGCTGGACGTGAATCAGACGATCCCGCAGGTGAAAAAGCCGGATGTGGAGGTCCTGGGCTGGCGTGGTTACACAAGGTCTGCAGTTGTGATGCCGCAGACCTCATGGAATGAGATTCGAAATTGCTATGAGATTTGAAATTGAGCTCAGGTGCATCCTGTTTCCATTGTTCATCCTTGAGAAGTTTCTACCACTTGATTGGAGGCCACCTGTGGTAAAAGCCTACTTTTTGAAGTGATTTGTTTAATTATCAGATTAAAATATCATCACACAACACCCATGATATGTGAAACTGAGCCTGTGCAGACTGCAAAAACAACAGTAAACACAATCAAATATGTACATGCCACAGTATCCCATCTTCGATCAGCTCAGTCTCTCCCTCGCTACAGGGCTTAGAGCTGGTAGTGAACTGTAAGGCTCAGTCTCTCCCCCGCTACAGGGCTTAGAGCTGGTAGTGAACTGTAAGGCTCAGTCTCTCCCTCGCTACAGGGCTTAGAGCTGGTAGTGAACTGTAAGGCTCAGTCTCTCCCCCGCTACAGGGCTTAGAGCTGGTAGTGTACTGTAAGGTCCAGTCTCTCCTTCGCTACAGGGCTTAGAGCTGGTAGTGAACTGTAAGGTCCAGTCTCTCCTTCGCTACAGGGCTTAGAGCTGGTAGTGTACTGTAAAGGCCCAGTCTCTCCCCCACTACAGGGCTTAGAGCTGGTAGTGTACTGTAAGGCCCAGCCTTCCCCTCGCTACAGGGCTTAGAGCTGGTAGTGAACTGTAAGGTCCAGTCTCTCCTTCGCTACAGGGCTTAGAACTGGTAGTGTAATGTAAGGTCCAGTCTCTCCTTCGCTACAGGGCTTAGAGCTGGTAGTGAACTGTAAGCCCCAGTCTCTCCTTCGCTACAGGGCTTAGAACTGGTAGTGTACTGTAAGGCCCAGTCTCTCCCCCGCTACAGGGCTTAGAGCTGGTAGTGTACTGTAAGGTCCAGTCTCTCCTTCGCTACAGGGCATAGAGTTGGTAGTTTACTGTAAGGCCCAGTCTCTCCTTCGCTACAGGGCTTCGAGCTGGTAGTTTACTGTAAGGCCCAGTCTCTCCTTCGCTACAGGGCCTAGAGTTGGTGGTGTACTGTAAGGTCCAGTCTCTCCTTCGCTACAGGGCATAGAGTTGGTAGTTTACTGTAAGGCCCAGTCTCTCCTTCGCTACAGGGCTTAGAGCTGGTAGTTTACTGTAAGGCCCAGTCTCTCCATCGCTAGTCTCTCCTTCGCTCCTTAGAGCTGGTAGTTTACTGTAGGCAGAGCTTAGAGCTGGTAGTTTACTGTAAGGCCCAGTCTCTCCTTCGCTACAGGGCTTAGAGCTGGTAGTTTACTGTAAGGCCCAGCCTCTCCTTCGCTACAGGGCTTAGAGCTGGTAGTTTACTGTAAGGCCCAGTCTCTCCTTCGCTACAGGGCTTAGAGCTGGTAGTTTACTGTAAGGCCCAGCCTCTCCTTCGCTACAGGGCTTAGAGCTGGTAGTTTACAGGGCTTAGAGCTGGTAGTAGTCTCTCCTTCGCTACAGGGCTTAGAGCTGGTGGTGTACTGTAAGGTCCAGTCTCTCCTTCGCTACAGAGCTTAGAGATGGTAGTTTACTGTAAGGCCCAGTCTCTCCATCAGGGCATAGAGTTGGTAGTTTACAGAGCTTCGCTACAGGGCTTAGAGCTGGTAGTTTAGAGATGCTACAGAGTTTAGACTGGTAGTTTACTGTAAGGCCCAGTCTCTCCTTCACTACAGAGCTTAGAGCTGGTAGTTTACTGTAAGGTCCAGTCTCTCCATCGCTACAGAGCTTAGAGATGGTAGTTTACTGTAAGGCCCAGTCTCTCCTTCACTACAGAGCTTAGAGCTGGTAGTTTACTGTAAGGTCCAGTCTCTCCATCGCTACAGAGCTTAGAGATGGTAGTTTACTGTAAGGCCCAGTCTCTCCTTCGCTACAGGGCATAGAGTTGGTAGTTTACTGTAAGGCCCAGTCTCTCCTTCGCTACAGGGCTTAGAGCTGGTAGTTTACTGTAAGGTCCAGTCTCTCCTTCGCTACAGAGCTTAGAGCTGGTAGTGTACTGTAAGGCCCAGTCTCTCCTTCGCTACAGGGCTTAGAGCTGGTAGTGAACTGTAAGGCTCAGTCTCTCCCCCGCTACAGGGCTTAGAGCTGGTAGTGTACTGTAAGGTCCAGTCTCTCCTTCGCTACAGAGCTTAGAGATGGTAGTTTACTGTAAGGTCCAGTCTCTCCATCGCTACAGAGCTTAGAGATGGTAGTTTACTGTAAGGCCCAGTCTCTCCTTCGCTACAGAGCTTAGAGATGGTAGTTTACTGTAAGGTCCAGTCTCTCCTTCGCTACAGGGCTTAGAGCTGGTAGTGTACTGTAAGGTCCAGTCTCTCCTTCGCTACAGAGCTTAGAGATGGTAGTTTACTGTAAGGCCCAGTCTCTCCATCGCTACAGAACTTAGAGATGGTAGTTTACTGTAAGGTCCAGTCTCTCCATTGCTACAGGGCCTAGAGATGGTAGTTTACTGTAAGGCCCAGTCTCTCCTTCGCTACAGAGCTCAGAGATGGTAGTTTACTGTAAGGCCCAGTCTCTCCTTCACTACAGAGCTTAGAGATGGTAGTTTACTGTAAGGTCCAGTCTCTCCATCGCTACAGGGCCTAGAGATGGTAGTTTACTGTAAGGCCCAGCCTCTCCTTCGCTACAGTGCTTAGAGCTGGTAGTTTACTGTAAGGCCCAGCCTCTCCCCTCCCAGGGACAGCTGGCACTCAGCTGATGACAGAGAAGGCTTAGCTTCAGTCAGACCCTCTCCATGTTCACTGCCGCCACTGCATCAGTGTGTGTGTGAGAGAGACAGAGTGTGTGTGTGTGTGAGCATATGTGTGTGTGTGTGGGTCAGTCAGAGAGAGGGAGCGTGTGTGTGTACACACGTCCATAGAGAACCACCGTGCTTGTTTCAGCAGATTTCATCTTTCCTCCAATTACAAAGGAAAATGTCAACCAGAGATGTTCAGTGATTCACAATTATGCTGCCTGCACTAGCCAACGCAGGTGGAGTAGAGAATTGTCGGCTAGGCCCGTTTTAAATGAATTATATTTGAATCACTTTGATTAATCAGATTTGGAATGTGTCCGTGATGTGAATGAATCTGAGATAATGAAGTTGTGGATAATTTAACAACTAATTTTATAGAAATGGAAGTGCACCTAGACTGTCACAGAAAGACAGACATGTAGACAATAATAGACTACTGTAAGTCAACCGTGAAAACAGCAGGGATATTGGAAAGTGGCAGTAGATGAGGTAATGGTAGGAGTTTTTCCAACCTAGCCAATATGCTTCTGCTTGGCCGTTGTAATTTAGGCTACTAAAGGTACTGTTAAGCACTTTGACAACTGCTGATTGTAAAAATAGCTTTATAAATACAGTTGATTGATTGATGGCATTGTTATTGGTAACTGGGGTGTTCTTTAGGGGGACAATAGGGAATTCCATGAGGCTAAATCCATTACAATACTCCATAATATCAAAGTGCAATTATGTATTTAGACATTTTAGAAATTATTAAAAATGTAAAGCTGAAATGTCTTCAGTCAATAAGTATTCAACCCCTTTGTTATGGAAAGCCTAAATAAGTTCAGAAGTAAATATTTGCTTAACAAGTCACATAATAAGTTGCATGGACTCACTCTGTATACAATAATAGTGTTGATCATTATTTTTAAATGACTACCTTATCTTTGTACCCCACATATGTAAGGTCCCTCAGTCGAGCAGTGAATTTCAAACACAGATTCAACCACAAAGACCAGGGAGGTTTTCCAATGCCTCGCAAAGAAGGGCACCTATTGGTTGATGGGTAAAAAAAAAGCAGACATTGAATATCCCTTTAAGCATGGTGAAGTTATTAATTACACTTTGGATGGTGTATCAATAAACCTAGTCGCAACAAAAATACAGGCGTCATTCCTAACTCAGTTGTCTGAGAGGGAAAAAAATGCTTAGGGATTTGTCAGAGAGAGGGAGCGAAATCTTGCTTGTTTGTAGGTGACCAAATACTTATTTTCCACCATAATTTGCAAATAAATTCATTAAAAATCCTACAATGTGATTTTCTGGATTTTTTTTCTCATTTTGTCTGTCATAGTTGAAGTGTACCTATGATGAAAATTACAGGCCTCTCATCTTTTTAAGTGGGAGAACTTGCACAATTGGTGGCTGACTAAATACTTTTTTGCCGCACTGTATGTTTGGTGGAAACAGCAACTAGCGGGAAAATTTGCATTTTCTTTATGCAGATTTTTTTATAGTCACATGAAAATCTGTCGCCAATTGGATGGAAACCTACTGTTTAATTTAACACTTTCAATATATTTAACGTCATGTAAAAATGTATTTCAAATACATGTAGATATATTTGCATCTTTGCTAAAATGCATGTAATGCCAAAATACATTGCAGAGATACATGTATTTTCTATTATTTTCTACAAGTTATTTAAAATATGATGGAAAAAAATGAATGTAAAGAATTCATTACAACAGCAACAAAGGATTCAAGAAACAACTTTCAAAACGAAAGGAAATTTCTTGGCAGGGAAAAAAAAAATCAATAAATGTGGGTTTTGACACTTATGTAGGTGTCATAACCAGCCATAAAATAACGCAATATGGGTCACAACAGGTGAACATATGGGTCATGACAGTGTTATGACCATATTATGACATAGTTATGACCATGTCATGACACTGGGTGTCAAGTAAAGTGTTTCCCATTTGACTGTTCAATGTTTCCATATTAAAATGAGAGTTCAGTTCACATAACAGATTTGACCTTAAAATGAGGGACAGACATAAATTAATCACTAATAAATAATAATCTTCAAAGCTAACTTGGGTTTAGCAATGATGGTGACATTTTTTTGTATTTTAGTGGGTTAAAAGAGGGACATGTCAAAATGCACTTTATTTATGTTGAAAATCAGATTAATTGAATTATCAATGTTGCCTATATTAAAGGGGACTTAATTTCATGTAACAGGCTTTGAAAATTCAATATTAATTTATACTTAACATATGAAAGCACTCATTTCGTGGAACGACCCAGTACAAATTAAGTTTTGCCCATTGGACATTGGTTGCAATGCTCTCCTCAAGTTAATTGGTTTATTTGTCATATGCACATGAAAGACATGGAGTCACTATATGACCGGTAATGTATCATGTTTAAATCAAATTAAATGGGAGCATGTTATCTCCCGTTGGGAACGTTTTAAGAAATCCAGCTGTAATCTTCAGGAACGAGTTAAATTCGGCCTTTATTTAACTAGGCAAGTCAGTTAAGAACAAATTATTATTTACAATGACGGCCTACCGGGGAACAGTGGGTTAACTGCCTGTTCAGGGGCAGAACGACAGTTTTTTTAAACTTATCAGATCGGGGATTCGATCCGGCAACCTCGGTAATCAATGGGGTGTATCGGCCAGTATCTTTTTGTCTCCATTTGAAACACCTGTTTTTTTTTTTTTGAGAATTATTTCTTAGAAACGTAGAAAATGAACATGAAATTGGATTTGTTATGCACATGTACGCGTTCTGTCCATTCCAATTTCCCCTTCCGAACCAGAGAGGAAGAGGCAAAGGGAGAGGTTTTACTCAGCCCAAAATCTGTCCACGAAGAGAGGAATTTTTGTATGGAGTTCAATGTTGAATTTGGACATACATGGCATTTCGGCAACTTTGAAAAAAACAATGTTATATCAGAGTTGTGCCTGTTGTCATAGAGATAAAGGACTCATCATGGATATAACCCATTTTTAGCATGGACTTTGCCATTGAGGGCTTCCAGCATTTTGAAGTAGGGAATTTTGGGGATTTTTAGGTGCAATCAGCCAATGAAAATTTAAATTTAAAAATTTACTATTTTAAAATGGAGATGTCCATGCTGTCACAGACGCCAAATAGCACAGATACAAAGATTTCTTTATAGCCTGTTCTTTGTGTGTATCTGCCCTCTCATTGGCTAGAATGGTCCTACCTGATCCCGCCTCACCCTGTACCTCTTCCATTTTTGAGGCCATGTATTTCCATTTCCAGAGCGGTCACTCGACTATCTTGTCAATATAATATACAATTAAGAGGAGTCACTACAGTCCCTGGTTCGATTCCAGGCTGTATCACATCTGGCCGTGATTGAGAGTCCCATAGGGCGGCGCACAATTGGCCCAGCGTCGTCCGGGTTTGGCTGGTGTAGGCCGTCATTGGAAATAAGAATTTGCTGACTTGCCAAGTTAAACAAAGGTAAAAAAAAAAAGAAAATCTTCTCTGCTACTAGCTCAGGCTCACGATTAGGGGATCAATGCAATATGTGACCACAAGGGAGAGCAGAATCTCCACTTTATAAATTAGTACATGGTAAAACGTAAAAAAAAGTTGTTTTTAAACCTGGCTAACGATAACGGTCAGAACAAGACGTTAGATATTTAAAACGAGAATTGGCGCTGCATAATTTCCGAGCTATGAATGAATTGATTTAATTGCTTAATTTCATCATCATAATCCATCTTTAAAATCAATAAATGTAATGCTTTAAATTATACATTTTGTATGGATATTTTACATGTGACAAAGCTACGTATTTTCATTTTAATTCTAGGTAGCCTACTTGTTTCCTTGGCATGAAGAAACGTTAAAAGAGCAACAGATTGCTTTTGTGTGGTTTTTCAACAGGTTCTATTCAAGCCGATGTGTGGACAACATATTTCTGCTGTATTCTTTTCTGGAAAAAGTAATCCTCTCCTTCTCCCTCAGACGCAAAACGCTTTCAAGACATTGGGTTTAGTGCATATTTGTGTAAGGATGTACGGATGAGAACGGTCGCCAACATGGACGTGGAATCACCGATAAGAGAATAATGTTTGAGGATCGCCTAAACCCATGAGTTGGCCGGATCTTGTTGATGGCTCCACCCCCGCTACCTGTAAACCGCCCTCCCAGTTCCTTATCATCTTCCAAATAGATCTGACAGTCAGCCGCTATCATCTGGCCGCCACTGAAGCAAGAAGAGGACAAGAAAACCTATGGAAAGCGTTATTGAACAGCTTTAATGAACGGAAATAAATAAGTCATCTGCGGTCAATAAAGAGAGAAAGTAGTAATCAACACCTAACGAGAGCGCTAAATGGACCAGAAATAACGGACTTAGAAAGCGGCGGTTGGTTCTCAACAAGGTGGAGTTTTGTGAGTGAGGGCGAGGGTTACCATCGATTGCCTTTACGCGATTTGGTTACCTGATGGAGAAACCAGAACGACATGTGACTCGAAGATAATTGCTGCCTTTCCTGGAAATATTGAACTATTACACCAAAAGAAACAACAAAGAAGAACAGCAACGGGATTTTCAATATATAATTATATGAACGAGTTTTGAAGAAATATCTGATTTCGCATACAATTCGCATATAACTTATTGTGCGATCTGTGAATGACTTCTGCTAATGGAACGATCATATCCTGTCCTTTGAAGTGCAGTTTCTGCGTCACAGGTCGCTGAGAACACAACATTTACGTTGAAGGACTGATGTAAACGGACAGGGTAGAGTACAGGAAGGAAGGTTGGTAGTTAGTTGAAGCAATATGGCTGAATTGTGGGGTATGGGGCACTGGCTGGAACTACCCATATCGTCTGGATACTAGTTATAGAACATGGAAACCTATCCCTGGGCATCAGTAGCCTCAGAATAATGCCTAAAGGTAAACATAGTTACTACCCGGACTCTCCCTCTATCCGCATATCCAAGATGGATGTGATCATCCCGTTCTCCCCAGATGTGCCCTGTGATAGCAACGGGCAGCGCATGTGGTGGGCTTTCCTTGCCTCCTCCATGGTCACGTTCTTTGGGGGTCTCTTCATCATTCTGCTCTGGAGAACTCTCAAGTACCTGTGGACCGTCTGCTGCCACTGTAACACCAAAAAGAAGGTTGGTCATATTCATATGTCCACACACAGCACATTTCCAATACCTTCAGAACTTGTGACAGAAATTGACTAAAGTCGATGTTGCTGTTTTAGTGTGGAACTTTGGCTTCATACCATTTGGATGCATATAGAATTGGGTATTTTCTTTACTATAGGCCTGTGACAGTCTGTGCAATAATGCTTCCCACCAAAAATCACTGAGCCACATTGTTACCTTTCCCCCAAATGAAAAAATAACAGTTATAACATTACAATACAGTTATAACACCTGCATAACAATCTAACAGTGAAACTTGTGAGTTATTACATTTCAAGTGTATTTTATTAAGTGTGAATTAGAGTATATGCCTTTTAGAAGTGCAGATCTTTTGTGTAATGATTTGGCATAATATTACTGAGGCTCTTGAGCTCTGCCTGTATTCTTGACACCTGTTGTTTCAAGTGAGAATTATTTGACCTGTCAGAAATCAATCAGAAACTAAATCATATCAAATAATTATAATACCGAAAGTATACTTTTTTTCATGTATTCATTATGAAAATGTTTGTTGGGAATTTTAGTTTTGTTTTTAGGGAATGTTTGTTTTGTTTTGAGGTAGGACACCATTTTTTTTAAAAACCACTCCGTGGTATATTTGGCCGAATGTTGAATGAACAAACACAGATGTATCACTGATGGGGGTCTCGTTTCTTCATTGTCTGAAATTACACGAGCAGGTTTAGAACCAAAGCAACTTGTTAAAGCCATTGTCATCTGTAGGCCTGTCATGTAGGCCTGTCATGTAGGCCTGTCATGTAGGCCTGTCATGTAGGCCTGTCATGTAGGCCTGTCATGTAGGCCTGTCTTAGCAATTGATGGATGAAAGGCAGCTGTGGTACTTCATACTATATATACATGCAGTATGTATATTCCGTTTATTTAATAGAAGTGTAACTCGATCAGACTGCGACAAATACACAAATTAACAAAAGGTGAGATTGCATCTGAAGAAATACTTTAGACACCTCTGGTTATAATGACAAACTTTTCCATGAAGCAATGTTGTCCAGGAAAATATGTAGGCTGGCAAACACGCACGCACGCACCGCACACACACACACACACAGTTCGTTGACAAGATTCCAACAGTTAGTCAGGAATAGTTTTCCCCAGTCTCTACCCTGGACACACCCCCACCACTGACAGCTGCTGTTCTATTACACCAGTCAAGCATTGTTGTGTGTCAAAGAGACATTCTTTAAAAGCATCATCAGTTGCCAGAACCATACTGTGTGTGTCACTAGAGTGACCAAATCTCTATATCAATAGTTGATAAAGGTGTCAGCAACACTAACAAGTTGCTGTAAATTTACAGCAAAACTTTTACAGTTAGCTACTGTAAATCTACATTACAGTACAGTTGTCACGATTGTCGTATGAGTGAGACCAAGGGGCAGCGTGTTATGCGCACATTCTCATTTAAATGAATGAAACACTGAACAAAAGCAACAAAATCAAGAAACGAAACGTGACGCTATACAAACTAGTGCTGACAGGCACATAGTCAAGATCCCACAACACAAAAGAGGAAATGGCTACCTAAATATGATCCCCAATCAGAGACAACGATAAACAGCTGTCTCTGATTGGGAACCATATCAGGCCAACATAGACATACAAAACCCCCTAGACAGACATACAAAACCCCCTAGACATACAAAAACTAGAGTACCCACCCTAGTCACACCCTGACCTAACCAAAATATATAGAAAAACAGAGATATCTAAGGTCAGCGCGTGACAACAGTACTGTAAAGAGCAATGCATTTTGTGGGTTGAATGGCATTCCACTACACTTCACAGTAAAGTACTGTATTACCTGTTTTGCTGTATATTTACAGCAGCATACTGTGAGTTGTGGTGCATTG
Source organism: Oncorhynchus nerka (assembly GCF_034236695.1). Classification (NCBI taxonomy): domain Eukaryota; kingdom Metazoa; phylum Chordata; class Actinopteri; order Salmoniformes; family Salmonidae; genus Oncorhynchus; species Oncorhynchus nerka. Next base: position 18,363,770 of record NC_088423.1, read on the forward strand.
TGGGAGAATGTTGTGGGTGGCAAAATAATCTAGGGCACATTAACATATTTTGAGGTATGCCTTGTAAGATGCTATATTTGTTGCATTAGTGAGAATACTGTACCACAGAATACAGTATCATACAATATTTTCAAATATAAATTATATTTGGCCAGTAAATTGACAGTAATTTACTGGCTACCAGTAATTTACTGTAAATATTGCAGGATTTTATTTACAGTGAATGAATGCTCACCACTAGCAGTGCAAACCTTCATCTTACTACTGCAGTCTTGACATTCCCATGGCTGTGTATGGACTGTGTTTGCAGTCTTTACATTCCCATGGCTGTGTATGGACTGTGTTTGCAGTCTTTACATTCCCATGGCTGTGTATGGACTGTGTTTGCAGTTTTTACATTCCCATGGCTGTGTATGGACTGTGTTTGCAGTCTTTACATTAACATGGCTGTGTATGGACTGTGTTTGCAAGCTTTACATTCCCATGGCTGTGTATGGACTGTGTTTGCAGTCTTGACATTCCCATGGCTGTGTATGGACTGTGTTTGCAGTCTTGACATTCCCATGGCTGTGTATGGACTGTGTTTGCAGTCTTGACATTCTCATGGCTGTGTATGGACTGTGTTTGCAGTCTTGACATTCCCATGGCTGTGTATGGACTGTGTTTGCAGTCTTGACATTCCCATGGCTGTGTATGGACTGTGTTTGCAGTCTTGACATTCCCATGGCTGTGTATGGACTGTGTTTGCAGTCTTGACATTCCCATGGCTGTGTATGGACTGTGTTTGCAGTCTTGACATTCCCATGGCTGTGTATGGACCGTGTTTTAGCATTCTTGACATTCCCATGGCTGTGTATGGACTGTGTTTGCAGTCTTGACATTCCCATGGCTGTGTATGGACTGTGTTTGCAGTCTTGACATTCCCATGGCTGTGTATGGACTGTGTTTGCAGTCTTGACATTCCCATGGCTGTGTATGGACTGTGTTTGCAGTCTTTACATTCCCATGGCTGTGTATGGACTGTGTTTGCAGTTTTTACATTCCCATGGCTGTGTATGGACTGTGTAGTTGTTACATTCCCATGGCTGTGTATGGACTGTGTTTGCAGTCTTGACATTCCCATGGCTGTGTATGGACTGTGTTTGCAGTCTTGACATTCCCATGGCTGTGTATGGAATGTGTCTATTTCTCAGGAATAGGGGTGACAATTGTCTTTGTATAATGCTGCTGTAAGAAGGGCAGCAGGTACCCTAGCGGTTAAGAGCGTTAGGCCAGTAACTGAAAAGTTGCTGGTTTGAATCCCTGAGGCGACTAGGTGAAAAATGTCCCCTTGAGCAAGGCACTTAACCCTAATTGATCCTGCAAGTCACTCTGGATAAGAGCTTCTTGTAAATGTAAGAACCGGTTCATCTCAATTTCTGATTCTATAGGCTTGCTGTGGATTATGTCATCTTGCCGATCATGAATAACGTTACATGATTTAATACTGTTTGTTGATGAACACACCTGGTATCGCTTTATTGTACAACTAATGAGGTGAGCAGTTAGTGGTCAGGTTACTTTGGCAGATTATTAGATCACAAATTAAGTGCAATCAATAGGGATACCTCCCTGTAGTGCACTACTTTTGACCAAGGCCCATAGGTATCTGGTCAAAAGTAGTGCACTATATAGGGCATATGGTGCCATTTGAGACAGAGCCTTATTTTCATCCTCCAAACTTGAAGAAAAACTCTAATGCGTAAAACTCTACAGTACAGGTAACAATGCATCATAGATGGAACTCAATGTCTAGCCACGTGTTTAATCATCCAGTGTAGTAATCACCTCCCAACCTAATGCAGATCAGTGAGAGAGATGGCAAAGAGAGGGAAGGACTTGGACCTTCAGTGATCTCTCTCGCTCTCTCTGTTTCTCTCCAATCGTTGTACCAACCATGTATAATATAGAGGATTCAATCACTCTAATGAGCATGGATCTATTTGACAACAAAGATTTGAGTTGGTCAAGAAAATAATAATCTTGTTTTGAGGAATTATAGTGCTGAGATGACCACTGCAGTATGAGCCAACGCTAAGAGAACTAGACCAGTGAGAAGAGTAGTGTGTGAGGTGTGAACCAGTATGAAACGAGACCAGTATGAGATTACTGTAGTACTCTCACTCATGTATCCATATACAGCTGGTGAGTAAAATACCCATCTAAAAGTCATTATCCTCACTGAGCTGTTTCGCATCGCCTGCCTGGACGGTTAATATGAAAATCATGATTATTTCTACTGTGAGGGAAATAATGCTTTGGCATTACTAAGGGAAATTACTAAGGGAAAGTGGTTATTTGACTATCAACCTGTTGCACTATAGTCTGTCTCCATACTGTATGTGCTGCTTGCAGCCCACTCCAAAATACATGTTCGGCATGACAATAAAGACTGAGTGTTTTAACTAGTTTACAGATATGAAACAAACAGACAATCATATCTCTCAAAAAGATCAAATTACCAGTTTATGCCACAAAACCAACTTTATAAGAGGCTCTAAAGATATGTTCTATTTGACAAACAAATGAATGACGTAGAATAAGGCGTTGTTGGCAGAATAGATGGATGCAGTTCAATGCCTGATTAATATAGCATATTCACCGTTACATTTCTTGGTAGTCCAACAAATACTGCTATCAGGTTGTAAATCACAGCTGACCTGGTATATTGTTTGCTGCAATCAGTCCTTCGGAGAGAGAGAAGGAATAGAGAGAGGGGGGCGAGAGAGAGAGAAAGGGGGAGAAGGGAGAGAAAGAGGAGAGAGGGAGAGAAAGTGGGGGAGAGAAAGAGTGGAGGCGAGAGAGAGGGGGAGAGAAAGAGAGCGAGAGGGGGGGTTAGAGGGGAGAGAGGAAGGGAGAGGGGGAGAGAAAGAGTGGAGGCGAGAGAGAGGGGGAGACGGGGGAGAGACAGAGAGCGAGAGGGGGGGAGAGAGAGAGCGAGAGGGGGAGAGAGGGGGAGAGACAAAGGGGGGAGAGAGAGGGGGAGAGGGGGGAGAGAGAGGGAAGAGAAAGCTGCTGGGGGGATGTCATGTCATTGGTTACAGCTAGGGATTTAAGGTTTGATACCGGAGCTCCGAGGCATGCGTCGAAATCGCTGAACAGTTTATCGCTTTATCAGAAGTATGTGATCAAGCTTTGTTTCGTTCGAAACAGCCACTTGATTGGGTTGGTAGAAGACAAAAATGCTATCCTGTGCAGGCGCTATGGAGTGTGGGACTTTGTCTATAATAATTTGGCTGCTCTAAATGATTTTGATCAGCAGGTGCCAATAGTGTACAATGTGACTCAAAGCCTGGAGTAACAAACTTATTTGACACAATTGGCTGGAAATGCTCAATGCTTCAGGAAGGTTTGTTTCCCCATCACTAGCTAGAGCTAGAGATGCAGGTGTCATCTGGTTAGCTAGCAAGAACTGTGAATCAGTTTGCTAGCTAGCAAGAACTGTGAATCAGTTTGTTAGCTAGCAAGAACTGTAAATCAGTTTGTTAGCTAGCAAGAACTGTGAATCAGTTTGTTAGCTAGCAAGAACTGTGAATCAGTTTGCTAGCTAGCAAGAACTGTGAATCAGTTTGCTAGCTAGCAAGAACTGTGAATCAGTTTGCTAGCTAGCAAGAACTGTGAATCAGTTTGCTAGCTAGCAAGAACTGTGAATCAGTTTGCTAGCTAGCAAGAACTGTGAATCAGTTTGCTAGCTAGCAAGAACTGTGAATCAGTTCTTGCTAGCTAGCAAGAAATGGGAATCAGTTTGCTAGCTAGCAAGAACTGTGAATCAGTTTGCTAGCTAGCAAGAAATGGGAATCCGTTTGCTAGCTAGCAAGAAATGGGAATCCGTTTGCTAGCTAGCAAGAAATGGGAATCCGTTTTCTAGCTAGCTATGCTGAACTTGAAAGACTGTTATCCGCAGTTAGCGTATCACTTAGTTGTCAATCAAATGTATTTGGCATCAATCAAATGGGAGGGCAGGCATGTTCGCATTCAGTTGTCAAAACGTGGGTTGGGAAAACAATGCATTGGCAGGCAAGCTGCAGAAGGGCGAGCAGTCTACTATTTCTATTGTTTATCATTGCAATTTAGTCTGCCGACTACAAGCTCATTTTTTGGGGGGGGATGGTTTATCTACTGTTCTCTCGATAGATTTGAGCTCATCTTGCTCTGGCTAACATTAGTTGTTGATCTTGTTATTATTGTTGTTGATGATGTTGTTGTTGTTGATGTGCATAGGCAACCGAGGGAGCGAGACCCTACCTGTTCATGGTTGTTTGAACAATAGAACTGTAAAGTTCCCAAATCTAAGGCACTCCCGTGGTATTTACATATTTGCAGAAATCCACTATTTTGTGGCTTTTGGCGAATGCTTTCTAACGATCTAAAGTCACACTGGTGCTACTGCCTGTAAACACACAGTCCAGTTCAAAGGGAAGGATGACAGGCCCATGTGGCAAATTCCTTATTTAGCTCCGATTGGCTATGGTACCACTGTCTGTGTAGAGTCTATCCTGAGGTGTGTTCAGTTCACTTGAATGTTTGCCATGTTACAGAACGGTTTGTACTGAATGACACATTTCCCCAAAACATTCTTGAACGTTTTTGAACAGATTTTGGGGTACGTTTGCTCCTGTTTGTTGGGTGTGGCGAGGTGTACCTTGAAGCAATGAGTGACGTATTTAAAGGGCAGTGGCCGTGCTGACAGCTCTCCACAACCCAACCTCTCCCCTCTTTTCGTTCAGTACAGCACCGTTTCCGTTCAATTGAACGTTCCAGAACGTAAAAACGTATTGAACATAGCCCTGGACAAGACTTGACACATTTTTATTAGGTTTTATTTACTGTAGTGTCTATTAATTGTCCAAACCCATGGCCGCTTTCCCACTCTATATTGCTATAGAATTTTCACAAATGCCTTAATTTCATTCCCAAACATTCTATCAAAGTTTGAAAATGTGAAAATGTCTTTATCTAAGTGCTCGCTTCTCATACGTAAAAAAAGGCCTCATATTCTTTCAGCGGGTGTATATGAACTGATTTTATTTCACGTTGCTAAAACGCTGTCAGTTCCACTTTAAAGCACCATGAGAGACTGGAGCACTAGGTAATGATGAGTAAGCCGGCGTTTTTACCAGATCGAACCAATGGAACGAACATTAATCACTCTTCCTCTCTCGTGTGTCATCCAGCTCTCCTTCCTTCTGCCCTCTCCTCTTTTGCATGTCACTCACTCCTGTCTTCCTCTATTTTCTCTCCCCCAAGAATCACACACCCACACACACAGATGTAATGTCAATCAGTCGACAGGCAACTGGCACATATGTATGTATACAATGCGAGTCAGTTTTTTTGGTTGCTAAGCAACAAGCAAAGTAATTCATTTTAAGTGAAAATCCTTCCCCTTATGCAATTGTCTAGGCTCAGGATCTAACAGAGAGCTGGTTAGTGTAGGAACAGGAACACCGTTTCCCACCCACCCCCACCCAATCTGTGCATGTGATTAGCATCACAAACAAAGCACCTAGAATAGAGCAGGTGCTTTTAGTGTTTCATAGATGGAGGCTGATAATCTGTTCCGTTTCTCCTTGTTGTTTTTAAGTTGGCCTCTCTCTGCTTATGAGGGAGATATATCCCCCCACTCACCCACTGCAGTGTCCTGAAAGGGGAAGCTCCAGGCTGCTCTTTGAGCTCTAGGCTGCATCCCAAATGGCACCCTATTCAATTTATAGAGCAGTACTTTTGACCAGGGCTAATAGACCGCTGGTCAGAAGTAGTGCACTATAATCGGGAATATGGTGCTATTTGGGACACAACCCCAGATTGACTGTATTCTCTGTCCTCATTACCTCCCTTTTAACATGTCTGAGACAACTGGATAGGTCAAAACAATCTCTCACATTGATTTTACTTAGGCCTATACAGTCCAATCAGATCTGTGAAGAGAAGTGAAGGAGGGTAGAGGGGAGGGAACATCTATCCTGGAATGGAACAGCCAGATCTCTTCTCCTCTTTCGCTCTCGCTCCCCCCTCTCCCTCCCATGGATGTAGTTTCCTCATCTGATGACAATGCTGTGAGATTAATGAACTGCTGATGAATAATGCCCATTATCACTGACTGACTGTCAGGTCAGGGAAAAGAAGAAAGTGGTGTTCATGGTGAACACCACAGTGCATGCGTCCCAAATGACACCCTATTTCAGAAGAGTGGTCGCTGTTATGACAGCAAAGTCCAACTCAATATTAATGCCCATGATTTTGGAATGAAATGTTCGACCAGCGGGTGTCCACATACAGTTACACTACAAGTCTTTGCTAGGTAAAGCTCTGCCTTATCTCAGCTCACTGGTCACGATAACAACACCCACCCGTAGCACGGGCTCCAGCAGGTATATCTCATCCCCAAAGCCAACACCTCTTTGGCCGCCTTTCCTTCCAGTTCTCTGCTGCCAATGACTGGAACGAATTGCAAAGATCGCTGAAGCTGGAGACTTGTATTTCCCTCACTAACTTTAAACATCAGCTATTTGTGCAGCTAACCGATCGCTGCAGCTGTACATAGCCCATCTGTAAATAGCCCATCCAATCTCCCTCATCCCCATATTGTTTTCATTTACTTTTCTGCTCTTTTGCACACCAGTATTTCTACTTGCACATCATCTGCACATCTATCACTCCAGTGTTAATTTGCTAAATTGTAATTACTACACTACTATGGAATATTTATTTCCTTGCCACCTCATGCCATTTGCACACACTGTATATAGACTTTCTTTTTTCTATTGTGTTATTGACTGTACGCTTGTTTATTCCATGTGTAACACTGTGTTTGTGTCGCACTGGTTTGCTTTATCTTGTCCAGGTCGCAGTTGTAAATGAGAACTTGTTCTCAACTGGCCTACCTGGTTAAATAAAGGTGAAATTAAAAACAAGTAAAAAATAAAAAATCAGCATCACCAAAAGTAACAGATTACATTTTGAAAGTTGACTACCAAATCCTGCTTACCAGTAGCAGCAGGTTCCAATTGCCAGGTATAGTTTGCATCCAAAATGGCACCCTATTCCTATATAGTGTACTACTTTTGACCAGAACCATGGTCAAAAGTAGTGCACTATTTCTGAAGAAGGCATTTCACTAGATGTTGGAACATTGATGTGGGGACTTGCTTCCATTCAGCCACAAGAGCATTAGTGAGGTCAAGCACTGATGTTGGGTAATTAGACATGACTCGCAGTCGGCGTCCCAATTCATCCGAAAGGTGTTCGATGGGGTTGAGGTCACGGCTCTTTGCAGGCCAGTCAAGTTCTTCCAAACAGATCGACAAACCATTTCATTATGGACCTCGCTTTGTGCATGGGGGCATTGTCATGCTGAAATAGCAAAAGGCCTTCCCCAAACTGTTGCTACAAAGTTGGAAGCACAGAATCATCTAGAATGTCATTGTATGTTAAAGATTTCCCTTCACTGGAACTAAGAGGCCTGAACCATGAAAAAATTATTCCTCCTCCACCAACTTTACAGTTGGCATTATGCATTCGGGCAGGTAGAGTTCTCCTGGCATCTGCCTAACCCAGATTTGTCTGTCGGACTGCCAGATGGTGAAGTGTGATTCATCACTCCAGAGAACGTGTTTCCACTGCTCCAATGGCGGTGAGCTTTACACCACTCCAGCCGACGCTTGGCATTGCACATGGTGATCTTAGGCTTGTGTAACGCTGCTCGGCCATGGAAACCCATTTCATAAAGCTCCAGATGAAAAGTTATTGTGCTGACATTGGTTCCAGAGGCAGTTTGGAACTCGGTAGTGAGTATTGTTTTTATGTGCTACGTGCTTCAGTACTCTTAGGCCCTGTTCTGTGAGCTTTTGTGGCCTACCACTTTGTGGCTGAGCCTTTGTTGCTCCTAGACATTTCTACTTTGCAATAACAGCACTTACAGTTGCCCGTGGCTCTTTGCACAGTAGAAATTTGACAAACTGACTTGTTGGAAAGGTGGCATCATATGACGGTGCCACGTTGAAAGTCACTGAGCTCTTCAGTAAAGTCATTCTACTGTCAATGTTTTTCTATGAAGATTGCATGGCTGTGTGCTCGATTTTATACAACTGTCAGCAACGGGTGTGGCTGAAATAGCCGAATGAAGGTTTGTCCACATACTTTTGTATATATAGTGTAGCTGTCCAAAATCTTAATCAGTAATGTAACTTTTGGATTACCCAAACTCAGTAACGTAATTACATTTACATTTAAGTCATTTAGCAGACGTAATCTGATTACTTTTCCCATTAGAGGAATTAGAACAAAAATGTATATTACCAATTGATCAACATATATTGCAGGATAAATTAATGTTAGAGTTTACATAGCTGGCCATAAATGGATGTTGCATTTTACTTCATGGGTTGATTATGTGTGCTTCTTATATTCCAGAGGAAAAGGACCCATCGTTTTGACAGTTTATACTGTGAGTCCCAAATGCCACTTTATTCCCTTTGTAGTGCAGTAATAGGATGCCATTTTGGACACAGCCTTAGACTGATGGTGGTCTGGGTTATGTGCAGACATGGCTCCATCCATGCCCTCATTAATCAATGTGCATCACTGCTGGGTGTCTCAGTCTGTCTAGTGCAGCGGTCCACAACCTTTTCCATTCTGGGGACCACCAAATCACCAGGTGTCAGTGTGAGGGTTAACAGACAGTAGTCAGGTTTTTTTTTCTCACCTTTATTTAACCAGGTAGGCCAGTTGAGAACAAGTTCTCATTTACAACTGCGACCTGGCCAAGATAAGGCAAAGTAGTGCGACAAAAACAACACAGCGTTTCACATGGGATAAACAAACGTACAGTCAATAACACAATAGAAAAATCTATACAATGTGTGCAAATGTAGTAAGATTAGGGAGGTAAGGCAAAAAAAATTGCCATAAAAGTGAAATAATTACAATTTAGCATTAACACTGGAGTGATAGATGTGCAGATGATGATGTGCAAGTAAAGATACTGGGATGCAAAAGAGAGAAAAAAACAACAATATGGGGATGAGGTAGTTGGGTGGGCTATTTACAGATGGGCTGTGTACATGTGCAGTGATCAGTAAGCTGCTCTGACAGCTGATGCTTAAAGTTAGAGAGGGAGATAAGACTCCAGCTTCAGTGATTTTTGCAATTTGTTCCAGTCATTGGCAGTACAAAACTGGAAGGAAAGGCGGCCAAAGTAAGTGTTGGCTTTGGGGATGACCGGTGAAATATACCTGCTGAAGCATGTGCTATGGTTGGGTGTTGCTATGGTTACCAGTGAGCTGAGATAAGGCAGGAATTTACCTAGCAAAGACTTATAGATGACCTGGAGCCAGTGGGTTTGGCGACGAATATGTAGCGAGGGCCAGCCAACGAGAGCATACAGGTTGCAGTGGTGGGTAGTATATGGGGCTTTGGTGACAAAACAGATGGCACTGTGATAGACTGCATCCAATTTGCTGAGTAGAGTGTTGGAGGCTATTTTGAAAATGACATTGCTAAAGTGAAGGATCGACAGGATAGTCAATTTTACGAGGGTATGTTTGGCAGCATGAGTGAAGGAGGCTTTGTTGTGAAATAGGAAGCCGATTCTAGATTTAATTTTGGATTGGAGATGCTTAATATGAGTCTGGAAGTTGAGTTTACAGTCTAACCAGACACCTTGTTATTTGTAGTTGTCCACATATTCTAAGTCAGAACCGTCCAGAGTAGTGATGCTAGACAGGCGGGTAGGTGCAGGCAGCGATCGGTTGAAGTGCATGCATTTTGTTTTACTTGCATTTAAGAGCAGTTGGAGGCCACGGAAGGAGTGTTGTATGGCATTGAAGTTCGTCTGGAGATTTGTTAACACAGTGTCCGAAGAAGGGCCAGAAGTATACAGAATGGTGTCGTCTGCGTAGAGCTGGATCAAAGAATCACCAGCGGCAAGAGCGACTTCATTGATGTATACAGAGAAAAGAGTCGGCCCGAGAATTGAACCCTGTGGCACCCCCACAGAGACTGCCAGAGTCCGGACAACAGGCCCTCCGATTTGACACACTGAACTCTGTCTGAGAAGCAGTTGGTGAACCAGGCGAGGCAGCCATTTGAGAAGCCGATAAGAATGCGGTGATTGACAGAGTCGAAACCTTGGCGAGGTTGATGAAGACGGCTGGACAGTATTGTCTTTTATTGATGGAGGTTATGATATCATTTAGGACCTTGAGCGTAGCTGAGGTGCACCTATGACCAGCTCAGAAACCAGATTGCATAGCGGAGAAGGTACGGTGTGATTAGAAATGGCCGGTGATCTGTTTGTTAACTTGGCTTTCAAAGACCTTGGAAAGGCAGGGTAGTCTGTAACAGTTTGGGTCTAGAGTGTCTCCCCCTTTGAAGAGGGGGATGACCGCGGCAGCTTGCCAATCTTTGGGGATCTCAGACGATACGAAAGTTTGAACAGGCTAGTAAAAGAGGTTGCAACAATTGCAGCGGATCATTTTTAGAAAGAGAGGGTCCAGATTGTCTTGCCCAGCTGATTTGTAGGGATCCAGATTTTGCACCTCTTTCAGAACATCAGCTATCTGGATTTGGGTGAAGGAGAAATGGGGAGGCTTGGGCAAGTTTCTGTGGGGGTTGCAGAGCTGTTGACCAGGGTAGTGGTAGCCAGGTGGAAATGTAATTTTACCTTTATTTGACTAGGCAAGTCAGTTAAGAACAAATTCTTATTTTCAATGACGGCCTAGGAACAGTGGGTTAACTGCCTGTTCAGGGGCAGAACGACAGCTCGGGGATTCAAACTTGCAACCTCTCGGTTACTAGTCCAACGCTCTAACCACTAGGCTACCCTGCCGCCACAAGCATGGTCAGCCGTAGAAAAATGCTTATTGAAATTCTCGATTATCATAGATTTATCGGTGGTGACAGTGTTTCCTAACCTCAGTGCAGTGGGCATCTGGGAGGAGGTGCTCTTACTCTTCATAGACTTTACAGTGTCCCAGAAAATTTAGGAGTTTCTGCTACAGGATGCACATTTCTGTTTGAAAAAGCTAGCCTTAGCTTTCCTAACTGACTGAGTATATTGGTTCCTAGCTTCCCTGAAAAGTTGCATATCGGTGCAAATGCAGTACGCCACACAATGTTTTGTACTGGTCAAGGGCAGTCAGGTGAGGTTAAGCACTTTTAGAATAAACAGATATCCTCTACTGATGGGATGAGGTCAATATCCTTCCAGGATACCTGGGCCAGGTTGATTAGAAAGGCCTGCTGGCTGAAGTGTTTTAGGGAGCGTTTGACAGTGATGAGGGGTGGTTGTTTGATCGCTGACCCATTACGGATAGAGGCAGTGATCGCTGAGATCCTGCTTGAAGACAGCAGAGGTGTATTTAGAGGGCAGGTTGGTCAGGATGATATCTATGAGGGTGCCTGTGTTTACGGATTTAGGGTCGTACCTGGTAGGTTCCAGGATAATTTGTGTGAGATTGAGGGCATCTAGCTTAGATTGTAGGATGGCCGGGGTGTTAAGCATATCCCAGTTTAGGTCACCTATCAGTACAAACTCTGAAGATAAATGGGGGGCAATTAATTCACATATGGTGTCCAGGGCACAGCTAAGGGCGGAGGGGGGTCTATAGCAAGCGGCAACAGTGAGAGACTTATTTTTGCAAAGGTGGCTTTTCAAAAGTAGAAGCTCAAATTGTTTGAGCACAGACCTGGATAGCATGACAGAACTCTGCAGGCTGTCTCTGCAGTAGATTGCAACTCCACCCCCTTCGGCAGTTCTTTCTTGACGTAAAATGCTGTAGTTGGGGATGGAGGAGGCTTCTGATGTTAATATGCATGAAACCAAGGCGTTTACGGTTACAGAAGTCAACAAATGAGAGCACCTGGAGAATAGGAGTTGAATTGGGCGCTACAGGGCCTGGGTTAACCTCTACATCATCGGAGGAGCAGTAGGATAAGGGTACAGCCGACAGCTATAAGAACTGGTCGTCTAGTGCGTTGGGGACAGAGAATAAAAGGAGCAGATTTCTGGGCGTGGTAGAATAGATTCAAGGCATAATGTACAGACAAGGGTATGGTAGAATGTGAGTACAGTGGAGGTAAACCAATGCGTTGGGTGACAATGAGCGGTTGTCTCTGGAGGCACCAGTTAACCTTGGTGAGGTCTTTGCATGTGTGTGGGGTGGGACTAAAGAGCTATCTAAGGCATTTTGAGTGGGACTAAGGGCTCTACAGTGAAATAAACAATGAAAACTAGCCAAAACAGCAGTAGACATTAGAGAGAGGCATAAAGCAATCACAGGTGTTGATCAGGAGAGCTAAGACAACAACGGGCAGAGCGGGTCAGTTAGGTACATACAGGACCTGAGTTCGAGGCTGGGGCCGGCAGGTAAACAAAATGAGGTACCAAGTTATTGAAACAGTCCAGGGGGCATCAGCTGTGTAGCCGAGTGATCATAGGGTCAAAAGAGCATCAATAGGTGAGTCAGGGTGCTGTTCGGTATTCACTACTACGCTTGGCAAGCAGGGGACACCTGAGCACATACTTTAGCTCAGGAAGTCAGCTGACCACACTGTTAATCCTCTGTCATTCTCTGAGAGAATATTCATACTCTGTTATGGATAATGTTTGAAGATGGTCATACCATGGATCATTTATTATTTGATTTAGATTTTTTTGGACCCCTGTAGGTATATAAAATAACAAATTTGGGCTTTACTACGATAGTACATAGAAACACATTGAATTACACATTCATAATCGGCAAAAAATAAATAATGAATAAGGTTTTGAAGTGTCTGTCCTATATCTAGGAGGTAATAAGAAATCTCAGGAAATGTTTGTTTTTTGGACACATTTATATTTAACCCCCTTTTTGCTACAAAACTTCCTCCATACTTCCATTTGCTTGTATGGGTTACCTTCAGATGAGTACCGTTTCACATGTGGGGGTCGTAGTTCAAAACGGAAAACACTATTGTGTTCGTGACAGTCTCATTTTTCCATAGAGTGGCTAAACCGTTCAGACACTACAGACATTTTCATGAGAAGGCCGATTTTCGGATGTCTCATGGTTTGAAAAGTTTGGTGTTGCTTAGAAATGTCCTTGTTTTTGAAAGAAAAACACCTTTTTTGACCATTAACATAACATCAAATTGATCAAAAGTACAGTGTAGACATTGTTAATGTTGTAAATGACTATTGTAGTTGGAAACGACAGATTTTTTTATGGAATATCTACATGGGCGTACAGAGGCCCATTTTCAGCAACCATCACACCTGTATTCCAATGGCACGTTATGGTAGCTAATCCAAGTTTATAATTTTAAACGGCTAATTAATCATTAGAAAACCCTTTTGCAATTATGTTAGCACAGCTAACATAATTGCTGGCCAAGAAGGCTAGCATCCCAGAGTCGCCTCTTCACTGTTGACATTGAGACTGGTGTTTTGTGGGTACTATTTAATGAAGCTGCCAGTTGAGGACTTGTAAGGCATCTGTTTCAAACTAGGCACTCTAATGTACTTGTCCTTTTGCTCAGTTGTGCACCAGTGCCTCCCACTCTTTCTATTCTGGTTAGAGCCAATTTGCGCTGTTCTGTGAGGGGAGTAGTACACAGCATTGTACGAGATCGTCAGTTTCTTGGCAATTTCTCGCATGGAATAGACTTAATTTCTCAGAACAAGAATAGACTGATGAGTTTCAGAAGAAAGTTAATTGTTTCTGGCCATTTTGAGCCTGTAATCAAACCAACAAATGCTGATGCTCCAGATATTCAACTAGTCTAAAGAAGGACAGTTTTATTGCTTCTTTAATCAGATCAACAGTTTCAGCTGTGCTAACATAATTGCAAAATGCTAGGTTTTGGGCTTCTTTAAAATGTGCTCTGTAAATGCTTTTCCTGATCGGATTTTCACGCACACACACGCACACACACAGAGAGAGATTGTGTATGACAGGTATATTCTTACATGGAAAAAGGTTATTCTTGTTATCTGTGTAAATGATATGTTTTACTCACTGTTATATTACTCTTCTCTAACTTCTGAACTTGCACATTCAGGACATTCCCTTTCATTCCATTCTTGCTTAGAATATCCTGTATCTTATAAGAGTTATGCCTACAGTCTCTGATTGAAAATTATTACGCGCAAAACAAAAAATGGGATGAATGGAGATATTCTGGTAATGTCCAAGTTTAGCAGTTACAGAAGTGTAATTTTATATGAGTAAGCACTAAGCAATCTGTGTGAGTCTTTTGTTAATCAACTGGCAAAATATTGGCATTTATTGGACTATAGCCCAAACAGTGGTAATAACAGGTACTTTAACACCACTTTTGAATTTTTTGAGATGCCTCCATATCTTTTAGTTTTCACCATAGAGAACGGATTAATTTATAATTGAGATCTTGTGACATATGTATTAATATGTTTTTGAATAATGCAAAGACTTCTGCAGAAATTGTATCAAGGGCCTCATGTTCTATTCCTGTTCAATATCTTCTTCCTTTAAGAACTGATGTTGAAGGATCCAGAGATTATAGTGCTGATCAATCATGTCTAATATCCGACATGGTAGAGCCTAGATTTAGTTTGGATGAAAGTGTAACCTAAATTTAGAAGTGACTGCATAATGTATCAAATAGTCAGAAAGCAGATCATTTACAAAGCTAATGATATTGCAATGATTAATGATGTATAGTGTTACAAGAATATATAAAAATTGATGTTACTAATTAACAAAGTCATTTTTCTAAACAATTTGTTTATACCCTGGCTTTCATCTGTGCAAAATGTACATAAAAACTGCAAACACTATAGAACGACTCACAAACAGGAGTGAAATAGGCTTACCTGAGAGCATACGATTGTCCATACACAACCAGCCCTTTCAACTTAGAACAGATAGAGGGCTTCATGGGTCCCCCCAAACTCAAATACCCAAGATCCGGGTCCAAAGTTCAAACTTTTCCCCCGGGTCCGGGTCGGTCCTGTTTGATTGTCATCGGGTCTCGGTTCTATGTAACTACACCTGATAGACCAGAGTGGACCCAACCACGGCTCTGCATAGCCTATACCATATTTATTTGACTCTATTACATTTCCTTATAGAAGGGATATCCAACATAGTGGCTTGTGAAAGTATTCACCCCCTTGGCATTTTTCCTATTTTTTGCCGTCACGGCAGATTTCCTCCTCTTCATCTGAAGAGGAGTAAGGATCGGACCAAGATGTGGCTGGGTAAGTGTTCGTCATTTTATTATAAAACATAAACTGAACACTAAGAAATACAAAACAATAAATGTGAACATAAACGAAAACCGAAACAGTGTCGTGACAGACACAGAAACAAACACCCACAAACCAACAGTGAAACCCAGGCTACCTAAGTATGATTCTCAATCAGAGACAACTAACGACACCTGCCTCTGATTGAGAACCATACTAGGCCGAAACAGAAACCCAACCTAGAAACAGAAAACATAGAATACCCACCCAACTCACGTCCTGACCAATTAAAACAAAGAAATAACACGAGAACTAGGGTCAGAACGTGACAGTTGCCTTACAACCTGGAATTAAAATAGATTTTTGTAGGGTTTGTATCATTTGATTTACACAACATGCCTATCACTTTGAAGATGCTTTTTCTTGTGAAACAAACAAGAACTAAGACAAAAAACAGAAAACTTGAGAGAGCATAACTTTTCACCCCCCCAAAAACAATACTTTGTAGAGTCTCCTTTTACAGCAATTACAGCTACAAGTCTCTTGGGCTATGTATCTATAAGCTTGGCACATCACTGGGATTTTTGACCATTCTTCAAGGCAAATCTGCTCCAGCTCCTTCAAGTTGGATGGGTTCCACTGGCGTACAGCAATATTTAAGTCATACCACAGATTCTCAATTGGAATGAAGTCTGGGCTTTGACTTAGCCATTCCAAGACAATTAGATGTTTCCCCTTAAACGACGGGAGTGTTGCTTTAGCAGTATGCTTAGGGCTGTTGTCCTGCTGGAAGATGAACCTCCGTCCCAGTCTCAAATCTCCAGTAGACTGAAACAGGTTTCCCTCAAGAATTTCCCTGTATTTAGCGCCATCCATCATTCCTTCAATTCTGACCAGTTTCCCAGTACCTGCCAATGAAAAACATAGATAGTATTCTCGGGGTGATGCCAAAAAGCTACATTTTGGTCTCATCTTACCAGAATACCTTCTTCCATATGTTTGGGGAGTCTCCCACATGCCTTTTGGCGAACACTAAACATGTTTGTTTATTTTTTTCTTTAAGCAATGGCTTTTTTTTGGCCACTCTTCCGTAAAGCCCAGCTCTGTGGAGTGTACTGCTTAAAGCCCTGACCTCAATCCTATAGAAATTTTGTGAGCAGAACTGAAAAAGCGTGTGCGAGCAAGGAGGCCTACAAACCTGACTCAGTTACACCAGCTCTGTTAGGAGGAATGGGCCAAAATTCACCCAACTTATTGTGGGAAGCTTGTGGAAGATTACTCGAAACGTTTGACCAAAGTTAAACCATTTGAAGGCAATGCTACCAAATACTAATTGAGCGTATGTAAACTTCTGACCCACTGGTAATGTGATGAAAGAAATAAAAGCTGCAATAAATCCTTCTCTCTACTATTATTCTGACATTTCACATTCTTAAAATAAAGTGGTGATCCTAACTGACCTAAGACAGGGACTTTTTACTAGGATTAAATATCAGGAATTGTGAAAAACTGAGTTTAAATGTATTTGGCTAAGGTGTATGTAAACTTCCGACTTCAACTGTATGTGTTCGGTCTAGGTCTAGTTATCGTCAGGTCCATTTGGGCTCGGGTCTGATTGTTTGGGTCCGGGTCCACCTTTTCAATAAAATGATTGGGTCTGTTCGGGTCTGATTGTCCTTCGGTCCATTTAGGTTCAGGTCCAACTTTTTGGACCAGAGAAGACCTCGAAACAGGAAATGGTCCCATTGGAAATACCAATAACAGGTGGAACCATTCCTATCCTCACATGAAACAAAATAAGACACCTCAAAACAAGTTTTATTTTATTTTAAATTTACATCAACAAATATGATGGTAACTGGTAATAATATTTTACATTTTAAATAGCATGACATGTAATATTTTGTCACAGACATTTCAAAATAGATTATTCTAGATGAAGGAAAAAGGATACTGCACACTGCTCTTGATAGTATCACTGATCTTTAACGAGCTTACGTATCGGCCTCTGCCTGTTACCAGGCACTCTGTAGAACATCCCGCCATCATGTCATGAGACTCAAGCACGATAGTTGCGGTAGAAGTGTTACAAACTAAAACATGTTTTTTTTGTCAAAATATGCAACGTAAGGACTCGATATAAGCCTGGATGTAAAGAACCACCATTGCTAACACATATAAACGCAAGCTCTCATCTGAACATGAATAAATAGGAAATCTAAGTTGAAAAACGGCTAACTGTGTATTTCTGGCGCGAGTCTGCATTCTCACAAGTTACATCCATCAATGCAAATTTCACTGATATGTTCACTTCATTCATTCTATATTAATTAGTGGTATTATAATCTATCCATTTTGCCTTGATTGGGAAGTTGGGAATCCAGTAGAAATGAAAGGATCTTCACATTGGAGTCCACTTTGGTCTCCTGAAGGTGAGAACAGTCATCTTGGTTCCCTGAGGATGAAGCTAGACAGCCATCTTTGATTTATGAGGGGCTCTTTTCACTATACTAATTGGTCTGAGGGATGTCTAATATCACCACTGGCCATTTATCTCTGAACTCTGCCATTTCTGACATAAAAAATTCATAGAGGACGGCTTTTTCATGCTACATTTTTAGACTTAGTCATTAACTATCTGAGAGGGTCACAGTTTGAAGCCAATTATATGAATTTAATGCCACTTTTTTCCCTTTTCCTTTATCAGATTTTCTCGTTGACTACTCAGTCATTATCTCTGTGAAGTACGTTCAGGGTACAATTTAACCAGGTGCCGTTTGAATGTCATATGTCAAAAGCAACAACATTTCCCTGACCTTGGCTCAGAACTATGTGTAGAGAACGATGTGTATCTGATAGAAAGAGCTCCACTGAAGGTTCATTACATAGGTGTATTTAGTACTTCTTTCTATGTAACAGTATGACTAAAAACATATCAATGGTTGTGAATGACTCCTCAGCTATATTGAAGACAGGTTGCACTAGACTAAATCAAAATGGCTTCAAGCTTTACAGAGTACCATGGCCAGTAGGGTAATTCAGAGTGTAGTGTCACCAGAGATGGGCAGTATTTCTGTTATATGTATTTAAAATTCATATTTAATTACTTCTGCACTACAATCCAATGTATTTTGTAACAAGATACTTCAAGACCTGTAATTTGTATTTTCAAAATATAAAATACTTTTCTATACCATGTTTTATAGTGGTTCACAATTTAGTGGCTCTCTTTCACCCTGCATTAGTATTAGAAGTCTGATGGCACTATGGTGAGATAAGTGTCTGCTAAATAACCTAAATGTCAATGGTATTTGTATTTTATATTGTTACATTGATCTTTAGAGTATTGTGTAATTGTAACAAGATACATTACATATCTTTGCACATCTCTGAATGTAGCAGTGTGTAGCATTGTATACACACTCAGAAAAAAGGATATGTTTAGTGTAAAGTATTGTGCCTGGGGGTACAAATTACACATAGGGTACCTTCAGAGGTGCACATATAATCGGTTCGGTACCTTTTAGGGTACATGTGTTGATAATCTAGTATATTGGTACATTTCTTAACCCAATATCTTTGAATTTAAAGGTACAATCATCACACATACTCAAAACACGCCCCTCATTATCATATTTCCCAGCATGCAGGTAGATTTTTAGAGCTGTTGGTATCTATATAGTAGGTGTGTTTTTGCATATACCTTGATTGATTGATTGATTAGATTGATCTTATTCTACACAAAGATAAATAACAAATGTTTCTTAACTAATCTAATTTGTTAGTAGTTATTGCACCCGTTACTAACATGGCTAATCGCATTTAGATTTTTTATTTTTTATTTTTTTTATTTCACCTTTATTTAACCAGGTAGGCTAGTTGAGAACAAGTTCTCATTTGCAACTGCGACCTGGCCAAGATAAAGCATAGCAGTGTGAACAGACAACACAGAGTTACACATGGAATAAACAATTAACAAGTCAATAACACAGTAGAAAAAAATGGGCAGTCTATATACAATGTGTGCAAAAGGCATGAGGAGGTAGGCGAATAATACAATTTTGCAGATTAACACTGGGGTGATAAATGATCAGATGGTCATGTACAGGTAGAGATATTGGTGTGCAAAAGAGCAGAAAAGTAAATAAATAAATAAAAAAACAGTATAAAAACAGTATGGGAATGAGGTAGGTGAAAATGGGTGGGCTATTTACCAATAGACTATGTACAGCTGCAGCGATCGGTTAGCTGCTCGGATAGCTGATGTTTGAAGTTGGTGAGGGAGATAAAAGTCTCCAACTTCAGCGATTTTGCAGTTCGTTCCAGTCACAGGCAGCAGAGTACTGGAACGAAAGGCGGCCAAATGAGGTGTTGGCTTTAGGGATGATCAGTGAGATACACCTGCTGGAGCGTGTGCTACGGATGGGTGTTGCCATCATGACCAGTGAACTGAGATAAGGCGGAGCTTTACCTAGCATGGACTTGTAGATGACCTGGAGCCAGTGGGTCTGGCGACGAATATGTAGCGAGGGCCAGCCGACTAGAGCATACAAGTCGCAGTGGTGGGTGGTATAAGGTGCTTTGGTGACAAAACGGATGG
Source organism: Oncorhynchus nerka (assembly GCF_034236695.1). Classification (NCBI taxonomy): domain Eukaryota; kingdom Metazoa; phylum Chordata; class Actinopteri; order Salmoniformes; family Salmonidae; genus Oncorhynchus; species Oncorhynchus nerka. Next base: position 18,383,620 of record NC_088423.1, read on the forward strand.
CACTATGATAGACTGCATCCAGTTTGCTGAGTAGAGTGTTGGAAGCCATTTTGTAGATGACATCGCCGAAATCGAGGATCGGTAGGATAGTCAGTTTTACTAGGGTAAGCTTGGCGGCGTGTGTGAAGGAGGCTTTGTTGCGGAATAGAAAGCCGACTCTTGATTTGATTTTCGATTGGAGATGTTTGATGTGAGTCTGGAAGGAGAGTTTGCAGTCTAGCCAGACACCTAGGTACTTATAGATGTCCACATATTCAAGGTCGGAACCATCCAGGGTGGTGATGCTAGTCGGGCATGCGGGTGCAGGCAGCGATCGGTTGAAAAGCATGCATTTGGTTTTACTCGCGTTTAAGAGCAGTTGGAGGCCACGGAAGGAGTGCTGTATGGCATTGAAGCTCGTTTGGAGGTTAGATAGCACAGTGTCCAATGACGGGCCGAAAGTATATAGAATGGTGTCGTCTGCGTAGAGGTGGATCAGGGAATCGCCCGCAGCAAGAGCAACATCATTGATATATACAGAGAAAAGAGTCGGCCCGAGAATTGAACCCTGTGGCACCCCATAGAGACTGCCAGAGGACCGGACAGCATGCCCTCCGATTTGACACACTGAACTCTGTCTGCAAAGTAATTGGTGAACCAGGCAAGGCAGTCATCCGAGAAACCGAGGCTATTGAGTCTGCCGATAAGAATATGGTGATTGACAGAGTCGAAAGCCTTGGCGAGGTCGATGAAGACGGCTGCACAGTACTGTCTTTTATCGATGGCGGTAATGATATCGTTTAGTACCTTGAGCGTGGCTGAGGTGCACCCGTGACCGGCTCGGAAACCAGATTGCACAGCGGAGAAGGTACGGTGGCATTCGAGATGGTCAGTGACCTGTTTGTTGACTTGGCTTTCGAAGACCTTAGATAGGCAGGGCAGGATGGATATAGGTCTATAGCAGTTTGGGTCCAGGGTGTCTCCCCCTTTGAAGAGGGGGATGTCTGCGGCAGCTTTCCAATCCTTGGGGATCTCAGACGATATGAAAGAGAGGTTGAACAGGCTGGTAATAGGGGTTGCGACAATGGCGGCAGATAGTTTCAGAAATAGAGGGTCCAGATTGTCAAGCCCAGCTGATTTTTACGTGTCTAGGTTTTGCAGCTCTTTCCGAACATCTGCTATCTGGATTTGGGTAAAGGAGAACCTGGAGAGGCTTGGGCGAGGAGCTGCGGGGGGCGGAGCTGTTGGCCGAGGTTGGAGTAGCCAGGCGGAAGGCATGGCCAGCCGTTGAGAAGTGCTTATTGAAGCTTTCGATAATTGTGGATTTATCGGTGGAGACCGTGTTACCTAGCCTCAGTGCAGTGGGCAGCTGGGAGGAGGTGCTCTTGTTCTCCATGGACTTCACAGTGTCCCAGAACTTTTTGGAGTTGGAGCTACAGGATGCAAACTTCTGCCTGAAGAAGCTGGCCTTAGCTTTCCTGACTGACTGCGTGTATTGGTTCCTGACTTCCCTGAACAGTTGCATATCACGGGGCTATTCGATGCTATTGCAGTCCGCCACAGGATGTTTTTGTGCTGGTCGAGGGCAGTCAGGTCTGGAGTGAACCAAGGGCTGTATCTGTTCTTGGTTCTGCATTTTTGAATGGAGCATGCTTATCTAAAATGGTGAGGAAGTTACTTTTAAAGAATGACCAGGCATCCTCAACTGACGGGATGAGGTCAATGTCCTTCCAGGATACCCGGGCCAGGTCGATTAGAAAGGCCTGCTCACAGAAGTCTTTTAGGGAGCGTTTGACAGTGATGAGGGGTGGTCGTTTGACTGCGGCTCCGTGGCGGATACAGGCAATGAGGCAGTGATCGCTGAGATCCTGGTTGAAGACAGCGGAGGTGTATTTGGAGGGCCAGTTGGTCAGGATGACGTCTATGAGGGTGCCCTTGTTTACAGAGTTAGGGTTGTACCTGGTGGGTTCCTTGATGATTTGAGTGAGATTGAGGGCATCTAGGTTTAGATAGTCTCACTTAGCAAGTGATTTAGATAGTCTCACTTAGCAAATTTCTCCATTTTGGCAGTCATTTTAAATGAAGTTTGGCATTGACTAAAAGTAAACATTTTGGGATATCCTAACTCTGATTGGATTTCTATAGAGACCCACATTGGAGGTGTCACAATACCCATAAAACCTAGCGGTTGCAATTGTTTGAAAATGCTAACTAGCATCAAAGTAGACATCATGCAAGACTACAAATCCCTGCAAGATCCTGCACGTCATCTCTAGCTGACATCTTTGGTATTTAAACGTGTTAACCCTCGCAAGGCTGCAGGCCCAGACGGCATCCCCAGCCGCGCCCTCAGAGCATGCGCAGACCAGCTGGCCGGTGTGTTTACGGACATATTCAATCAATCCCTATACCAGTCTGCTGTTCCCACATGCTTCAAGAGGGCCACCATTGTTCCTGTTCCCAAGAAAGCTAAGGTAACTGAGCTAAACGACTACCGCCCCGTAGCACTCACTTCCGTCATCATGAAGTGCTTTGAGAGACTAGTCAAGGACCATATCACCTCCACCCTACCTGACACCCTAGACCCACTCCAATTTGCTTACCGCCCAAATAGGTCCACAGACGATGCAATCTCAACCACACTGCACACTGCCCTAACCCACCTGGACAAGAGGAATACCTATGTGAGAATGCTGTTCATCGACTACAGCTCGGCATTCAATACCATAGTACCCTCCAAGCTCGTCATCAAGCTCGAGACCCTGGGTCTCGACCCCGCCCTGTGCAACTGGGTACTGGACTTCCTGACGGGCCGCCCACAGGTGGTGAGGGTAGGCAACAACATCTCCTCCCCGCTGATCCTCAACACGGGGCCCCACAAGGGTGCGTTCTGAGCCCTCTCCTGTACTCCCTGTTCACCCACGACTGCGTGGCCATGCACGCTCCAACTCAATCATCAAGTTTGCGGACGACACAACAGTGGTAGGCTTGATTACCAACAACGACGAGACGGCCTACAGGGAGGAGGTGAGGGCCCTCGGAGTGTGGTGTCAGGAAAATAACCTCACACTCAACGTCAACAAAACTAAGGAGATGATTGTGGACTTCAGGAAACAGCAGAGGGAACACCCCCTATCCACATCGATGGATCAGTAGTGGAGAGGGTAGCAAGTTTTAAGTTCCTCGGCATACACATCACAGACAAACTGAATTGGTCCACTCACACTGACAGCGTCGTGAAGAAGGCGCAGCAGCGCCTCTTCAACCTCAGGAGGCTGAAGAAATTCGGCTTGTCACCAAAAGCACTCACAAACTTCTACAGATGCACAATCGAGAGCATCCTGGCGGGCTGTATCACCGCCTGGTACGGCAACTGCTCCGCCCTCAACCGTAAGGCTCTCCAGAGGGTAGTGAGGTCTGCACAACGCATCACCGGGGGCAAACTACCTGCCCTCCAGGACACCTACACCACCCGATGTTACAGGAAGGCCATAAAGATCATCAAGGACATCAACCACCCAAACCACTGCCTGTTCACCCCGCTATCATCCAGAAGGCGAGGTCAGTACAGGTGCATCAAAGCTGGGACCGAGAGACTGAAAAACAGCTTCTATCTCAAGGCCATCAGACTGTTAAACAGCAATCACTAACATTGAGTGGCTGCTGCCAACACACTGTCATTGACACTGACCCAACTCCAGCCACTTTAATAATGGGAATTGATGGGAAATGATGTAAATATATCACTAGCCACTTTAAACAATGCTACCTTATATAATGTTACTTACCCTACACTATTCATCTCATATGCATATGTATATACTGTACTCTAGATCATCGACTGCATTCTTATGTCACTAGCCACTTTAACTATGCCACTTTGTTTACTTTGTCTACATACTCATCTCATATGTATATACTGTACTCGATACCATCTACTGTATGCTGCTCTGTACCATCACTCATTCATATATCCTTATGTACATATTCCTTATCCCCTTACACTGTGTATAAGACAGTAGTTTTGGAATTGTTAGTTAGATTACTTGTTGGTTATCACTGCATTGTCGGAACTAGAAGCACAAGCATTTCGCTACACTCGCATTAACATCTGCTAACCATGTGTATGTGACAAATAAAATTTGATTTGATTTGATTTGGTAACAGGTATTGTGTCAATTTTAAACTTGCATAAGACAATTCATATAATTGTCAATTCAAAGAAATTTTGCCAGTTTATTCATTACTAAATGTAGCTAACGATTCAGCAGTCTTGTCCAGATCATCATGGCATTTGTAGTTCTTTATGATCGTCACATTAGCAGCTAATTAGCATTTCATTTTTGGGGGGTAAATATCGGCCAATATATTGATAAAAGTCACCTTGTCTTAGAGAGATTTGCACGGTAATCAAAATGTCATGCCAGGGTAAGCCAACATGAAACACCATTATTTGAAGTGTTTCTAAAATCCCGTATGGGAAAAATGAATACTTGAAACGATATGGAACCATTTCCTTGTTTGATTGCTAGGTTAAGGTCATTTCAGATTGAGCCGACATATGCAGCGTTTACAGTGAATGCAGTCTCCGCTAACGGGGGAACATTGTCTTTAAATTTCAATCAAGCTATTCAGTCTGATAACGCTCCACAGAAACAACACAAACAAACATTTTCCCTCTCACTAGTGTCTCACTTTCACCCTAACACAGATCCACTTATCCTGATCCTCTTAGCCAGATATGACTAACTGGGACTCAATTGAAATGCCCTCTCCTCCCTTCTTCCTCTACTGTTCTCTCCTCCACTCCTCTCCGACTCAGTAACTAAGCCAAGCTGATAGGAGATACAAACAAAACGATAGCCCACACATCTCATATTTTATTGGTCATATTAAATGGTAGCGCATTCCTTACATTCATGTCAATAGAGACAGAAACATGTCTGAGAGTGACCACCTGTATTGAAACCTTTCCATCTCCATCTCTTCCATCTCCAAAGCTGTATGGAAGAACTAGAGTGGTCAAAGTATGCCCCAGTGCTCTCAAATTCAACTTTGGACCTCAAAGCCAGTTCCACTGCTTTTTTAAATGGTTCCCCTCTTCTTCTTCGATGACGTTTAACGCCGGTTGCCATCCAATAAAATGTTGCATTACCACCACCTACTAGACTGGAGTATAACTCCCTTATACTTTGCTTGAAAAAAAGAATAACAATTCAAAAAATAAAATAATACCACAAATACCTTACCATCTAACACTGCACTCACAAAAAGTATTAATAAATACCCTACTCCACTATTTAAATGTATTTAGTGCTGAAAGGATGGGACACCACCACTTAACACACCCTGTAACTCTTCTGATGTCAAGTCTCACACACCCATATACCCCTCTGCAGCTTCCACCACAACCTCTATTTTTTTGCGAGTTATGTTCCATCCCTGCAGTAGTTGATAACTATTACTATAAATGCCAAAAATCCAATCTTACTGAAACATACAGTACCAGTGAAAAGTTTGAGACACCTACTCATTCAAAGGTTTTTATTTATTTGTACTATTTTCTACATTGTAGAATAATAGTGAAGACATCAACACTATGAAATAACACATATGGGATCATGTAGTATTTTAGATTTTAGATTCTTCAAAGGAGCCACCCTTTGCCTTGATGACAGACAGCTTTGCACACTCTTGGCATTCTCTCAACCAGCTTCAGCTGGAATGCTTTTCCAACAGTCTTGAAGGAGTTTCCACATATGCTGAGCACTTGTTGGCTGCTTTTCCTTCACTCTGCCGTCCAACTCATCCTAAACCATCTCAATTGGGATGAGGTCGGGTGATTGTGGAGGCCAGGTCATCTGATGCAGCTCTCCAGGGGCCCTATGATTTCCGTGATGCGAAAAAAACGTGGACGGAATCGCGGAATTTACTAATAAAAATGGAATTAACTGTAAAACAAGGAATATTGCAGAATTTTCAATAATTTGGCTGAATTTGTTAATTGTTTTTAATCAAAAGTGGGCCTAATTATTGTAGTAACCAAAATGATTTCATAATTGTAAAATTACAGACGAGTAGACCTAGAGAAATACTTCTGTTTTCGAGGGGGGTCGGTCGTGCGTAGGACCCTTACGTCACTACTTGGCTGTCACTTTGAGAAACATGTCGAAGAGGCCATCTGAGACGGCCAAGTCGTAAAAAAAACACAAAAATCTACTCTAACCCCTAAATTCAGAGCAGAATATTACCCAAAGGACTATTATGAGTCAGGCGATAAGCTGTTCTGCTAATACTGTCAACATACTATTGATTGGACCCGTAAAAATACATGTGATGACCACTTAAAGTCTAAAGCCCATGTGAAGAACAAGGAAAGCACTGTGTTAGCCAGAACATACCTCTTCAAACAACCATTACTAGTGCAAGCGCATCAGAAGATTCAAGACGAGAATTTATTCAGGACTTTGTGGCTGTGTGCACCGAGTCTGACTTCCCCTTAGAAAAGCAAAGAAAGCTACGGCTTGTTTCTAGTGAAGCATTGCAAACAGGGAGGAGAGTTGCCCGAAAATGACAGCAGCCTCCGTCAAACTCACCTACCACGTGTGTTCGACCAGCATATGAGTGCCGTTCTACAGAAGATCCGTGGGCAGGCTCCAGCTATGGAAGAGCCATAGATCCTTGCATTAATCCTTTGGTATTTTCTTTCCATTTCTAATGAAACACTTATGTGAAGCACTCTATTTTACAAGAAAGAATGAATGCAACATTTATAAGTATAACTCTAGGTTTTGCCTATTGCTTGCTGCATTGTTGCCTAGATTCTTACATTACTTTTTAAAATGTATAATGAAACACAGTAGAATCATTACACATTTACTGTTATTCATTCACATTATTAGACACTCTTTATGATGATAACATTTGCATAAACCGTAAAACACAGAATTCAGAAAAATGTACAGAAAAAACGGAATGTGGGAAAAATAAAATGGAATTTGGGAAAAAATTTAAATCTGAAGGGGTGAATGAGAATATGTACATATAAAAATATATGGCAGTATAGGCAAGGTGCAATAGATGGTATAAAATACAGTATATACATATGATATGAGTAATGTAAGATATGTAAACATGATAAAAAGTGGCATTATTTAAAGTGGCATTGTTTAAAGTGACTAGTGATCCATTTTATTAAAGTAGCCAGCGATTGGGTCTCAATCTAGGCAGCAGCCTCTCTGAGTTAGTGATGGCTGTTTAGCAGTCTGATGGCCTTGAGATAGAAGCTGTTTTTCAGTCTCTCGGTCCCAGCTTTGATGTACCTGTACTGACCTCGTCTTCTGGATGGTAGCGGTGTGAGCAGGCAGTGGCTCAGGTGATTGTTGTCCTTGATAATATTTTTGGCCTTCCTGTGACATCGGGTGGTGTAGGTGTCATAGAGGGCGGGTAGTTTGCCCCCGGTGATGCGTTGTGCCAATCACATCATCCTCTGGAGAGCCTTGTGGTTGAGGGTGGTGCAGTTGCCGTACCAGGCGATGATACAGCCCGACAGGATGCTCTCAAATGTGCACCTGTAAAGGTTTGTGAGGGTTTTGGGTGACAAGCCAAATTTCTTCAGCCTCCTGAGGTTGAAGGGCGCTGTTGCGCCTTCTTCACCACACTGTCTGTATGGGTAGACCATTTCAGTTTGTCTGTGATGTGTACGCCAAGGTACTTAAAACTATCCACCTTCTCTGCTGCTGTCCCTTCGATGTGGATAGGGGGGTGCTCCCACCTGCTGTTTTTTGGAGCCCACGATCATCTCCTTTGTTTTGTTGACGTTGAGTGAGAGGCTTTTTTCCTGACACCAAACTCCGAGTACCTTCACCTCCTCCCTGTAGGATGTCTCATCAGGGAGTGTTGTGTTGTGTGTTGTGTCATGTTGTGTCGTCTGCAAACTTGATGATTGAGTTGGAGGCTTACATGGCCACTCAGTCGTGGGTGAACAGGGAGTACTGGAAGGGGCTGAGCACGCACCCTTGTGGGGCCCCATGTTGAGGGCTTGATGATGAGCTTGGAGGGTACTATGGTGTTGAATGCTGAGCTGTAGTCAATGAACATCATTCTTACATAGGTATTCCTCTTGTCCTATTGGGTTAGGGCATGTGCAGTGTGATGGCGATTGCGTCGTCTGTGGACCTGTTGGGGCGGTATGCAAACGGAAGTGGGTCTAGGGCGGCCGGTAAGGTGGAGGTGATATGATCCTTGACTAGTCTCTCAAAGCACTTCATGATGACAAAAGTGAGTTTGTCATTTAGTTTAGTTATCTTTGCCTTCTGGGTACAGGAACAATGGTGGCCATCTTGAAGCATGTGGAGACAGCAGACTGGGATAGGGAGAGATTGAATATGTCCGTAAACACACCAGCCAGCTGGTCTGCACATGCTCTGAGGACGCGGCCAGGGATGCCGTCTGGGCCAGCAGCCTTGCGAGGGTTAACACGTTTATATGTTTTACTCACGGAGAAGAAAAGGGGGGTGGAGCAGTCCTTGTTAGCGGGCCGTGATGGTGGCATTGTATTATCCTCAAAGCGGGAAAGAAGGTGTTTAGTTTGTCTAGAAGCGTGAAGTCGGTGTCTGTGACGTGGCTGGTTTTCTTTTGTAGTCTGTGATTTCCTAAAGACCCTGTCACATACGTCTCGTGTCTGAGCTGTTGAATTGTGACTCCACTTTGTTCCTGTACCGGCATTTCGCTTGTTTGTTTGACTTGTGGAGGGAATAACTACACTGTTTATATTCAGCCATATTCGCAGACCTCTTTCCATAGGTAAATGCGGTGGTTTGCACTTTCAGTTTTGCGCGAATGCCGCCATTCATCCATGGTTTCTGGTTAGGATAGGTTTTAATATTCATAGTGGGTACAACATCTCAAATGCATTTCCATTTAAACTCACTCAACGAGTCAGTGTACAGATCGATATTGTTCTCTGAGGCTGACCGGAGCATATTCCAGTCCGCGTGATCAAAGCAATCTTGAAATGTGGATTCTGATTGGTTAGACCAGCATTGAATGGTTCTAGTCACTGGTACATCCTGTTTGAGTTTCTGGTAGGAGCAAGATGGTGTCGTGGTCGGATTTGCCGAAGGGAGGGCGGGGGAGGGCTTTGTATGCATTGCGGAAGTTAGAGTAGCAGTGATCGAGTGTATTACCGCCACGAGTACTGCAATCAATTTGCTGATAGAATTTAGGTAGCCTTGTTCTCAAATTTGCTTTGTTAAAATCCACAGCTACAATAAATGCAGCCTCAGGATATATGTTTTCCAGTTTACATAGAGTCCAGTGAAGTTCCTTGAGGGTGTGTTTGCTTGAGGGGGAATGTACACAGCTGTGACAATAACTTAAGATAATTTTCTTGGGAGGTAATATGGCCGGCATTTGATTGTAAGGAATTCTAGGACGGGTGAGCAGAAGGACTTGTTATGACTTGTTATGATTACACTATGAGTCGTTAATCATGAAGCATACACCCCCGCCCTTCCTCTTCCCAAAGAAGTGTTTATCTCTGTCGGCTCGATGGACAAGCCCGGTGGCTGAACCAATTCCAACAACATATCCTGAGAGAGCCATTTTTCCATGAAACAGAGAATGTTATAATCTCTGATGTCTCTCTAGAAGGCAGCCCTTGCTTGTATCATTGTTGTGTCATTGTCCTGTTGAAAAACAAATGATAGTCCCACTAAGCGCAATACAGATGGGATGGCGTATCGCTGCAGAATGCTGTGGTATCCATGCTGGTTAAATGTTTTCTAAATAAATCACTGACAATCTCACCAGTAAAACACCCCTACACCTCCTCCTCCATGCTTCACGGTGGGAACCACACATGCGGAGATCATCTGTTCACCTACTCTGCATCTCACAAAGACACAGCGGTTGGAACCAAACATCTCAAATTTGGACTCATCAGACCAAAGGACAGATTTCCAAAGGTCTAATGTCCATTGCTCGTGTTTCTTGGTCCAAGCAGGTCTCTTCTTCTTATTGCTGTCCTTTAGTAGTAGTTTCTTTGCAGCAATTCGGCCACAAAGGCCTGATTCACACAGTCTCCTCTGAACAGTTGATGTTGAGATGTGTCTGTTCCTTGAACTCTGACGCATTTATTTGGGCTGCAATTTTTGAGGTGCAGTTAACTCTAATGAACTTATCCTCTGCAGCAGAGGTAACTCAGGGTCTTCCTTTCCTGTGACGGTCCTCATGAGAGCCAGTTTCATCATAGCGCTTGATGGTTTTTGCGACTGCACTTGAAGAAACTTTCAAAGTTCTTGACATTTTCCGCATTGACTGACCTTCATGTCCTATATAGTGCACTATTACAGGCCCTGTTCAAAAGTATTGCACTAAAGTAGAAATATGTTTAATTTGGGATGGAGCCCTTGCCTCATGTGGGCAGGAGCATGTCCCTGGCCAGACAATATAACCCTGGTCCTGGAGTTCCGCAGGTGCTTCATATATTTGATTTAACCAACCTGGAAGACCAGGTGTGTTGAATTTAGGCAATCAATGAACTGATCAATTATCAAATCAAATCTGATTTGTCACATGAGCCGAATACAACCTTATCGTGAAATGCTTACAATGCTTACAGGCCCTTAACCAACAATGCAGTTTAAGAAATAAGAAAATATTTACTAAATAAACTAAAGTAAAAAATAAAACAAAGGTAACACAATCAAATAATGAGGCTATATACAGGGGGTACCGGTACCGAATCAATGTGCGGGGACCAGGTAAATCAAGGTCATTTGTACATGTAGGTTGGGGTAAAGTCACTATGCATAGATAATAAACATTGAGTAGCAGCAGTGTAAAGGGGGGGGGTAATGTAAATAGTACGGGTGGCCATTTGATTAAATGTTCAGCAGTCTTATGGCTTAGGGGTAGAAGCTGTTAAGAAACCATTTTGGACCTAGACTTGGTGTTCCGGTACCGCTTGCCTTGTGGTAGCAGAGAGAACTGTCTGACTTGGCTGACTGGAGTCTTTGACAATTTTTAGGGCCTTCCTCAGTTGGTCTCGTGTGGTACCTAGTTGTGACAAAGTATTGAAGTACCTGCAGCACTCCAGGAACAGGGTTGCCTACCCCTGCAATAGGAGATGTGTCATGGTTCATCTGCTCGTCTGCTAGAGGATGCCTGGCTTTGCTCTGAATAATAGCTCCGACTAACACGATTATGTATGCTTCCCAAAAGGCACACTATTACCTATATAGCACACTACTTTTGACCAGGGCTCATAGGGCTCTGGTCAAAAGTAGTGCACTATGTAGGGAATATGATGTTATTTTGGACGTGACCTAGATTTCACAGCATTAAACTGACACTAAATAAGAGTAAATCTGCTGTTTTCCGTTCCGCAACTGTTACGGTACCTCCCTAAAGACGATCTGCTGCAACAAAAACACAAACAACCACAACAACAACAAGCTGGGTTTGTTCATTATGGGGGTTTTCTACATATTATTATCAGTGCCAGTATTACCACTTCAGTTTGGTTTGAATCTCCTCATGAAAGAGCCACAGAATAATTATATCCTCTGATAATATAACCTCATTTCAGAACTGTCCTTTATATCTGTTCACATATTTTAGAGTTATTATGCTTTATTGTCTGCTGTTCACAGACATACAAACAATTGAGCGCGATTTTGCTTCTGTGTTAGTAGCCTATCCATTCATACATCCTGTGCTTTGCGTGAGTGCCATCGGAACAGTGCCGATCCCCCAGCTCTCTGAAGGTTTATGGCTGAAGCAGAGGCACAGCACATGCTGCTTGCTGCGCAGTTACATGCCAGGAGAGCTTTGAAGTCGTGCTAGCCAATCAGTGTAGACACACAACAACCCCAGTGCATGTTGGGAGAACGGCATGCTGAAATCCTGGGTATTAACACTGCAACAGCAGTCTGACTCTAATAAACGTAGCATTGTTTAACCAGCTGTTGGAAGATGACGCAGATAGGTATACGCTCGAGCGCACGCACACACAGGCACGCTCCCACAGTGCCATCATCTGTGAGAAAACAAGGTCACAATCACCACAGCGTCTTGTTGTTGTATTCTATTCTTTCCCCATCAGTGAACATGTTCATATTGGCCTCTCGACCTTCTCAGAACCCAGTGAAATTACATCAAGCGATTCTTCATAGGTCCTGAGCTCCTGTGAAAAAAGGGATGCATGCCAAATGGCACCCTATTCCGTTTATAGTGTATTACTGCCCTATGGGCCCTGGTCAAAAGTAGGGAACTATATAGGAAATAGGGTGCCATTTGGGACGAAACAAACATCTGATGGCGTGAGGTCATTGGGCAGTGGGGTGCAGGCTACGGGGGTTATGGGTAGAAAAGCAAGGAGCGTCATGTGATGGGGCTGCGGGGCGCTTCACGAGGTAGTGAACGCAAATAATTTTCTTCTTCTAAATAGTACCAGATTCTTTGACTTGTAACCATAGTGGATACCTTTTTGGTGCTGAAGTATATAGATTCCTTTTTTGATGGTTCTATAAAGAACCATGGATGATTGAAGGGCAGCTCTTGGGGAACTGTGTGGGGGGGATCTTGGAGGGCTGATGGCCAATCTTGGAGGGCTGGTGGCCTGGCGGTTGGGAGCTTGGGCCGGTGGCTGATGGATCTCTGGTTGGGCTCCCCGTTTTTGACCTTGTGGGGGATCTGTCAACGTGCCCTTGAGCAGGGCATTGACCCTGGTTGCTTCTGTGTGTCACTCTGGATGGGAGTCTGTTAGATGACTGGTATGATGTAGTTGTTGAGCAGGGCTTGACCCTGGATGCTTCTGTGTGTCTCTCTGAATGGGAGTCTGTTAGATGACTAATATGATGTAGTTGTTAGATGACTAATGCTTCTGTGTGTCTCTCTGAATGGGAGTCTGTTAGATGACTAATATGATGTAGTTGTTAGATGACTAATATGATGTAGTTGTTAGATGACTAATATGATGTAGTTGTTAGATGACTAATATGATGTAGTTGTTAGATGACTAATATGATGTAGTTGTTAGATGACTAATGTGATGTAGTTGATGAGCGGCTTCACTGCAAGTATATTGTATGTTTTAAATATTCAATAATTTTTTATTTATTTAAAAATGTTCTCAATTTGAAAGGTTGCTTGTAGAACTCTTTGAAGAACCGTACAGTTATTTTTTTATGGTCAGCCATATTATATTGTTAAAATTCTATGGGTGTTATAAATCAAATCAAGTAGAACCCTCATGAAGAACCCTTTGGTTACAGGGTTTTGTAATCTGTCCCTATGGGGGGGAACCATTTTGAGGCCATTGAATTACAATGACAAAATACCCTAAAGAACAATGTGTCAAAATAAAATATAAGATACTTTTGCAAAGTATTGTATATCATTAAAATACATGTATTTTGTATTTTAAAATCTAAAACTACATTTGCAAGTAGCCCGCCGAACAGCAACAACATTCTCAGTAACTGTTACAGAAACGTTTTACTTGCTACGACTGTGACATGTTGTTTATCTACCTTCGTTGAATGCACTGTCACTCTGGATAATAGTGTCTGCTAAATAACCAAAATGTAAATGTGAAAATGAACAACTGCAAAGCACACTGAGTATTGTCATTTGCCTTGTTTCGGAGCTGAGCTCAGAGTAATACTCAGCATGCTTTGCAATTGTTCATTTTTACACATGTATATTTAGTTAATTTAGCAGACACTCTTATCACTCCGTAGTGCCATCAGACTTTTGATACCAATGTAGGGTGAAAAGATTAGGGCCACAAGATTGTGAACAGCTATATAGAAATGGTGTAGAAAAGTATTTTGTATTTTGAAAATACACATTTCAGCTTTCAAAAGTATATTGTTACAAATGTAATTGGAGTGTAGTTCAATCCAGTCTAATACAACATACAGAAGTAATTAAAATACTTATTTTAAATACACGTAACAGAAATTCTGCCTCTCATGAAGAACCCTCTGGTTCCAGGTAGAACAAATGACAGGTTCTACAGTTATACTTATAGGATACTTCAGATGCGCTTATGGCACACACTGTTAAGTATTCGCACAGCAGACATCCTAGCCCATTTACTGAGGCAGAAACTCACTGAGGCAGCAGAGCCCAGCTGACTCACTGAGGCAGAAACTCACTGAGGCAGCAGACAGTCCAGCCCACTCACTGAGGCAGCAGACAGTCCAGCCCACTCACTGAGGCAGCAGACAGTCCAGCCCACTCACTGAGGCAGAAACTCACTGAGGCAGCAGACAGCCCAGCCCACTCACTGAGGCAGCAGACAGTCTAGCCCACTCACTGAGGCAGAAACTCACTGAGGCAGCAGACAGCCCATCCCACTCACCGAGGCAGCAAACAGTCCAGCCCACTCACCGAGGCAGCAGACGGCCCAGCCCACTCACGAGGCAGCAGACGGCCCGGCCCACTCACCGAGGCAGCAGACAGCCCGGCCCACTCACCGAGGCAGCAGACAGCCCAGCCCACTCACCGAGGGAGCAGACAGCCCAGCCCACTCACCGAGGGAGCAGACAGCCCAGCCCACTCACTGAGGGAGCAGACAGCCCAGCCCACTCACTGAGGGAGCAGACAGCCCAGCCCACTCACTGAGGGAGCAGACAGCCCAGACCACTCACTGAGGGAGCAGACAGCCCAGACCACTCACTGAGGCAGAAACTCACTGAGGCAGCAGACAGTCCAGCCCACTCACAGAGGCAGCAGACAGTCCAGCCCACTCACTGAGGCAGAAACTCACTGAGGCAGCAGACAGCCCAGCCCACTCACTGAGGCAGCAGACAGCCCAGCCCACTCACTGAGGCAGCAGCCCAGCCCACTCACTGAGGCAGCAGACAGCCCACTCACTGAGGCAGCAGACAGCCCAGCCCACTCACTGAGGCAGCAGACAGCCCAGCCCACTCACTGAAGCAGCAGACAGCCCAGCCCACTCACTGAGGCAGCAGACAGCCCAGCCCACTCACTGAGGCAGCAGACAGCCCAGCCCACTCACTGAAGCAGCAGACAGTCCAGCCCACTCACTGAGGCAGAAACTCACTGAGGCAGCAGACAGCCCACTCACTGAGGCAGCAGACAGTCCAGCCCACTCACTGAGGCAGCAGACAGTCCAGCCCACTCACTGAGGCAGCAGACAGTCCAGCCCACTCACTGAGGCAGAAACTCACTGAGGCAGCAGACAGCCCAGCCCACTCACTGAGGCAGCAGACAGCCCAGCCCACTCACTGAGGCAGCAGACAGCCCAGCCCCCTCACTGAGGCAGCAGACAGCCCAGCCCACTCACTGAGGCAGCATACAGCCCAGCCCACTCACTGAGGCAGAAACTCACTGAGGCAGCAGACAGCTCAGCCCACTCACTGAGGCAGCAGACAGCCCAGCCCACTCACTGAGGCAGAAACTCACTGAGGCAGCAGACAGCCCAGCCCACTCACTGAGGCAGAAACTCACTGAGGTAGCAGCCAGCCCAGCCCACTCACTGAGGTAGCAGACAGCCCAGCCCACTCACTGAGGCAGCAGACAGCCCAGACCACTCACTGAGGCAGAAACTCACTGAGGCAGCAGACAGTCCAGCCCACTCACAGAGGCAGCAGACAGTCCAGCCCACTCACTGAGGCAGAAACTCACTGAGGCAGCAGACAGCCCAGCCCACTCACTGAGGCAGCAGACAGCCCAGCCCACTCACTGAGGCAGCAGACAGCCCAGCCCACTCACTGAGGCAGCAGACAGCCCAGCCCACTCACTGAAGCAGCAGACAGCCCAGCCCACTCACTGAGGCAGCAGACAGCCCAGCCCACTCACTGAAGCAGCAGACAGTCCAGCCCACTCACTGAGGCAGAAACTCACTGAGGCAGCAGACAGCCCACTCACTGAGGCAGCAGACAGTCCAGCCCACTCACTGAGGCAGCAGACAGTCCAGCCCACTCACTGAGGCAGCAGACAGTCCAGCCCACTCACTGAGGCAGAAACTCACTGAGGCAGCAGACAGCCCAGCCCACTCACTGAGGCAGCAGACAGCCCAGCCCACTCACTGAGGCAGCAGACAGCCCAGCCCACTCACTGAGGCAGCATACAGCCCAGCCCACTCACTGAGGCAGAAACTCACTGAGGCAGCAGACAGCTCAGCCCACTCACTGAGGCAGCAGACAGCCCAGCCCACTCACTGAGGCAGAAACTCACTGAGGTAGCAGCCAGCCCAGCCCACTCACTGAGGTAGCAGACAGCCCAGCCCACTCACTGAGGCAGAAACTCACTGAGGCAGCAGACAGCCCAGCCCACTCACTGAGGCAGAAACTCACTGAGGCAGCAGACAGCCCAGCCCACTCACTGAGGCAGCAGACAGCCCAGCCCACTCACTGAGGCAGCAGACAGCCCAGCCCACTCACTGAGGCAGCAGACAGCCCAGCCCACTCACTGAAGCAGCAGACAGTCCAGCCCACTCACTGAGGCAGAAACTCACTGAGGCAGCAGACAGCCCACTCACTGAGGCAGCAGACAGTCCAGCCCACTCACTGAGGCAGCAGACAGTCCAGCCCACTCACTGAGGCAGCAGACAGTCCAGCCCACTCACTGAGGCAGAAACTCACTGAGGCAGCAGACAGCCCAGCCCACTCACTGAGGCAGCAGACAGCCCAGCCCACTCACTGAGGCAGCAGACAGCCCAGCCCCCTCACTGAGGCAGCAGACAGCCCAGCCCACTCACTGAGGCAGCATACAGCCCAGCCCACTCACTGAGGCAGAAACTCACTGAGGCAGCAGACAGCCCAGCCCACTCACTGAGGCAGCAGACAGCCCAGCCCACTCACTGAGGCAGAAACTCACTGAGGCAGCAGACAGCCCAGCCCACTCACTGAGGCAGAAACTCACTGAGGTAGCAGCCAGCCCAGCCCACTCACTGAGGTAGCAGACAGCCCAGCCCACTCACTGAGGCAGCAGACAGCCCAGACCACTCACTGAGGCAGAAACTCACTGAGGCAGCAGACAGTCCAGCCCACTCACAGAGGCAGCAGACAGTCCAGCCCACTCACTGAGGCAGAAACTCACTGAGGCAGCAGACAGCCCAGCCCACTCACTGAGGCAGCAGACAGCCCAGCCCACTCACTGAGGCAGCAGACAGCCCAGCCCACTCACTGAGGCAGCAGACAGCCCAGCCCACTCACTGAGGCAGCAGACAGCCCAGCCCACTCACTGAGGGAGCAGACAGCCCAGCCCACTCACTGAGGGAGCAGACAGCCCAGCCCACTCACTGAGGCAGAAACTCACTGAGGCAGCAGACAGTCCAGCCCACTCACTGAGGCAGCAGACAGCCCAGCCCACTCACTGAGGCAGCAGAGCCCAGCCCACTCACTGAGGCAGCAGACAGTCCAGCCCACTCACTGAGGCAGCAGACAGTCCAGCCCACTCACTGAGGCAGCAGACAGTCCAGCCCACTCACTGAGGCAGAAACTCACTGAGGCAGCAGACAGCCCAGCCCACTCACTGAGGCAGCAGACAGCCCAGCCCACTCACTGAGGCAGCAGACAGCCCAGCCCACTCACTGAGGCAGCATACAGCCCAGCCCACTCACTGAGGCAGAAACTCACTGAGGCAGCAGACAGCTCAGCCCACTCACTGAGGCAGCAGACAGCCCAGCCCACTCACTGAGGCAGAAACTCACTGAGGTAGCAGACAGCCCAGCCCACTCACTGAGGTAGCAGACAGCCCAGCCCACTCACTGAGGCAGAAACTCACTGAGGCAGCAGACAGCCCAGCCCACTCACTGAGGCAGCAGACAGCCCAGACCACTCACTGAGGCAGAAACTCACTGAGGCAGCAGACAGTCCAGTCCACTCACAGAGGCAGCAGACAGTCCAGCCCACTCACTGAGGCAGAAACTCACTGAGGCAGCAGACAGCCCAGCCCACTCACTGAGGCAGCAGACAGCCCAGCCCACTCACTGAGGCAGCAGACAGCCCAGCCCACTCACTGAGGCAGCAGACAGCCCAGCCCACTCACTGAGGCAGCAGACAGCCCAGCCCACTCACTGAGGCAGCAGAAGCAGCAGACAGCCCAGCCCACTCACTGAGGCAGCAGACAGCCCAGCCCACTCACTGAGGCAGCAGACAGCCCAGCCCACTCACTGAAGCAGCAGACAGTCCAGCCCACTCACTGAGGCAGAAACTCACTGAGGCAGCAGACAGCCCAGCCCAGAAACTCACTGAGGCAGCAGACAGTCCAGCCCACTCACTGAGGCAGCAGAGCCCAGTCCAGCCCACTCACTGAGGCAGCAGACAGTCCAGCCCACTCACTGAGGCAGAAACTCACTGAGGCAGCAGACAGCCCAGCCCACTCACTGAGGCAGCAGACAGCCCAGCCCACTCACTGAGGCAGCAGACAGCCCAGCCCACTCACTGAGGCAGCATGAGGCACAGCCCAGCCCACTCACTGAGGCAGAAACTCACTGAGGCAGCAGACAGCAGCCCAGCCCACTCACTGAGGCAGCAGACAGCCCAGCCCACTCACTGAGGCAGAAACTCACTGAGGCAGCAGACAGCCCAGCTGAGGCCAGCCCAGCCCACTCACTGAGGCAGCAGACAGCCCAGCCCACTCACTGAGGCAGAAACTCACTGAGGCAGCAGACAGCCCAGCCCACTCACTGAGGCAGAAACTCACTGAGGCAGCAGACAGCCCAGCCCACTCACTGAGGCAGAAACTCACTGAGGCAGCAGACAGCCCAGCCCACTCACTGAAGCAGCAGACAGCCCAGCCCACTCACTGAGGCAGCAGACAGCCCAGCCCACTCACTGAGGCAGCAGACAGCCCAGCCCACTCACTGAAGCAGCAGACAGTCCAGCCCACTCACTGAGGCAGAAACTCACTGAGGCAGCAGACAGCCCACTCACTGAGGCAGCAGACAGTCCAGCCCACTCACTGAGGCAGCAGACAGTCCAGCCCACTCACTGAGGCAGCAGACAGTCCAGCCCACTCACTGAGGCAGAAACTCACTGAGGCAGCAGACAGCCCAGCCCACTCACTGAGGCAGCAGACAGCCCAGCCCACTCACTGAGGCAGCAGACAGCCCAGCCCACTCACTGAGGCAGCATACAGCCCAGCCCACTCACTGAGGCAGAAACTCACTGAGGCAGCAGACAGCTCAGCCCACTCACTGAGGCAGCAGACAGCCCAGCCCACTCACTGAGGCAGAAACTCACTGAGGTAGCAGCCAGCCCAGCCCACTCACTGAGGTAGCAGACAGCCCAGCCCACTCACTGAGGCAGAAACTCACTGAGGCAGCAGACAGCCCAGCCCACTCACTGAGGCAGAAACTCACTGAGGCAGCAGACAGCCCAGCCCACTCACTGAGGCAGCAGACAGCCCAGCCCACTCACTGAGGCAGAAACTCACTGAGGCAGCAGACAGCCCAGCCCACTCACTGAGGCAGCAGACAGCCCAGCCCACTCACTGAGGCAGAAACTCACTGAGGCAGCAGACAGCTCAGCCCACTCACTGAGGCAGCAGACAGCCCAGCCCACTCACTGAGGCAGAAACTCACTGAGGCAGCAGACAGCTCAGCCCACTCACTGAGGCAGCAGACAGCCCAGCCCACTCACTGAGGCAGAAACTCACTGAGGCAGCAGACAGCTCAGCCCACTCACTGAGGCAGAAACTCACTGAGGCAGCAGACAGCCCAGCCCACTCACTGAGGCAGAAACTCACTGAGGCAGCAGACAGCCCAGCCCACTCACTGAGGCAGCAGACAGCTCAGCCCACTCACTGAGGCAGCAGACAGCCCAGCCCACTCACTGAGGCAGAAACTCAGTGAGGCAGAAACTCAGTGAGTTGGCTGGGCTGCAGCAGCAGAGGTGCTCTTTGGCTGCTTGGCTACCATGGAGACACTCCTCACACATACACACGTTCTCCCAGAGACACACATACAGACACATGCGCACACAGAGAGAGACACGCACTCACACGCATGCACACAGCCTCCCAGGCCCGTGTTAGGCTCAGTGTTTGCCTTACTCTCCTGCTAACGTGTGTGTTGACGTATTGAAAGCAAAACAGGCTGCTTTGGTCTCAACCATGTATTGTTCTTCAGGGCTTGAGACCGGTGGAGCGTGATAGTACATTCGATACATTTGCTCTGAAGATCTTATACCCTGATTAGTAATGCTGATTGTCTCTGTCTCTATTCCTTTCTCACCCCCGTCTCCATCTCTTTCTTTTAATACATCTTGCTCTCTCTCTCTCTTCTAGAATGCTCAGCGGGTCCACAACCCTACCTCCCATGGTGATGGGATCAAGCACACCAAGGAGACGGTGGCTGCTCTCAGTGAGGTGGGCTGGATGACCTCCGTCAAAGACTGGGCTGGGGTCATGATATCAGCCCAGACACTGACGGGCAGAGTCCTGGTGAGTCCAAGTTGCATAGTCATCTGTATGGTGTCCTTATTAGAACAGAGTCCTGGGGAGTCCATGTTGCATAGTCATCTGTATGGTGTCCTTATTAGAATAGAGTCCTGGTGAGTCCATGTTGCATAGTCATCTGTATGGTGTCCTTATTAGAACAGAGTCCTGGGGAGTCCATGTTGCATAGTCATCTGTATGGTGTCCTTATTAGAATTAGAGTCCTGGTGAGTCCATGTTGCATAGTCATCTGTATGGTGTCCTTATTAGAACAGAGTCCTGGGAAGTCCATGTTGCATAGTCATCTGTATGGTGTCCTTATTAGAATAGAGTCCTGGTGAGTCCATGTTGCATAGTCATCTGTATGGTGTCCTTATTAGAACAGAGTCCTGAGGAGTCCATGTTGCATAGTCATCTGTATGGTGTCCTTATTAGAACAGAGTCCTGAGGAGTCCATGTTGCATAGTCATCTGTATGGTGTCCTTATTAGAACAGAGTCCTGGGGAGTCCATGTTGAATAGTCATCTGTATGGTGTCCTTATTAGAACAGAGTCCTGGGGAGTCCATGTTGCATAGTCATCTGTATGGTGTCCTTATTAGAACAGAGTCCTGGGGAGTCCATGTTGCATAGTCATCTGTATGGTGTCCTTATTAGAACAGAGTCCTGGGGAGTCCATCTTTTATAGTCATCTGTATGGTGTCCTTATTAGAACAGAGTCCTGGTGAGTCCATGTTGCATAGTCATCTGTATGGTGTCCTTATTAGAACAGAGTCCTGGTGAGTCCATGTTGCATAGTCATCTGTATGGTGTCCTTATTAGAACAGAGTCCTGGGGAGTCCATGTTGCATAGTCATCTGTATGGTGTCCTTATTAGAACAGAGTCCTGGGGAGTCCATCTTTTATAGTCATCTGTATGGTGTCCTTATTAGGACCGAGTCCTGGGGAGTCCATGTTGCGTAGTCATCTCTATGGTGTCCCTATTAGGACCAAGTCCTGGTACTACAGTATCCATATAAGGGCAGAATCCTGGAGGGTTCATGTTTTATAGTTACCTGTATGGTGTCCATATTAGGACAGCGTCCGGGTGAGTTAGTGTCTCATATTGTTGTTCTGGGTTGCTTTATTTTTTCACAAGGCGTGGTACACATGAATGTCACCTGTCAGGAAAAGTTGATAAGGAATATAGAGGACTCAGAAAAAGTGGTATCCCGGAAGCGTTGAAAACCAGCATTCCATTTTTATGAATATTCTTATACAAATGGCTTGAATATGCCATTTGTTCTGTGGGCCTGTTCATTTCCTGCATTAGTCATTATGAGAAGTTAATTATTGAATAAATTTGGCAAGCCACATAAGCTCACTCTCAGGGCTGCAAATGAAATACTTGCTGTATTTATGTCGATACAAATGACAATGGAAGTTGCACATGCATGTCTGCTTGTTGTGATTTACTTGACCAACATTTAGGCTAAATAATTAATATTCTATTTTTATCAAGAGCCTTCATCAAAAACCACCAATTACAGTGTCTCCCTCAGTCTGATGCTTTTACAGACCATAACCTAACATGGTCTCACACACAAAGAGCTACGCCGCCCATCAGTCACAACAAGGCCAGGGTGACGTCTGACAAAGTGGAGAAGTGGATCTGAGATAGGACAGTATTAAGGCCATACCCCCCCATCCCATCCCGTAATACCCTTATCCTGAGAGGGAGAGCAAGAGCAAGAGAGCACAGTTGATCCGTTTACATTTTGGTGAGCCAGCGGACCTGGGTTCAAACAATATTTGAAATATTTCAAATACTTGGAGCGTTTGCTCTGGTCTGCCTCGAGTGCCAGGTAGGAGGGGGTTGCAGTTATGGATCTACTCTATTGGCCTGTTATACCAGACTAGCTCACTCAAGTACAGATAAAGTATTTTAAATTATTTTAAATAGTATTTGAAGAACCCAGATATCATCAGCCGAACCGGTGGAAGTGCTCACCAAAGTGTGTGTGTCACGTGCCCCCCCCCTCTCCGCTCCATCCTACGTTATCCTTATTATATTGTATAGTGAGATTAAGCGAAGAGACTTAACCAGCATCAGATTAGAGAGAGGCTCCTCATTTCACTTTAACCCCGTCCCATGCCCCAAATGGCACTCTATTCCCTTTATAGTGCCCTATGTTTGACCAGGGCCCATACGGAAACCCATAGTGCACTATATAGGGAATGGTGCCATTTGGGACCCATCCTGTGTATCCTGCCAGCCCAGGCGGCCTATAATTAAGGACAGTCTTCTGTCCTCAGTCATCCTCTGCAAGGTGCAAAATCAGCTTGGCATCAGAGCGGTCGCTGTTGGCAGTACATCTTCTCCTTAAAAGGGTTGATGCCATCGTTGATGATTCGGCTTTCAGTGCTTAGCAAAGCTAGTTTAGGGACGGGTGATGATGGGGGAGGACTGGGGAGGTAGGTCTAATGAAATGGCGTGTGTACGTTGGAGTGGTGTGCCAAGGGCTGCTGTAGGCTGGATGCAGTGTTTAAAGGGCATTATCTCCTCTGCCACCCCTCTTCATCCCCTCCATCCCCACCCTGCTCCCAAGTCCCAATTGTAGTCCAACCTCCAGCTGGCCTGGTCCACTGTACTGTCTACATTGATGGAGGGAGGCTGTCAATCATGATTTTAGCAGCATGGACCAGGAAGGAACTGTAATTTTATTCACTGTCAGAATGGTGCAGTTTCACCTAGGCTTAGTGAAGCAGAACAACCCTTACTGTTGGAAACAGAGACAGAGCCTGGGGTCTATTTTCGGCTGGCGTTAAACTGGAGCTAGTGTCAAACGCACACTCTTTGGCAATTTTGACTTGTAAAAGCCAGCGCTCTGCTATTTTCAGAACCTGGCGCCAGGGTTGGTCATTTACCTGTCTTATATCAGCTCGCTTGCACTGAGGTCGGAGGGGTGGAAATGTTTGAGGTGTGTCCTTAAAAACTTGCGCCAATGTGCCAATTTCAACCAGTGTTAATGGTGATATTTAAGACCCGCCAAAAGCTGTAACACAATTGGTTATGGCATCCATTTTGCCAGCAGAGGTGCACAGTAGCCTAGTCAGTAGCCTTTAACCAATGTTTTATAAAAACACAGTAGCCTAGTCAGTAGCCTTTAACCAATGTTTTATAAAAACACAGTAGCCTAGTCAGTAGCCTTTAACCAATGTTTTATAAAAACACAGTAGCCTAGTCAGTAGCCTTTAACCAATGTTTTATAAAAACACAGTAGCCTAGTCAGTAGCCTTTAACCAATGTTTTAGAAAAACACAGTAGCCTAGTCAGTAGCCTTTAACCAATGTTTTATAAAAACACAGTAGCCTAGTCAGTAGCCTTTAACCAATGTTTAACCAATGTTTTATAAAAACACAGTAGCCTAGTCAGTAGCCTTTAACCAATGTTTTATAAAAACACAGTAGCCTAGTCAGTAGCCTTAAACCAATGTTTTATAAAAACACAGTAGCCTAGTCAGTAGCCTTTAACCAATGTTTTATAAAAACACAGTAGCCTAGTCTTTAACCAATGTTTTATAAAAACACAGTAGCCTTTAACTAATGTTTTATAAAAACACAGTAGCCTAGTCAGTAGCCTTTAACCAATGTTTTATAAAAACACAGTAGCCTAGTCAGTATCCTTTAACCAATGTTTTATAAAAACACAGTAGCCTAGTCAGTAGCATTTAACCAATGTTTTAGAAAAACACAGTAGCCTAGTCAGTAGCCTTTAACCAATGTTTTAGAAAAACACAGTAGCCTAGTCAGTAGCCTTTAACCAATGTTTTAGAAAAACACAGTAGCCTAGTCAGTAGCCTTTAACCAATGTTTTAGAAAAACACAGTAGCCTAGTCAGTAGCCTTTAACTAATGTTTTAGAAAAACACAGTAGCCTAGTCAGTAGCCTTTAACCAATGTTTTAGAAAAACACAGTAGCCTAGTCAGTAGCCTTTAACCAATGTTTTATAAAAACACAGTAGCCTAGTCAGTAGCCTTTAACCAATGTTTTATAAAAACACAGAGCCTGGTCAGTAGCCTTTAACCAATGTTTTATAAAAACACAGTAGCCTAGTCAGTAGCCTTTAACCAATGTTTTATAAAAACACAGTAGCCTGGTCAGTAGCCTTTAACCAATGTTTTATAAAAACACAGTAGCCTAGTCAGTAGCCTTTAACCAATGTTTAACCAA
The DNA here is from genome assembly GCF_034236695.1 of Oncorhynchus nerka. Taxonomy (NCBI): domain Eukaryota; kingdom Metazoa; phylum Chordata; class Actinopteri; order Salmoniformes; family Salmonidae; genus Oncorhynchus; species Oncorhynchus nerka. The sequence continues at coordinate 18,408,230 of NC_088423.1, forward strand.
TGTTGTATAAAAACACAGTAGCCTGGTCAGTAGCCTTTAACCAATGTTTTATAAAAACACAGTAGCCTAGTCAGTAGCCTTTAACCAATGTTTAACCAATGTTTTATAAAAACACAGTAGCCTAGTCAGTAGCCTTTAACCAATGTTTTATAAAAACACAGTAGCCTAGTCAGTAGTCTTTAACCAATGTTTTATAAAAACACAGTAGCCTAGTCAGTAGTCTTTAACCAATGTTTTATAAAAACACAGTAGCCTAGTCAGTAGCCTTTAACCAATGTTTTATAAAAACACAGTAGCCTAGTCAGTAGTCTTTAACCAATGTTTTATAAAAACACAGTATCCTAGTCAGTAGCCTTTAACCAATGTTTTATAAAAACACAGTATCCTAGTCAGTAGCCTTTAACCAATGTTTTATAAAAACACAGTATCCTAGTCAGTAGCCTTTAACCAATGTTTTATAAAAACACAGTATCCTAGTCAGTAGCCTTTAACCAATGTTTTATAAAAACACAGTATCCTAGTCAGTAGCCTTTAACCAATGTTTTATAAAAACACAGTATCCTAGTCAGTAGCCTTTAACCAATGTTTTATAAAAACACAGTAGCCTAGTCAGTAGTCTTTAACCAATGTTTTATAAAAACACAGTAGCCTAGTCAGTAGCCTTTAACCAATGTTTTATAAAAACACAGTAGCCTAGTCAGTAGTCTTTAACCAATGTTTTATAAAAACACAGTATCCTAGTCAGTAGCCTTTAACCAATGTTTTATAAAAACACAGTAGCCTAGTCAGTAGTCTTTAACCAATGTTTTATAAAAACACAGTATCCTAGTCAGTAGCCTTTAACCAATGTTTTATAAAAACACAGTAGCCTAGTCAGTAGTCTTTAACCAATGTTTTATAAAAACACAGTATCCTAGTCAGTAGCCTTTAACCAATGTTTAACCAATGTTTTATAAAAACACAGTAGCCTAGTCAGTAGTCTTTAACATTTACACCAATGTTTTATAAAAACACAGTATCCTAGTCAGTAGCCTTTAACCAATGTTTTAGAAAAAAATATCACAAGCAGCAAAACAATGAACAGGCATTCTTGTTTTTTCTTTATATTGGACAAGATTTTTGTCCATGCAGCTTCTGTGAAAAGTTTGTGAAAAGGTGTCAGTGACTGTAGGAAGTCTGTTTACAATAGACAGCTTATTTTTCCTTGACCATTTTGTAAAAAAAAATACATCTGTCACTTAAATTTGTTGGACCTAACTGTCAAATTGGGGGAATTCCGATCACTGTCTTTGGTGCTAAATCCGCTTGTGACCTAAGCTATTTGCCTGTTTGTTTGTTTACCTTTCATGTGGCGAAGTCCCTAACACTGGGCAAAGTCTAGTTTTGATTTACATCTGGTTGAGTGGTCAACTAACATGAATTCAACATGAAATCAATAACAAAAAATGACCATGTCATTGGATTTAGGTTAAAAGTTGGGTGGAAAAGACGAAATGGCTTTATGTTGATTACTTTTTGCAAATCCAATTAGCTTTTAGATTTATTTGTTGTTGAATTGACATGAAACAACGTTGATTCAACTAGTTTCTGCCCAGTGAGATATCAACAGCGATGGTAGTCTAATCTTATTAGACTGTTTGTGCCATGTCCTCTTGTCCATGGCTCGAACATACAGTACATTTTCGAAATGCGAATCCAATGTGTGTAGACAAATATTTCCAAATGTGATTGGCTACATGTTTGTAGTGTTATTGTATACTATTTAATAAACTATATTCAATCGATAGGATTAACATCCATGTCTCCTGCCGAAGAGCACTTAGGCCTACTGTGCACACATTGCCTTACGCTCGTGGAACGAGATGCGATTTTATGATATCATGCCTCTGACCCGATCCTATTTCGAAATATTGTTGTTGGCGTAAAAAAACAGATTGAGAGTTTTTTAAATCAAATTAAATGAAAAACAAACTTATTACCAAGATTTACTGTCCATGGGCTTATGGTGAGACCGTACATGGCTTGAATGCAATTTCACCTGCTATTTCTGGAGAAATGCAAATATGATGTGTAATATTGTTCCATGATGTTTGTAAAACATTTGCGAGCAGTATTACGGTGAATGGAAATCTCCCCCTTCTCTTTATATTGGATCTTTATCCAGCTCCTGTGAAAAGTTTGTGTGTGTGTAAAACCCTCCGTAGCCCGTTGCCTTGTCTGTATTATATGACCACGGGGTGCAATTATGGTGCCTGGAACTGTATTTAGACACAGCCTATTTAAAACAAGTTGTTGTTTCGTTTTTATTTGGTTTGATCATAATTGTAGGCCTTATCAATAGCCTAGTCAATGTAATCTATTGACATGTTTGGCATGTCCATGTCCAGACTGTAATTTACAGTAGGCCTAGCCCCTATATCCGTGTGAATAGTATAGCCTATGTTTAACAATGTATTTCCATATTGAAGCAATGCAATTAGAACAAGGTAAACAGCATACATATTGAAAACATTTAGCAAATATGTGGTAGGCTATTTAACGAACTAGGCCATAACGGACTAACATTCCAATTGGAGTTGAGAACAACACAATAAATACACAACTTGAAGCAACCACATATTTAGCTATGAAGCATGTTCTGATTGGCCAGTGAGGTGTCTAGCCTCGACACACCCACAACTTGTTTATTCATCAAAACTTAGCCCTTTTGAGCCACCGGCAGCTTCTGCGCCTATAATTCCGGTTGTGAAAATTGCAAAAATATTTCTGACACCCCCCTGAACCTATAACGCTACCACCAGCGCTAAGAATTACCATTGCGTTAGGTTTGTTAAAATAGAGCCCCTATGTCTCAGGTCATGCTGGTACTGTATGTCCTGTCCTCTAATCTGTGTGGTGGCTGGAAATAAAAGAGGATAACGGCTCCTAAATGAGGATTTAGCCAGATAGCTTCCTAGTTCTCTCCTCTATGATAAAAACGGATTCTGAAATGGCACCCTATTCCCTACAGAGCGCACGACTTTTGACCAGAGCCCTATAGACCCTGGTCAAAAGTAGTATAGGGAATAGGGTGCCAGTTGGGATGTAGCCAAAGACAGAGCAGGAAGCGAAGTCATCTGATCGACATATCACTATGTGAATAATGTCCCTCTCTGGTTGGTTTTGGCAGCTGTGATGATTTAGAGAAAATAAGTGTCATTGTGTGTGTGTCAATGCGTGTATGTCAATGTATGTTTGTGTGTGTGTGTGATCATATAAGGACTAGTGTGATCTCTACGAGGGTTCCAATGCAGCTTAATAATAATAGCACAGTGGGGCCAACCGCCACTGTTTAGTGACTAGACCCTGACTGTCACCATGGCAACAACAGCTTGCCTAAGCATGGCAGATGTGTGTATTCTGTGTCAGCCTGTTTAGGGGGCAAATTAAAGCCTATTTCTGGGCCATCTGAGGGTGTATTTCGGGTCTTGAGTGCATGAGAGAATAGAATCGGATATTAATGTAACATTTCTGTCTGCGCCTCAGACAGAAACTAAAATGTCTGTTAATGTTTTGACAGCAGGAGCATGACTGACTGACTGACTGACGAAATAGGTGTCCCCTCAGAATGCCAGTCTTATTATATCTGTTATTTTGCAGCAGGGGGGCCTGGGGCCCGTCTTTACAGATAGTAAAAGATCAAACAAGTTTATTTGATTACAATATCCTTCCTAAGCTCGTCTCTATCTCTTAAAAGCTTATCTGTTTATGATCAACAGTATGCCCTCCCTGTGCACCCAGATAAAACAGAAGATGCAATGCAGAGTTCTCTCTCTCTCTGAGAATTCTTCTCTCTCTCTCTCTGAGAATACTTCTCTCTCGCTCTCTGATAATTATTTTCTCTCAATTCAATTTTAATTTCAATTTAAGGGGCTTAATTAGCATGGAAACATATGTTTACATTGCCAAAGCAAGTGAAATAGATAATAAACAAAAGTGAAATAAACAATAACTATTGGATGGTAAACATTTCTCTCTCTGAGAATGATTCTCTCTCAAATCAAATTGATTTATATAGCCCTTCTTACATCAGCTGATATCTCAAAGTGCTATACAGAAACCCAGCCTAAAACCCCAAACAGCAAGCAATGCAGGTGTAGAAGCACGGTGGCTAGGAAAAACTCCCTAGAAAGGCCAAAACCTAGGAAGAAACCTAGAGAGGAACCAGGCTATGAGGGGTGGCCAGTCCTCTTCGGGCTATGCCGGGTGGAGATTATAACAGAAAATAGCCAAGATGTTCAAATGTTCATAAATGACCAGCATGGTCAAATAATAATAATCACAGTAGTTGTCCAGGGTGCAGCAAGTCAGCACCTCAAGAGTAAATGTCAGTTGGCTTTTCATAGCCGATCATTAAGAGTATCTCTACCGCTCCTGCTGTCTCTAGACAGTTGAAAACAGCAGGTTTTGGGACAGGTAGCACGTCCGGTGAACAGGTCAGGGTTCCATAGCCGCAGGCAGAACAGTTGAAACTGGAGCAGCAGCACGGCCAGGTGCACTGGGGACAGCAAGGAGTCATCATGCCAGGGAGTCCTCAGGCATGGTCCTGGGGCTCAGGTCCTACTTATATTCACACATGACACCTGATAAGACTCCACAAAATTGAAATTTGCTATCGTAAATGTTAGCAACACCTCCGCCTTTGCGGGATATGGTCACTAGTGTAACCAGGAGGTGAGGCCTCATTTAACACAGTAAATTCATCAGCCTTAAGCCATGTTTCAGTCCGGCCAATCACATCAAGATTATGATCAGTGATTAGTTAATTTTTTAACATTATTATTTTTGTTTAAGCTTTATTTAACTAGGCAAGTCAGTTAAGAACAAATTCTTATTTTCAATGACGGCCTAGGAACAGTGGCTTAACTGCCCGTTCAGGGGCAGAACGACAGATTTGTACCTTGTCAGCTCGGGGTTTGAACTTTCAACCTTCTGGTTACTAGCCCAACACTCTAACCACTAGGCTACCCTGCCGCCCTGTTATTGACTATAACTGCATTTGAAGTGAGGGATCTAACATTAAGTATCCCTATTTTGAGATGTCACGATCTCTTTCAATAATGGCAGGAATGGAGGAGGTCTTTATCCTAGTAGGTTGCTAAAGCGAACACCACCATGCTTAGTTTTGCCCAACCTAGGTCGAGGCACAGACACGGTCTCAATGGGGATAGCTGAGCTGACTACACAGACTGTGCTAGTGGCAGACTCCACTAATAGGCCTGCACCCTATTTCATTGTGGAGCTAGAGGAGTTAGAGCCCTGTCTATGTTGGTAGATAAGATGAGAGCACCCCTCCAGCTAGGATGGAGTCCGTCACTCCTCAGCAGGCCAGGCTTGTTCCTGTTTGTGGGTGAGTCCCAGAAAGAGGGCCAATTATCTACAAATTCTATCTTTTGGGGGGGGGGCAGAAAACAGTTTTCAACCAGCGATTGAATTGTGAGACTCTGCTGTAGAGCTCATCACTCCCCCTAACTGGGAGAGGGCCAGAGACAATTACTCGATGCCGACACATCTTTCTAGCTGATTTACACGCTGAAGCTATGTTGCGCTTGGTGACCTCTGACTGTCTCATCCTAACGTCGTTGGTGCCAACGTGGATAACAATATCTCTATACTCTCTACACTCGCCAGTTTTAGCTTTAGCCAGCACCATCTTCAGATTAGCCTTCACGTCGGTAGCCCTGCCGTTCAGTTGGGCATCAATCCTAAAACAAATGTTCAAAACAATATTGTAACGAAACGTGCAAACCCATGAAAACCTTCGAAGATTCCCTTCTCCTTTTCCAATTCTCTGTAATCAACCATACTGTTGTGTATGAGTCAAGACCATTCATTAGAGGTGTCATTAAGCTGCTGTTCTCTGGGCTGAACAGGTGGCCAGAAAACTCTGCAGGCCACTTGTAGTAAGTGACATGTTTTTATTTCCAATTTAGTATTATTCACAATGTCGATGTCATTTATTAGGCGTAGTTGAAAGACAGTTGAAATGTGTTTGTCTTTGAGTGGAGGATTTGACATTTCTGTCCGATTTGGTTTCTCAGTAAAGCATGTTTTGTCTAATGTGACAGTCCCCTGCTGAGTGACATTTAGAGAGAGGAAGAAAGAGAGAAAGGAGGAGAGAAGGAAGGAGAGCGGGAGATTGGGAGGAGAGAGAGAGAAAAAAAAGGCAGAAATAGGAGAGAGAATGAGGCTTGGCTGGCCACTGGGAAAGGTGTTCTATTATTGGAAGCGTAGAACTAGAACTACCACTGGCACTATGACCTCAACCTTAAACCCAATCCCAGTCATGTCATGGATGTGAGAAACACATTTATACAGGCCATATGAGTGATGGTTAAGGTCATGGAAACCTACACTGTAAAAAAGCCAACTTAACCAATGGCTTAATCAACGTTTATTATGTGATTTGAGTGGACTTCAAAAGGACAAGAATTTGAGCTAATGTGTAAAAGTTTGTTTACTCAAACTGCTCAAAATGATCTGAATTTGAACCAACTTCCTGAGTAAAATTACAAACGTATGTTTGCTCTAAAGCACGCACATCATTATTATATTTCCCAGCATGCTCTATTGCAGGTTATGCAAATATGGTAGAATAATTTCTCAAGTTGAAGTGAATGTTCACTTTCATTAAAGTTCAGTGAACATACTATTCAACTTGAGAATGTATGTTGGTTCAGCTTTATGCCCAAATGTTGAGCAAACTCACAATCCTATTGCAGCTTGTTGCCTTACAATTGTAGTTGCATCAATATACAGTATATTTTTACAGTGTGTTGTATTGTTTAACCCTTTCTTTATTAACCTTTGAGCATTGTTTTTGTAAGCAATACTTATAAAGTATGTGGAATGTAGCTTATAGTTGAGGATGAGACAAATGATGACATTGATCATATTCCTAGACCAGACGAAATGGGGGGTCAGTGTATTGAAGCTGTGTCGATGATATGAACAACAAAGGAGTTTCTTGTTGTTTGATGCTTTATTTAAACATTTGTATTTAACCTTTATTTAACTAGGCAAGTCAGTTAAGAACCAATTCTTATTTACAATGGTGGCCTGCCCCGGCCAAACCCTGACAATGCTGGGTCAATTGTGCGCCACCCTATGGGACTCCCAATCACGGCCGGATGTGATTCAGCCTGGATTGAAACCAGTAATGTGCCTTAGACCGCTGAGCAACTCGGGAGCCCACAGTGTAGCAGGCAGCTCCTCACACATACACACTGTCTCCCAGACACCCGCACACGCACACATTGGTCGACCAGAAGAGTGTTTTCATCAGAAGGACTAACGCTTCTCATCCTCAGAGAGCATGAATGACCTGCAGCTGAGAGAAAAGCACTACAAGGAGAATCTTTCAGTCTGAGGAGCAATCCGCTAGAGAGGGACAGAGAGAGCCATAGCAGAACAGTCTACCCCTGACCATAGCGTCGAAATCACAGCGGGACAGACAAATGAAGAACCCCTAGCCCAGGGGATCTCACCCCCTCTGAGCATCCCCCTGTCAGCCACCCTGATAGCCCTTCTGACAACCCTCCCACACCCACTGACGACATACACAAGACTCAGATTGTACTCCTTATGGACTCAAATTGGAAATATATACAAGAAAAAAATACTTTTTCCCAAACACAGAGTGTCTAAACTCTGGTGTCCAAACACCCAGCGCCCTAGACCTTCTGTCTGAGGACCAACTAGGGTCACCCAGCACGCCCTAGACCTTCTGTCTGAGGACCAACTAGGGTCACCCAGCACGCCCTAGACCTTCTGTCTGAGGACCAACTAGGGTCACCCAGCACGCCCTAGACCTTCTGTCTGAGGACCAACTAGGGTCACCCAGCACGCCCTAGACCTTCTGTCTGAGGACCAACTAGGGTCACCCAGCACGCCCTAGACCTTCTGTCTGAGGACCAACTAGGGTCACCCAGCACGCCCTAGACCTTCTGTCTGAGGACCAACTAGGGTCACCCAGCACGCCCTAGACCTTCTGTCTGAGGACCAACTAGGGTCACCCAGCACGCCCTAGAACTTCTGTCTGAGGACCAACTAGGGTCACCCAGCACGCCCTAGACCTTCTGTCTGAGGACCAACTAGGGTCACCCAGCACGCCCTAGACCTTCTGTCTGAGGACCAACTAGGGTCACCCAGCACGCCCTAGACCTTCTGTCTGAGGACCAACTAGGGTCACCCAGCACGCCCTAGACCTTCTGTCTGAGGACCAACTAGGTTCACCCAGCGCGCCCTAGACCTTCTGTCTGAGGACCAACTAGGTTCACCCAGCGCGCCCTAGACCTTCTGTCTGAGGACCAACTAGGTTCACCCAGCGCTCCCTAGACCTTCTGTCTGAGGACCAACTAGGTTCACCCAGCGCACCCTAGACCTTCTGTCTGAGGACCAACTAGGTTCACCCAGCGCTCCCTAGACCTTCTGTCTGAGGACCAACTAGGTTCACCCAGCGCGCCCTAGACCTTCTGTCTGAGGACCAACTAGGTTCACCCAGCGCGCCCTAGACCTTCTGTCTGAGGACCAACTAGGTTCACCCAGCGCTCCCTAGACCTTCTGTCTGAGGACCAACTAGGTTCACCCAGCGCGCCCTAGACCTTCTGTCTGAGGACCAACTAGGTTCACCCAGCGCGCCCTAGACCTTCTGTCTGAGGACCAACTAGGTTCACCCAGCGCGCCCTAGACCTTCTGTCTGAGGACCAACTAGGTTCACCCAGCGCGCCCTCGACCTTCTGTCTGAGGACCAACTAGGTTCACCCAGCGCGCCCTAGACCTTCTGTCTGAGGACCAACTAGGTTCACCCAGCGCGCCCTAGACCTTCTGTCTGAGGACCAACTAGGTTCACCCAGCGCGCCCTAGACCTTCTGTCTGAGGACCAACTAGGGTCACCCAGCACGCCCTAGACCTTCTGTCTGAGGACCAACTAGGGTCACCCAGCACGCCCTAGACCTTCTGTCTGAGGACCAACTAGGTTCACCCAGCGCGCCCTAGACCTTCTGTCTGAGGACCAACTAGGTTCACCCAGCGCTCCCTAGACCTTCTGTCTGAGGACCAACTAGGTTCACCCAGCGCACCCTAGACCTTCTGTCTGAGGACCAACTAGGTTCACCCAGCGCTCCCTAGACCTTCTGTCTGAGGACCAACTAGGTTCACCCAGCGCGCCCTAGACCTTCTGTCTGAGGACCAACTAGGTTCACCCAGCGCGCCCTAGACCTTCTGTCTGAGGACCAACTAGGTTCACCCAGCGCGCCCTAGACCTTCTGTCTGAGGACCAACTAGGTTCACCCAGCGCGCCCTCGACCTTCTGTCTGAGGACCAACTAGGTTCACCCAGCGCGCCCTAGACCTTCTGTCTGAGGACCAACTAGGTTCACCCAGCGCGCCCTAGACCTTCTGTCTGAGGACCAACTAGGTTCACCCAGCGCGCCCTAGACCTTCTGTCTGAGGACCAACTAGGTTCACCCAGCGTCCCTAGACCTTCTGTCTGAGGACCAACTAGGTTCACCCAGCGTCCCTAGACCTTCTGTCTGAGGACCAACTAGGTTCACCCAGCGCGCCCTAGACCTTCTGTCTGAGAACCAACTAGGTTCACCCAGCATGAGGGTCTGCTATACAGATTGATGGAAAGTGGTGTTGGGGGAAAACATACAACATTATAAAATCCATGTACACCAACAACAAGTGTGTGGTTAAAATTGGCAAAACACACACATTTCTTCCCACAGGGCCGTGGGGTGAGACAGGGATGCAGCTTAAGCCCCACCCTATTCAATATATATATCAATGAATTGGCGAGGGCACTAGAACAATCTGCAGCACCCGGCCTCACCCTACTAGAATCTGAAGTCAAATGTCTACTGTTTGCTGATGATCTGGTGTTTCTGTCACCAACCAAGGAGGGCCTACAGCAGCACTTAGATCTTCTGCACAGATTCTGCCAGACCTCAGCCCTGACAGTAAATCTCAGTAAGACCAAAATAATGGTGTTCCAAAAAAGGTCCAGTTGCCAGGACCACAAATACAAATTACATCTAGACACAGTTGCCCTAGAGCACACAAAAAAACTATACCTTGGCCTAACATCAGCGCCACAGGTAACTTGCACAAAGCTGTGAACGATCTGTGAGACAAGGCTCGAAGGGCCTTCTATGCCATCAAAAGGAACATAAAATTTGACATACCAATTAGGATCTAGCTAAAAATACTTGAATCAGTTATAGAACCCATTTCCCTTTACTGTTGTGAGGTCTGGGGTCCGCTCACCAACCAATAATTCACAAAATGGGACAACCACCAAATTGACACTGAATTCTGCAAAAATATAATCTGTGTACAACGTTAAACACCTAATAATGCATGTAGAGCAGAATTAGGCCGATACCCGCTAATTATCAAAATCCAGAAAAGAGATGTTACATTTTACAACCACCTAAAAGGAAGTGATTCCCAAACCTTCCATAACAAAGCCCTCACCTACAGAGAGATGATCCTGGAGATGAGTCCCCTAAGCAAGCTGGTCCTTGGGCTCTGTTCACAAACAAACCTCAGGACAGCAACACAATTAGACCCAACCAAATGATGAGAAAACAAAAAGAGAATTACTTGACACATTGGAAAGAATTAACTAAAAACTGAGCAAACTGGAATGCTATTTGGCCCTAAACAGAGAGTCCACCGTGGCATAATATCTGACCACTGTGACTGACCCAAACTTAAGGAAAGCCTTCACTATGTAAAGACTCATTGAGCATAGCCTTGCTATTGAGAAAGGCCGCAGTAGGCAGACCTGGCTCTCAAGAGAAGACAGGCTATGTGCACACTGCCCACAAAATGAGGGCGATTTTGATAAACTCCCATATCTACTGGGTGAAATTCCACAGTGTGCCACCCCACTAGCAAGATTTGTGACCTGCTGCCACAAGAAAAGGGCAACCAGTGAAGAACAAACACCATTGGAAATACAACCAATATTTATGTTTATTTATTTTCCCTTTTGTACCATTTGCACATCGTTACAACACTATATTTACATAATATAACATTTGTAATGTCTTTATTATTTTGTAACTTCTGTGAGTGGGGGGGGGGTGAGAGAGCGTGACACTCTGTAGCACTATTGCAAAGAGAAACATCCTTTGTGTCATTGGAAAGTAATGGGAGGGGAAACTCAGCGTTACCTGAAGAGAGATGGTAGATGATACAACTGAAATGGGTTGTTATCATCAAACCATTTATGTTCCATTCATCTCAGTTCAAAGTCACCATAACAACACTCTCCTCTCCTTGATAAGTCAGGCAATGCTGAGTTTACCATCTTGCTCTTATCCTGCTCTCCCTCCCTCCCCCTCTCCTGCCCTCCCCTCTTCTCTCCTGCCCTGCCCTCCCTCTTCTCTCCTGCCCTGCCTCCCCTCTTCTCTCCTGCCCTGCCCTCCCCTCTTCTCTCCTGCCCTGCCCTCCCCTCTTCTCTCCTGCCCTCCCCTCTTCTCTCCTGCCCTCCCCTCTTCTCTCCTCCCCTCCCCTCTCCTCTCCTGCTATCCCTCCCCTCCCTCTTCTCTCCTGCCCTGCCCTCCCCTCTTCTCTCCTGCCCTCCCCTCTTCTCTCCTGCCCTCCCCTCTTCTCTCCTGCCCTCCCCTCTTCTCTCCCCCCTCCCCTCTCCTCTCCTGCTCTCCCCTCTTCTCTCCTGCCCTCCCCTCTTCACTCCTCCCCTCCCCTCTCCTCTCCTGCTCTCCCTGCCCTCCCCCTCTCTCCTCCTCCTCCCCTCCCCCTCCTCTCCTGCTCTCCCTGCCCTCCCTCTTCTCTCCTGCCCTCCCCTCTTCTCTCCTGCCCTCCCCTCTCCTCTCCTGCTCTCCCTCCCCTCCCCTCTTCTCTCCTGCCCTCCCTCTTCACTCCTCCCCTCCCCTCTCCTCTCCTGCTCTCCCTGCCCTCCCCTCTTCTCTCCTGCCCTCCCCTCTTCTCTCCTGCCCTCCCCTCTTCTCTCCTGCCCTCCCCTCTTCTCTCCTCCCCTCCCCTCTCCTCTCCTGCCCTCCCCTCTCCTCTCCTGCCCTCCCCTCTTCTCTCCTGCCCTGCCCTCCCTCTTCTCTCCTGCCCTCCCCTCTTCTCTCCTCCCCTCCCCTCTCCTCTCCTGCCCTCCCCTCCCCTCTCCTCTCCTGCCCTCCCTCTTCTCTCCTGCCCTGCCCTCCCCTCTTCTCTCCTGCCCTGCCCTCCCCTCTCCTCCCCTCCCTCTCCTGCCCTCCCCTCCCCTCTCCTCTCCTGCCCTCCCCTCTTCTCTCCTGCCCTCCCCTCTTATCTCCTGCCCTCCCTCTTCTCTCCTGCCCTCCCCTCTCCTCTCCTGCCCTCCCCTCTTCTCTCCTGCCCTGCCCTCCCCTCTTCTCTCCTGCCCTGCCCTCCCTCTTCTCTCCTGCCCTCCCCTCTTCTCTCCTGCCCTCCCCTCTCCTCTCCTGCCCTCCCCTCCCTCTCCTCTCCTGCCCTCCCCTCTTCTCTCCTGCCCTGCCCTCTTCTCTCCTGCCCTGCCCTCCCCTCTTCTCTCGTGCCCTCCCCTCTCCTCTCCTGCCCTCCCCTCCCCTCTCCTCTCCTGCCCTCCCCTCTTCTCTCCTCTCCTGCCCTCCCCTCTCCTCTCCTGCCCTCCCCTCCCCTCTCCTCTCCTGCCCTCCCCTCTTCTCTCCTGCCCTCCCCTCTTCTCTCCTGCCCTGCCCCCCTCTTCTCTCCTGCCCTGCCCTCCCCTCTTCTCTCCTGCCCTGCCCTCCCCTCTCCTCTCCTGCCCTCCCCTCTCCTCTCCTGCCCTCCCCTCTTCTCTCCTGCCCTGCCCTCCCCTCTCCTCTCCTGCCCTCCCCTCTTCTCTCCTGCCCTCCCCTCTCCTGCCCTCTCCTCTCCTCTCCTGCCCTCTCCTCTCCTGCCCTCCCCTCTTCTCAACTGCCCTCCCCTCTCCTCTCATGCCCTCCCCTCTTCTCTCCTGCCCTGCCCTCTCCTCTCCTGCCCTCCCCTCTTCTCTCCTGCCCTCCCCTCTCCTCTCCTGCCCTCCCCTCTCCTGCCCTCCCCTCTCCTCTCCTGCCCTCCCCTCTCCTCTCCTGCCCTCCCCTCCCCTCTCATCTCCTGCCCTCCCCTCTTCTCTCCTGCCCTGCCCTCCCCTCTTCTCTCCTGCCCTGCCCTCCCCTCTCCTCTCATGCCCTCCCCTCTTCTCTCCTGCCCTGCCCTCCCCTCTCCTCTCCTGCCCTGCCCTCCCTCTCCTCTCCTGCCCTCCCCTCTTCTCTCCTGCCCTGCCCTGCCCTCTCCTCTCCTCTCCTGCCCTCTCCTCTCCTGCCCTCCCCTCTTCTCAACTGCCCTCCCCTCTCCTCTCATGCCCCTCCCCTCTTCTCTCCTGCCCTGCCCTCTCCTCTCCTGCCCTCCCTCTTCTCTCCTGCCCTCCCCTCTCCTCTCCTGCCCTCCCCTCTCCTGCCCTCCCTCTCCTCTCCTGCCCTCCCTCTCCTCTCCTGCTCCTGCCCTCCCCTCTCCTCTCCTGCCCTCCCCTCCCCTCTCATCTCCTGCCCTCCCCTCTTCTCTCCTGCCCTGCCCTCCCCTCTTCTCTCCTGCCCTGCCCTCCCCTCTCATCTCATGCCCTCCCCTCTTCTCTCCTGCCCTGCCCTCCCTCTCCTCTCCTGCCCTGCCCTCCCCTCTCCTCTCCTGCCCTCCCCTCTCCTCTCCTGCCCTCCCCTCTTCTCTCCTGCCCTCCCCTCTCCTCTCCTGCCCTCCCCTCTCCTCTCATGCCCTCCCCTCTTCTCTCCTGCCCTGCCCTCCCCTCTCCTCTCCTGCCTCCCCTCTTCTCTCCTGCCCTCCCCTCCCCTCTTCTCTCCTCCCTCCCCTCTCCTCTCCTGCTCTCCCTCCCCTCCCCTCTTCTCTCCTGCCCTGCCCTCCCCTCTTCTCTCCTGCCCTCCCCTCTTCTCTCCTCCCCTCCCCCTCCTCTCCTGCTCTCCCTCCCTCCCTCTTCTCTCCTGCCCTGCCCTCCCCTCTTCTCTCCTGCCTCCCCTCTTCACTCCTCCCCTCCCCTCTCCTCTCCTGCTCTCCCTGCCCTCCCCTCTTCTCTCCTGCCCTCCCCTCTTCTCTCCTGCCCTCCCCTCTCCTGCCCTCTCCTCTTCTCTCCTCTCCTGCCCTCCCCTCTTCTCTCCTGCCCTCCCCTCTTCTCTCCTGCCCTCCCCCTCTTCTCTCCTCCCCTCCCCTCTCCTCTCCTGCCCTCCCCTCCCCTCTCCTCTCCTGCCCTCCCCTCATCTCTCCTGCCCTGCCCTCCCCTCTTCTCTCCTGCCCTCTCCTCTCCTCCCCTCCCCTCTCCTGCCCTCCCTCCCCTCTCCTCTCCTGCCCTCCCCTCTTCTCTCCTGCCCTCCCCTCTTATCTCCTGCCCTCCCCTCTTCTCTCCTGCCCTCCCCTCTCCTCTCATGCCCTCCCCTCTTCTCTCCTGCCCTCCCCTCTCCTGCCCTGCCCTCCCCTCTTCTCTCCTGCCCTCCCCTCTCCTCTCCTGCCCTCTCCTCTCCTGCCCTCCCCTCTCCTCTCATGCCCTCCCCTCTTCTCTCCTGCCCTGCCCTCCCCTCTCCTCTCCTGCCCTCCCCTCTTCTCTCCTGCCCTCCCCTCTCCTCTCCTGCCCTCCCCTCTCCTCTCCTGCCCTCCCCTCTTCTCTCCTGCCCTCTTCTCTCCTCCCTCCCTGCCCTCCTCTCTCCCCCTCCTCTCCTGCCCTCCCTCATCTCTCCTGCCCCCTGCCCTCCCCTCTTCTCTCCTGCCCTCTCTCCTCTCCTCCCTCTCCCCTCTCCTGCCCTCCCCTCCCTCCCCTCTCCCCTCCCCTCTCTCTCCTGCCCTCCCCTCTCCTCTCCTGCCCTCCCCTCTCCTCTCCTGCCCTCCCCTCTCCTCTCCCCCTCCCCTCTTCTCTCCTGCCCTCCCCTCTCTCTCCTGCCCTCCCCTCTCTCTCCTGCCCTCCCCTCTCCTCCCTCCCCTCTCCTCTCCTGCCCTCCCCTCTCCTCTCCTGCCCTCCCCTCTTCTCTCCTGCCCTGCCCTCCCCTCTCCTCTCCTGCCCTCCCCTCTTCTCTCCTGCCCTCCCCTCTCCTCTCCCTGCCCTCCCCTCTTCTCTCCTGCCCTCCCCTCTTCTCTCCTGCCCTCCCCTCTTCTCTCCTGCCCTCCCCTCTTCTCTCCTGCCCTCCCCTCTCCTCTCCTGCCCTCTCCTCTTCTCTCCTCTCCTGCCCTCCCCTCTTCTCTCCTGCCCTCCCCCCTCTTCTCTCCTGCCCTCCCCTCTCCTCTCTCCTGCCCTCCCCTCTTCTCTCCTGCCCCTCTCTCCTCTCCCCCCCCTCTCCTCTCCTGCCCTCCCTCTCCTCTCCTGCCCTCCCCTCTCCTCTCCTGCCCTCCCCTCTTCCTCTCCTGCCCTGCCCTCTCCTCTCCTGCCCTCCCCTCCTCTCCTGCCCTCCCCTCTCCTCTCCTGCCCTTCCCCTCTCCTCTCCTGCCCTCCCCTCCCTCTCCTGCCCTCTCCTCTTCTCTCTCTCCTGCCCTCCCCTCTTCTCTCCTGCCCTCCCCTCTTCTCTCCTGCCCTCCCCTCTCCTCTCCTGCCCTCCCCTCTCTCCTGCCCTCTCCTCCCCTCCTCTCCTCTCCTCCCCTCTCCTCTCCTGCCCTCCCCTCCCCTCTCCTCTCCTCCCCTCTCCTCTCCTGCCCTCTTCTCTCCTCTCCTGCCCTCTTCTCTCCTCTCCTGCCCTCCCCTCTTCTCTCCTGCCCTCCCTCTCCTCTCCTGCCCTCTCCTCTCCTGCCCTCCCCTCTTCTCTCCTGCCCTCTCCTCTTCTCCCCTCCCTCTCCTGCCCTCCCCTCTCCTCTCCTGCCCTCTCCTCTCCTGCCCTGCCCTCTCTCTCTCCCTGCCCTCCCCTCTTCTCTCCTGCCTTCCCCTCTCCTCTCCTGCCCTCCCCTCTTCTCTCCTGCCCTCCCCTCTTCTCTCCTGCCCTCCCCTCTCCTCTCCTGCCCTCCCCTCTCCTCTCCTGCCCTCTCCTCTCCTGCCCCCTCTCCTCTCCTCTCCTGCCCTCCCCTCTTCTCTCCTGCCCTCCCCTCTTCTCTCCTCCCCTGCCCTCCTCCTCTCCTGCCCTTCCCTCTCCTCTCCTGCCCTCCCCTCTTCTCTCCTGCCCTGCCCTCTCCTCTCCTGCCCCCCTCTCCTCTCCTGCCCTCCCCTCTCCTCTCCTGCCCTCTTCTCCCCTGTCCTGCCCTCTCCTCTTCTCTCCTGCCCTCTCCCCTCCCCTCTCCTCTCCTCCCCTCTCCTCTCCTGCCCCCTCCCCTCTCTCTCCTGCCCTCCCCTCTTCTCTCCTGCCCTGCCCTCCCTTCTCTCCTGCCCTGCCCTCCCCTCTCCTCTCATGCCCTCCCCTCTTCTCTCCTGCCCCCCCCC
Organism: Oncorhynchus nerka; assembly: GCF_034236695.1. Taxonomy (NCBI): domain Eukaryota; kingdom Metazoa; phylum Chordata; class Actinopteri; order Salmoniformes; family Salmonidae; genus Oncorhynchus; species Oncorhynchus nerka. The sequence goes on from NC_088423.1 coordinate 18,424,643, forward strand.
TCTCCTCTCCTGCCCTGCCCTCCCCTCTCCTCTCCTGCCCCCTCTTCTCTCCTGCCCTCCCCTCTCCTGCCCTCTCCTCTCCTCTCCTGCCCTCCCCTCCTCTCCTGCCCTGCCCTCTTCTCCTGCCCTCCCCTCTCCTCTCCTGCCCTCCCTTCTTCTCTCCTGCCCTGCCCTCTCCTCTCCTGCCCTCCCTCTCTCTCTCTCCTGCCCTCCCCTCTCCTCTCCTGCCCTCCCCTCTCCTGCCCTCCCCTCTCCTCTCCTGCCCTCCCTCTCCTCCCTCTCCTCCCTCCCCTCTCCCTCTCCTGCCCTCCCCTCCCCTCTCATCTCCTGCCCTCCCCCTCTTCTCTCCTGCCCTGCCCTCCCCTCTCCTCTCCTGCCCTCCCCTCTCCTCTCCCGCCCTCCCCTCTCCTCTCCCACCCTCCCTCTTCTCTCCTGCCCTCCCTCTTCTCTCCTGCCCTCCCCTCTTCTCTCCTGCCCTCCCCTCTTCTCTCCTGCCCTCCCCTCCTCTCCTGCCCTCCCCTCTCCTCTCCTCCCCTCCCCTCTCCTCTCCTCCCCTCCCTCTCCTCTCCTCCCCCTCTCCTCTCCTGACTCTTGGCTCTACAGGGTAGTAGTGCTGCTGGCATATGTAGTGGAGAGTGGAGCCATCATTGGTGTCACACATAGTCACCAGCTTCAGTGCCCTTTGGCGTTGGAGATAAGGCGATGTGCCACCTGTGGCCTGTGATGCCAGTGGGATTGGAAAGTGTGTGTGTGTATATGTGCGTGCTTCTGTTTGTCCGTTCCTGCGTGCGTGTGTTTATGTGTGTACACATGCAGACGTGCATGTGACTTTCAGCTCTCTAACTGCTCCTGGCCTTCCTCCCACCACAGTGCAAATAAACCCCTAGTGCCCAGCTAGCACCACCACTGTGTGTCAACCCTCCCCAGCCTGCTATTTTAGGTTGGTGGCAGCTGCCTGGACTGGTCTGTTGTCTTAGGGAAAACAATTCCATATGGGGCACAATCCCTGGGTTGCCATCACTGTCTCCTCCTAGTATTCAAACTGTAGAAATGAACACATATAATTATCTCAATTCAAAGTTGTATCCTATAATACTGTATCTGTTTGTTTTTATGTAAAGAAAGCTCTTCTTCATAGTATATTTTTCCTACTGATGCGGTAGCTGTGAATAGTAGCTGTGGTTATTATTATTTCTCACCTATATTTAATATGTTGGTTATTTCTTGATGTCAGTCCTATTTTGTGGCATAACTCTCAGATCGACCCTACAAAGACACAGTCGGGCACTGACTTGTTTTTCTGACACATTTACATTTATAAACGCTGCGTTTCTGAAAAGACTGCACACACACACACACACATATTCAGATTGATCACTTTGGCGCACGCCATACAGTATTATAATTTCGACGGAAAAACACAGAAAAATGATTAACCTTTTATGGTGACAACAACGCTCTTATTTGCTGTATACCTAACAAAGTATTGTAATCAGGACAAGACAGTATCTAAAGGAAAAAGCAGTGGCGATCTTGATTAAATGTCTTTGGAGGTCTTGACAGAACACTTGACAGACACTTCAGCTATTAAATTCTACTGTATATTATAAACTGAGCTCCCTTTCGGATGCATAGAGCAACACTAGAAATTATAATAGCCTATTTAATAGGCCCAATTAAATGAGAGATGCACATGGTAATTTGTTTTATGGCTACTTTGGGAATATGAACTCATCATGGCCATAAAAGGTGAGTATTTATTCTGTAATAGTTATTATTTTTATATTATGATATACAGAGCATCGGAAAGTTATCGGACCCTTTGACCTTTTCCACATTTTGTTACGTCACAGCCTTATTCTAAAACGGATTAAATAGTTTTTTTCCCCTCATCAATCTACACAAAATACCCCATTATGACAAAATAAAAATAGGATTTTAGACATTTTTGCAAATGTAAACAAAATAAAAAATGAAATATCACATATACATAAGTATTCAGACCCTTTATGCAGTACTTTGTTGAAGCACCTTTGGCGGCGATTAGAGCCTCGAGAGTTCTTGGTTAGGACGCTGCAAGCTTGGCACACCTGTATTTGGGGAGTTTCTCCCATTCTTCTCTGCAGATCCTCTCAAGCTCTTTCAGGTTGGATGGGGAGCGTCGCTGCATAGCTATTTTAAGGTCTCTCCAGAGATGTTCAATCGGGTTGAAGTCCGGGCTCTTGCTGGGCCACTCAAGGACTTTCAGGGACTTGTCCCGAAGCCACTCCTGCGTTGTCTTGGCTGTGTGCTTAGGGGCGTTGTCCTGTTGGAAGGTGAACCTTCACCCCAATCTGAGGCCCTGAGCACGCTGGAGCAAGTTTTCATCAAGGATTTCTCTGTACTTTGCTCCGTTCATCTTTCTCTCTATGCGGACTAGTCTCCCAGTCCCTGCCGCTGAAAAACATCAACACAGCATGATGGTGCTGCCACCACCATGCTTAACTGTAGGGATGGTGCCAGTCAAGGGTTCTGAATACTTTCCAAATGCACTGTACTGTACAGTGAGCTCCAAAAGTATTGGGAAAATGACACATTTTTTGTTGTTATGGCGCACTTTGGATTTGAAACGATACAATGACTATAAGGTTAAAGTGCAGACCGTCCACTTTTATTTGAGGGTATTTGCATCCGTATCTGGCGAATTGTTTAGACATTTCTGCACTTTTTGTACATAGTCCCTCCATTTTAGTGGACCAAAAGTATTGGAAAATATTTACTCATACTGTATGTGTATTAAAGTAGTCAAAAGTTTAGTATTTGGTCATATTTTCCTAGCATGCAATGATTAAATCAAACGTGTGACTACAAACTTTTTGGGATGCATTTGCTGTTGGTTTATGTTGTGCCCAATAGAAATGAATGGTAAATAATGTATTGTGATATTTTGGAGTAACTTTTATTGTAAAAAATAACATGTTTCTGAACACTTCTACACTAATGTGGATGATTACTAAAAATTGTGTATAATGATGAGTGAGAAAGTTAGACGCACAAATATCATCTCCCTTGTTATTGTAATGGTGAGAAGTTAGTGTGTCTTGGGGGTCTGATTATTTGTGCATTTGTAACTTTTCTAACTCATTATTATTCACAATTCATTCAGGACTATCCGTAATGGTAGCATCCACATTAATGTAGAAGTGTTTAGAAACATATTCTACTCTCATTTACAATAAAATTGACACAATACATTATTTACCATTAATTTCTATTGGGCACAAAATAATTTAAAACGCAACCAAAACAAACAGAAAATGCATCCAACAAGTTTGTAGAGTCATAACCTTGATGTAATCATTGCGTGCTATGGAATTGGGACTAAATACTAAACCTTTTGGGGATTAAATAATACACTTTTTACTACTTTAATAATACACATATAAGTGAATTTGTCCCGTAAAATGGGGGGACTATTTACAAAGAGTGCTGTATTTCTAGACGATTCACCCGATGTGGATGAAAATACCTTCAAATAAAAAGCTGACAGTCTGCACTTCAACCTCCTAGTCATTGTATCATTTGAAATCGAAAGCGTTGGAGCACAGAACCAAAAAAACAACATTTGTCACTGTCCCAATGCTTCTTTATCCAACTGTATTATGTCATATGTATTATGTTTAGAAATGAAATGTTCTCTACTCGAGAAATTTGACAGTACAGTATTCAGACGTGGCCTACGAACGTCAATGTAAAAGACGAACCGTCTGTTGTACCAATAAACTTTGGATCCCATGGATCAGCTTATGGATTTACTACTGTGAAGTGGGTCCAGTTAAATGACTGATGGGATTAATGGTAGCCAATCCAAACTTGTTGTAGGCCTATAGGCTATTTTACCAGTATGAAACCATCACAGTCAGAAAATGAATGTATTCTTCAATGATCATGAAAATAAAATAAAATAATAGGAAATATATGCCTATTTCTAATCATTTTTGAATGCTAAAATAAAATGTAACGATTTAATGCTGTTCTCACTAATGGTCAATTATTGTTATTATATTTAACTAAATGTTTCTTTGTTATGAATAAGAGTGTCATCATATATTCGTGCACAAGGCTACTAGGCCACTTTAATCTTCTTGCAATGCAATAATTCAACCACTAGAAACTGTGATTACACATGGTCTAAAGTTTGTGGGAGGATAAGAACAAACTCACTTCAACTTCCGTTTTTATAAATGCTATTTTTTTGTGGCCATATTTTGTGCGTACGCAACAAATCACCACACACACACACACACACACACACACACACACACACACACACACACACACACACGTGTAATAGTAGGTGTTAACAAGCAAGGTGGCTTCCTGATTCAGCAGCTGTCATCCACCTTCTTACGCATCGCCACTTTACACCAAACTGATGAGGTTTTCCCAAAGCAAGTCTGAATTGAATTAACACTGCGATCACTTTAAGATTATGAACAACTTTAGAGGAGAGAGAGAGTCTGTGTGTGTTTGTACCAGTGTTAATATACATTCTGTTGTGTCATTATTCCATTTAGGGTACATAACTGTCTTAGCTCTGTCAAGGCTCTGTCATAACTGTCTTAGCTCTGTCAAGGTTCTGTCATAACTGTCTTAGCTTTGTCAAGGTTCTGTCATAATTGTCTTAGCTCTGTCAAGGTTCTATCATAACTGTCTTAGCTCTGTCAAGGTTCTATCAGCCTATTTGGTTAATTGCAATCAAGCTAAAAACTTAACTATACAGTTCCTTTAGATTTACTTCTATTGAGTATGATATATGAACTGATACATTCTATTTAAGTTAAAGCTGTTTTATATCTTGAAGTCTTTAATTCTGAGATGCTTAATCTCTCAGACTGATAGTAGTGTGATGTATTAGAACATTATACATTCTCAACAGAATAGGGTGCCATTTGGGACACAGTCCTAGTCAGCTCCCGCACTGTACACTGTGTGACACTGCGTGACCTTAGCCAAACAAAGTGTATTGTGTTTCAGGCTCTGAGTAGCTACAGTGTTACACCACCACATGAAATACAACCTGAACCGTTCAAGATATCAGCCAAAGCTTTGATTGAGCGTCCAATTTCTAAGTGCTTCAAGATTTCTGCATCACTTACTGTAAGTTAAGGGCAATCTGTCAAAATGACACACAAAATGTATTCAATGCCAAAGAATGAATAGGTTGGTTTTGTTGAATACATTTGGACAGAGTCCAGTCAAGTAAATGCTTTAAGGTTCTGGTTGAGGTGTTCCATTCAGGCTGCATTTACCTGAAAAAGCATCAAATGTTCATCTTTTTGTTGGAAATGTATGTTAACCTTTTACTGTAGTGGGCAAAATCAGGGTCACACAGAGTGTTTCTTGGTAGTCTTAAACAAATCTCAATTGAAATAAAAGTATACACCTCACACATGGTTATGGGCTTAAAAAGAAGTCACCTGTATGTACCATGTCAGATATAGAGTTGAAATGTATAACATTTTGAGTTTGCATCCCAATATTACACTTTATATACATCACAGAAGATTGAAATATAACAACACTGTTTGACATACAAACACCAGATTGTCTTTTATTTTATGATATTTTTTATAATGTTTAATAAAAATATCTAACATTCCACACTAAAGGCTGATTTTATCTTTTGACTGCAGCAAAGCATTGATGCTATGGTAACATCGCAAAACCTTTAGAAAACATTAAACCAGTCATTGCCTTTGGCCATCAAGGCCCTCTGGGATAGCTAGTTACCCTTAGGCTAGCAGATAGCTTTATACACCAAAGCACAGCAGAGATGCTAGTAACCGTTTCCCCTGTTGCGTTGAATGTCTGGCACTCGAATGGAAAAATAGGCCGAAGGGCCAGTCTCATATGGCCTACTTGTCATTTTGACATCCTTTTGAATTTGGCACATTGTAGGTCAAGTCAAATGCTAAATATATTTGATGTGTTGTGTTTATACCACAGGAGGTTGGTGGCACCTTTAATTGGGGAGAGCGGGCATTGGTTTCCATGTGTTTGATGCCATTCCATTCGCTCCGTTCCATTATTATGAGTTGTTCTCTCCTCAGCAGCCTCCACTGGTTTATACATGTTCTCTCTGTGTCTATAGCAAAATAGTATATGTAGCAGAGTGCCATTCATGGTGGTTTTCAGTGTTTTGATCAGAGGCTGTTCGCTCCATATGCTGTATAGAGCTAAAGTTGTGCTTCATTCTATAGCTAGAGGATTCGTGATCTCTCCAGGAGTGATATGTATCATTTTTGCCTTTATCTGTTGTCTAGTACTGTCTTTTTGCTAGCTAGGGCCATCTACTTTAAGTGCTGCCTGTCTTCCCAGTAGCCTACTTGGTGTGTGAACTGCTGACTGCTCATAACATGCAGATGATTGTTGACACCTCAACCAGGATTAACTGGCAGGGCAATTTGGGACTGTTGTTGTTTTCGTAATTAGTGGCTGTATTGGAGGGTTGTGGCTTCTCCTCTCCTAGGCAATCAGCAATTAGTACAGGACGGCATGCTCTCCACCTCTGCTAGGCAATTATCAATTAGTGTTAGTACTTCAGTCTCCCCTGGTTTCTCAGTGGCAGCTGTAAGCAGTGGTGGTGTCAGTCTTGTCAGCACAACTAAGCCCGTCGCCGAAACAAAGCCAGTTCGGCAGAGTTCTTTTGAGAAAGGCTCCACACCACTCTCTCACCTAGTTATTTTCTGATCTTATTTGCTCTTTTGTAGCTTTGACAACTGTGTGTGTGAATTATTTTCTCTCTTGATATTTTTGGTGGTTCATTGCGTCGGTTTTGGTTGGGTTGGAAGTAGAGGTTGACCGATTATGATTTTTCAACGCCGATACCGATTATTGGAGGACCAAAAACTGCAGATGCCGATTTAATATATGTATATATATTAAAATCGGCATAATAATGACAGTTACAACAACACTGAATGAACACTTATTTTAACTTAATATAATACATCAATAAAATCAATTTAGTTGGTTTAAATAATGCAAAAACAAAGTGTTGGAGAAGAAAGTAAAAGTGCAATATGTGCCATGTAAAAAAGCTAACGTTTAAGTTCCTTGCTCAGAAGATGAGAACATATGAAAGCTGGTGGTTCCTTTTAACACGAGTCTTCAATATTCCTAGGTATGAAGTTTTAGGTTGTAGATGTTATAGGACTATTTCTCTCTATACCATTTGTATTTCATATACAGTGGGGGAAAAAAGTATTTAGTTAGCCACAAATTGTGCAAGTTCTCCCACCTGTAATTTTCATCATAGGTACACTTCAACTATAACAGACAAAATGAGGAAAAAAATCCAGAAAATCACATTGTAGGATTTTTAATGAATTTATTTGCAAATTATGGTGAAAAATAAGTATTTGGTCAATAACAAACGTTTATCTCAATACTTTATTATATACCCTTTGTTGATAATGACACAGAGGTCAAACGTTTCTGTAAGTCTTCACAAGGTTTTCACACACTGTTGCTGGTATTTTGGCCCATTCCTCCATGCATATCTCCTCTAGAGCAGTGATGTTTTGGGGCTGTTGCTGGGCAACACAGACTTTCAACTCCCTCCAAAGATTTGCTATGGGGTTGAGATATGGATACTGGCTAGGCCACTCCAGGACCTTGAAATGCTTCTTACGAAGCCACTCCTTCGTTGCCCGGGCGGTGTGTTTGGGATCATTGTCATGCTGAAAGACCCAGCCACATTTCATCTTCAATGCCCTTGCTGATGGAAGGTTTTCACTCTAAATCTCACGATACATGGCCCCATTCATTCTTTCCTTTACACGGATCAGTCGTCCTGGTCCCTTTGCAGAAAAACAGCCCCAAAGCATGATGTTTCCACCCCCATGCTTCACAGTAGGTATGGTGTTCTTTGGATGCAACTCAGCATTCTTTGTCCTCCAAACACGACGAGTTGAGTTTTTACCAAAAAGTTATATTTTGTTTTTATCTGACCATATGACATTATCCCAATCTTCTTCTGGATCATCCAAATGCTGTCTAGCAAACTTCAGACGGACCTGGACATGTACTGGCTTAAGCAGGGGGACACGTCTGGCACTGTAGGATTTGAGTCCCTGGCGGCATAGTGTGTTACTGATGGTAGGCTTTGTTACTTTGGTCCCAGCTCTCTTCAGGTCATTCACTAGGTCCCCCCGTGTGGTTCTGGGATTTTTGCTCACCGTTCTTGTGATCATTTTGACCCCACGGGGTGAGATCTTGCGTGGAGCCCCAGATCGAGGGAGATTATCAGTGGTCTTGTATGTCTTCCATTTGCTAATAATTGCTCCCACTGTTGATTTCTTCAAACCAAGCTGCTTACCTATTGCAGATTCAGTCTTCCCAGCCTGGTGCTGGTCTACAATTTTGTTTCTGGTGTCCTTTGACAGCTCTTTGGTCTTGGTCATAGTGGAGTTTGGAGTGTGACTGTTTGAGGTTGTGGACAGGTGTCTTTTATACTGATAACAAGTTCAAACAGGTGCCATTAATACAGGTAATGAGTGGAGGACAGAGGAGCCTCTTAAAGAAGAAGTTACAGGTCTGTGAGAGCCAGAAATCTTGCTTGTTTGTAGGTGACCAAATACTTATTTTCCACCATAATTTGCAAATAAATTCATAAAAAATCCTACAATGTGATTTTCTGGATTTTCTTTCTCATTTTGTCTGTCATAGTTGAAGTGTACCTATGATGAAAATTACAGGCTTCTCTCATCTTTTTAAGTGGGAGAACTTGCACAATTGGTGGCTGACTAAATACTTTTTTGCCCCACTGTACCTTTGACTATTGGATCTTCTAATAGGTACTTTAGTATTGACAGCCTAATCTCGGGAGTTGATAGGCTTGAAATCATAAACAGCGCAATGCTTGAAGCACAGCGAAGAGCTGCTGGCAAATGCAGGAAAGTACTGTTTGAATGAATGCTTACGAGCCTGCTGCTGCCTACCACCGCTCAGTCAGACTGCTCTATCAAATCATAGACTTAATTATAATATAATAACACTCAGAAATACGAGTCTTAGGTCATTAATATGGTCAAATCCGGAAACTATCATTTCAAAATAAAACTTCTATTCTTTCAGTGAAATACGGAACCGTTCCATATTTTATCTAACGGGTGGCATCCCTAAGTCTAAATATTGCTGTTACATTGCACAACCTTCAATGTTATGTCATAATTATGTCAAATTCTCGCAAATTAATTACGGTCTTTGTTAGGAAGAAATGGTCTTCACACAATTCGCACCGAGCCAGGCAGCCCAAACTGCAGCATATACCCTGACTCTGTTGCACAGAACGCAAGAGATGTGACATAATTTCCATAGTTAAAATAAAGAAGAATCTGTTCTTGTACCCTTGGGTGGGGCGCTTGACCTTGGTTGCTCTGGATGGGAGTGCCTGCTAGATGACTGCTTGTAATCTAAATGTTGAGCGGCTTCACTGCAGGTAGATTGTATCTTTTAAAATTCAATAATACATTTTTTTAAAGTGTTTTTTTATACCTGTTCGCTCCTCTCCCTGTAGGCTTTACAGACCCCCCACCCACCTCTTGGGTGCTACTCTTATCATTTACTGTACCCTGTGCGCACAAGCCATGTGGAATTCCGGGTCTCTGACAGCATTTGGAACTGCTGATCTGCAGTCAAGAATGCAGAGTTCATCTCAGCCTATGCTGCCCTTCAGTCCCTTGACTTTTTGGCTCTGACGGAGACATGGATCACCCCAGAGAACACTTAATCCATCTGCTCTCTCTTCATCTGACTACTTCTCTCATAGTCCAAGAGCATCTGGTCTGTGGCACGGTGGTGGCACAGGTTATTCTCTCTCACCTATCGTCTCCTCATTTGAATTCCATACTGTCACTTGTCCACTCAAGCTTAACATTGTCATCTATTGCCCACCAGGTGCCCTTGGAGAGTTCCTCAGTGAGCTTGACACTTTAAGCTAATTTCCTGACAATGGCTCAACACTCTTCGTACTTGGCGACTTCAACCTCCCGATGTCTGTCTTCGATTAACTTCTTTCCAACTCTTTCCTCTCCTTGTCTCTTTTGACCTCACCCTTTCCCAATCCCCTCCAACTCAGAAGGCAGGGAAACGCTTGACCTCATCTCTACTAGAGGATGTTCTCCTACTAATCTCACTGCAACTCCACTCCGGGTCTCTGATCACTACCTTGTCTCCCTTTCCTCCAACCCTAGCCACTCAGGCCCTACCCAGATGGTCATCTGCCATTGCAATCTTTGCTCTCTCTGTCTCTCTCCCACTACTCTATCCTCTCGCATTACTCTATCCTCTCTCCCTTCTGCTAAATCATTCTTCCTCCTGCCCTGATTTTGCCTCCTATGACTCGCACTGTACCCTTTCCTTCTAGCTGGCTCGGCCCTCCCTTCATGCTCTGGCTGAGGGACTCATTGCGAGCATACAGAACAGGGCTGCAGGTAGCTGAGTGAAAATGGAGGAAAACTAAACTTCTGGAGGACCTATCAGCCTTTCACTCCCTCTCTACCTTCTTTTCCTCTTTATCTGCTGCAAAAGCCACTTTCCAAGGCTCTAAATTTCAAGCTTCTGCCTCTAACCCTAGGAAACTCTTTTCCTCCTCCCTATACGGGTGACTTTGTCAACCAGAAGGTTGACGACATCCGCTCCAAATCATTCACTTAGCCTATTGAGTCCACTGGTCCCAGTCACACAGAACTACCCTATGCTTTGACCTCTTTCTCCCCTCTCTCCATATGAAAACCTGTGACTAGTAAGGTCTGGCCGCTTTCAACCTGCCCGCTCGACCCCATCCCGCCTTCCCTCCAGACCATCTCCCTAGACTTTCTCCCATTCCTCACTTCCATCAACTGACCACTGGCTGCATCCCCTCTGACTTCAAAATGGCTTGAGTCGCTCCCCTCCTCAAGAAACCAACACGGGCTTCAAGACGGGTCACTCAACCGAGACTGCTCTTCTGTGTCACGGACGCTCTCTACACTACCAAAGCTGCCTCTCTCTCATCTGTTCTCATCCTCTTAGATCTATCCGCTACCTTCGACACCGTGAACCATCATATCCTCCTTTCCACCATCTCCTCCTTTCCACCTTCTCAAGGCTGGGCTTCTTATGCTCTGTACACTCTTGGATTGCATCCTACCTGGCAGGCCGCTCCTACCATCTGTGTCTGCACCACCTACTCTCACTACTGGTGTCCCCCAGGGCTCAGTTTTAGGCCCTCTCCACTTCGCTATACACCAAGTCACTCGGCTCTGTCATATCTTCACATGGTCTCTCCTATCATTGCTATGCGGATGACACATTTCTGTATGCCTGGCAGATATCTCCGCTTGGATAGTGGACCATCACCCAATCTGGAGAAGACGGCGCTGCTCTTCCATTCGGGGGAAGGCCTGCCAGCTCAAAGAACTCCATAACGGTTGACAGCTCCACAGTGTCACCATCCCAGAGTGCAAAGAACCTTGGTGCAGTGACTCACTCAAAGCAGTGACTCACTCCTGCACTTCACACTCTGTAACATCCGTAGTGTACGACCCTACCTCTCACAGCAAGCGGCACAGGTCCTAATCATGCCACTTGTCATCTCCTGTCTGAACAACTGCAAATCGCTGTTGGCTGGGCTCTCTGCTTGTGCCATCAAATGCCTGCGACTTATCCAGAATGCGGCATCCCCCTTGGTTTTCAACCTTCCCATTTCACCCTGCCCCTCCGCACACTCCACTGGTTTCCAGTCGAGGCTCTCATCCACTACAAGACCATGGTGCTTACCTACAGAGCAGCAAGAGGAACTGCCCCTCCCTATCTTCAGGATAAGCTCAAACCCTACACCCCAACCCGAACACTCCGTTCTGCCACCTCTGGTCTCCTGGCCCTCCGACCCCTACATGAGGGCAGCTCCCGCTCAGCCCAATCCAAGTTCTCCTTTCTCCTGGCACCCCAATGGTGGCACCAGGTTCCCCCTGATGGTAGGTCAGCAGAGCTGGGCAGGGCAGGGACTCTATCTGACACAGTACAGATGTCTTTTTATTTAAAACATTTAAAGCCCATAACCATGTGTGAGGTGTGTGTGCTTTTGTTTCAAAGTAGAATTGTTTAATTCTTGATTCTAGCCATCCCGGATCCGGGATTGTGAATACAGCCTCAAGCTCATTACCATAACGCAACGTTAACTATTCATAGCTCTCAAGCTTAGCCTTGCACTGTCGTCTCAGATTTTCAAAATATGCTTTTCAACCATAGCAAAACAAGCATTTGTGTAAGATTATTGATAGCTAGTGTAGCATTTAGCGTAGCATTCAGCATGCAACATTTTCACAAAAACAAGAAAAGCATTCAAATAAAATAATTTACCTTTGAAGAACTTCAGATGTTTTCAATGAGGAGACTCTCAGTTAGATAGCAAATGTTCAGTTTTTCCAAAAAGATTATTTGTTTAGGACAAATCGCTCCGTTTTGTTCATCACGTTTAGCTACGAAAAAAACTTGTATCCAGGAGTGTAATTATCCCGCAAGCTCATTAGCATAACACAACGTTAACTATTCATGAAAATCGCAAATGAAATGAAATAAATATATTAGCTCTCAAGCTTAGCCTTTTTGTTAACAACACTGTCATCTCAGATTTTCAAAATATGCTTTTCAACCATAGCAAAACAAGCATTTGTGTAACAGTATTGATAGCTAGCATAGCATTTAGCGTTAGAATTCAGCGGGCAACATTTTCACAAAAACAAGAAAAGCATTCAAATAAAATAATTTACCTCTGAAGAACTTCGGATGTTTTCAATGGGGAGACTCAGTTAGATAGCAAATGTTCCGTTTTTCCTGAAAGATTCTTTGTGTAGGAGAAATCGCTCCGTTTTGTTCGTCACGTTTGGCTACCAAAAAAAAACGAAAATTCAGTCATCAAAACGGCGAACTTTTTTCCAAATTAACTCCATAATATCGACTGAAACATGGTAAACGTTGTTTAGAATCAATCCTCAAGGTGTTTTTCACATATCTCTTTGATGATATATCATTCGTGGAAGTCTCCTCTCTCCTCTGAATCACATGGATGAATGCTTGCAGCTGGAGATTACGCACCAATTTCGACAAAGGACACCGGGCGGACACCTGGTAAATGTAGTCTCTTATGGCCAATCTTCCAATGATATGCCTACAAACACGTCACAATGCTGCAGACACCTTGGGGAAACGGCAGAACGTGTAGGCTCGTTCAGGGCGCATTCACAGCCATATAAGGAGACAATGGAAAACAGCGCCTCAAAAATTTAGATAATTTCCTGTTTGAAGTTTCATCTTGGTTTCGCCTGTAGCATCAGTTCTGTGGCACTCACAGATAATATCTTTGCAGTTTTGGAAACGTCAGAATGTTTTCTTTCCAAAGCTGTCAATTACATGCATAGTCGAGCATCTTTTCGTGACAAAATATCTTGTTTAAAACGGGAACGTTTTTTCATCCAAAAATGAAATACTGCCCCTAGTGTTCCAAGAGGTTAAAGACTACTGCAGTAAAATGTTTTAAGATGAATGTACTAACTGTAAGTGGCTCTGGAAAAGTGTGCTAGATGTACATACAAATAGTATTATATACCTCTTTGTGGGTCTTACGTGTGTGTGTTTGTCTCTCAGGCCAAACTGCTTTCCTCTGGAGGGTTCGATTTCGTTGTTCCCTTTAATCAGTGGCTCATGTAGCCAGGACATAAGAGCTGTTCCTGTTTGCCTGGTCAACTCTGTCTGGATCCCAAATGGCACCCTATTCCCTACAGAGTGCACTACTTCTGATCAGAGCCCTATGGTCCCTGGTCACCAGTAGTGTACTGTATGGGGAATAGGGTGCCTTTTTGGATACATCAGGGTTTAATAGCTGTTCCTGGTAGTCTCTATGGACTATGCACCTGCCACACAAACCCACATCAGGGCTCTACAGAACAGGAAGGCCAGCAGGATGTTGGAGTCACATGAATAACTATTTAGACATTTCCTTGTGTTTGGTTAGCACTTTACCCACCAAGCTGGACTGTAATTTGGGAACCAGCTGTCGGGAAGTGTAAAATCTACTTTGTCTCTAAAAAATAAAAAAGCTTTCAGCTTGTGCTGAATTTCAAGATGTTGTAAATGTGTTAGGGCTATTCAGTCTTGGTTATGGACTATCAAAAAATGTGTGAATATGACTATTAACTGGATGTGTTCAAATTTTGGGATTTACAGTACAGCAACTTTGTCTTGTATTTTAGAGCTCACATTATAAAGCTTCTGACATAACAGAATAGCTTGACACGAACTGGTCGAACTTATCTGTTTTTCATTCCTACTGCTCTGTATTGCATTGCTGCTGTAGCCGTGACAGAGAGGTATTAGAGGTATAGAGGTATTCAAATATTTGAAAGGTAGTTGTGTTTATATAATCTCATAAAGGAAATGCTGTACATGAATTCATATTATAGACTTACCAATATCTCCTGTAACTCCTGACTATTTTATTTGAGAGACTTTGTTCTGTGGAATGGCTTTAAATAAATATTAGAGTTTCCAAATTTTGGTTCAGAAGTTGTGCCAACTTGTCCCTAGTGTCAATCTGTGAGATTACGATAACATTTTGGGTTTATATTCCAAAAGGCAACACGCAAAAACACAGATATTGTGCTTGTTAAAGCTGATCAGACAAAATGTTTGACCATGGAGTGGCTGGGTCATAAACACCACACAGAAGAAAAATGAGCAAATCAGCTGCGTCTCCTTTTTCCACCCTGGTTTCATGCAGCGCCTTCTGTTGACTGAGTAACTCCCAATGACGTCACTGAGGGAGCCTGTTCTCTGCGTGTGTGCGCATGCATCCTCCTTAGTTTAGCATCCTTTCTGTAATCAGCAGCTCAAGGCATGGATGATTAGCAATTAGCCACAGCCAGGCATCATGTCTCCTATAGCAGATAAATGCATTAACACGCTTTTAATCAAATGTATTTATCAAGCTTTTTATTTTTTAAAATGTTTATCAGCCCATAAAGCCTTTTTTTTAATGCATGCTTTTGTCTTTGGGATGTCCCAAATAGCACCCATAAGGCTCTGGTCAAATGTAGTGTACTCTATATGGGATGCTGTTTTGGTATGTAGTTATTGACTCCCATAATGACCAAATGTATGACCCTCACATGTTGCTGCTGGGTGTATTATACCATTAAGTTGACTATCAAAAGTTAGAAGAACATATTTGGAATCATAAATAGGAAACGCATCAAATATTTCAATGTGGACATTTGCCTGGTGTTATTTCCTAATGTAAAATAATAGGTTATTCTCTGTAGAATTCATTAAAGCCCAACATTTATTTTAAAGGCATTGAATATTGAAGCTATGATTCTGTAAACATTAAAATACAGTACGAAGGAATAAAAACACAGACAGACAGAATAATTCATTGACAGAATAAGAGAGAAATCCTCTTTCCTCAGCGAGAGAGAGATTTTACCCCCATGTGTCCAGCACATCACGTCATAGACGATGTTTAGGATATTCTTTTTCTGTCTGTCTGTCTTGTCTGTCTGCCTGTATTATTACGCTGTCATCCTGTAATACAGGGGGTAGACATTGAAGTATATGCATTACTGTGACAACATCCTATTGTCTCATATTGTGATTCATCCTAAATGATTACGTAACATGCCCCACCGAGGAATCAACAAATATCAAGCTGATATATGGCATTATATTATAACTTCAAGTATTTGAGTCAGTAAATGGTAAAGTGCTAAGGGAAGATTTGTCTTATTTAGCTTCTGTATTTATTTGCAGTCTATGGTTGTAATTGAACCTGCTTAGAGTATGTTAAGGAGCACTTCATTATAATCTGTTGTGAGTTTGATCACCCTGTTGCAGGAAATGTCCTGCATAGCATGCAAGCGTGTATGGTATTCAAGGTTTAAAAATGCTTCTAAAGTTTTTGATTTCACTTAAATGTCAGACTTGATTTTCCCTAACTATAAATGTATCAACCCCTACGAAAATGTCCATGAATTATAATCCACACAATAATATCCTGTTACTGCAGGATTATTTTCCTGCTGTGAAAAACTGCTCAAATGAACATCCTGTTGTATATGGACAAGAACAGCCATGCCTAAGGAAGTGGAAACTAGTTGTTATCTGGGTTTGCTTATACCTAAGCGTCATACCTAAGAAGACTCAAGGCTGTAATCGCTGCCAAAGGTGCGTCAACAAAGTACTGAGTAAAGGGTCTGAATACTTATGTAAATGTAATATTTCAGTATTATTTTTTATTAGCAAAAATGTCTAAAAAACTTTTTTTGCTTTGTCATTATGGGGAATTGTGTGTAGATTGATGAGGAAAAATGTATGAATATATTTTAGAAAAAGTCTGTAATGTAACAAAATGTGGAAAAGTCACGGGGTCTGAATACTTTCCAAAGGCACTGTATGTAACATTCAAAACACAGAAATCATCCCAGAATGATGCAAAATGCATCATACGGGGATAACAAGCAAAACAATTTTGGGACTATGTCTCCTGTTATTGTTTGTGTCCTTTGTTAGTGGTTTCTTTGCAGCAATTCGACCATGAAGGCCTGATTCACACAGTCTCCTCTGAACAGTTGATGTTGAGATGTCTGTTACTTGAACTCTGTGAAGCATTTATTTGGGCTGTAATTCCTGAGGATGGTAGCTCGAAACAACTTTGGGGCTTCCTTTCCTGTGGCGGTCTTCATGTCAGCCAGTTTCATCATAGTGCTTGATGGTTTTTGCGACTGCACTTGAAGAAACTTTCACAGTTCTTGAAATGTTCCGCATTGACTGACCTTCATGTCTTAAAGTAATGATGGACTGTCGTTTCTCTTTGCTTATTTGAGCTGTTCTTGCCATAATATGGACTTAGCCCTATTTGGTAATCTTCTGTATACCACCCCCCTAACTTGTCACAACACAACCGATTGGGTCAAACACATTAAGAAGGAAAGAAATTCCACAAATTAACTTTTAACAAGGCACACCTGTTTATTGAAATGCATTACAGGTGACTCCCTCATGAAGCTGGTTGAGAGAATGCCAAGAGTGTGCAAATAGGCAAAGGGTGGCTACTTTGAAGACTCTCAAATATATTTTGATTTGTTTAACACTACCTCATGAAGACTACCTTTGGTGGCGCAGTGGTCTAAGACACTGCATCTCAGTGCAAGAGGCATCACTGCAGTACCTGGTTCAACACAGGCTGCATCACACCTGGCCGTGATTGAGAGTCCCTTAGGGCAGCGCGCTATTGGCCCAGCGTTGTCTGGGTTTGGCTGGAGTAGGCCATCATTGTAAATAAGAATTTGTTGTTAACTAACTTGCCTAGTTAAACAAATGATAAATAAATAAAAAGCTGGTTAAGAGTGAGTGTGCAGAGTTGTCAAGGAAAAGGGTGGCTACTTTGAAGAATCTCAAATATAAAATATATTTTGATTTGTTTAATCCTTTTGGTGTTATTTTGTAGTTTTGATGTCTTCACTATTATTCTACAATGTAGAAAATAGTACAAATAAAGAAATCCCTGGAATGAGTCGGTGTGTCCAAACCTTCGACTGGTACTGTATGTAATGCACTGTACTGTTGGCTGTAGGTTACTGTAAAAACAACAGGAAATGTTTTACTGTGTACTTACCCAGAATCAGATGAACTCATGGATACCATTCTATGTATCTGCGTGCAGTATGAAGGAAGTTAGAGCTAGTTTCACGAGCCAATGCTAACTACTGTTAGCGCAATGATTTAAAGTATACAGGTACAGTAGCGTCTTTGACTGAAGCAACATTTTATAAAAAAAATTAACTTAAGGATTTTTTTTGGCATTGTTTATTTTAAGTTTATTCTAAGAACATTAACATTTTATAGAACTTTCTTTAAGGATTCATTTATGCAGTGTTACTTTCTTTCAGAATGACTTTAGTATTGGCATGGTTGTTAAATACTATTAAGCATCTCATTTACTGAATGGTTTGTGCTTGCCAAGTTACTGCCCTCCGTTTTATTTATGTCATTATGAAGATTCTAGAATCTAGATGAAGATTCCAGAGTGAACCTGTTCTCTCCTATTTTCCTTTGTTATGTTATTACTGGGTCTGGGTGAAATAAGTTGTTTATGAAACACATGCTGTGTAGATTATATTAAGAGCATGTTTGAGGAAGACAGGCTATGCGTCCCAAATGGTGCCTTATTTCTTTTATAGTGCTACGGGCCCAACTCAAATGTAGTGCACTACATAGGGTTTCATTTAGGATGCACTACAGGCCTGTGGAGCGGAGTGTTGTTGTGTTGTTCCACAGGCCCTATTAGTATGCAGGTTGTGTGTACTGCTGTCACTACCGGCACACAGGGCCTAGGCAGATAGTAATACCATGCCGTCTGGGGGTTATTTCTCGGTCTGTGTCGACATGCCACATACAGTAGCTGTTCCTCTCTGTAGATGTTATCCTCAATAATCTCTTTCGTCTGTGCATAAAAAAAAGAGTTTATTTGCAGAGAGGTAAAAGGAATGAAAGCAGGTGTTAAATGAAAGAAAAGAGAGGTGGAGGAAAGAGCAAGTTTTATGTTAATGTACCTTTGTCATCTATTCCAAAAGTCCACGGACTGTAAGTTTTGACTGTATAGTAATGTAAATACAAATATGTCATGTGTATAAATATTGAAGGATAATTCATATTTGCCGTGTACAAACTTATCATGATGAACAGGAATTACTATTGGGGGCGTGCCTATTGGGGGAGTGCCTATTGGGGGCATGCCTATTAGGAATAACATGTACTCATGGCCAGCCATGAGTACGTCATTCCTCTTTATCATGTTAAGTCTGTATACTGAATATTTCACTTTTTCTTCAATATTTTATAAAACATTATTTCAATATGGTAACTCTCCCAACTCTGGGATATACATAGGCAGTTGAGGAACTCATACTCTTGTGTAGGCCTCATACATTCTATGAAAGTGTCAGCTCTTAACATACAGTTGCAAATACAACAGAACAGATGAACTGAAATTACATTTACTCTCACAGATGGCCTGAACTAGCTGAACTAGCTGAAAGACACGGCCCTACTAAGTCACACTTCCAGTCTTCTGATCTGACCCGATAGGTCAAAGAGCAGTAACCCAGCATCATTAACCCAACAACCCAACTAAGTGACCCAACTGGCTGGGTCAACATAACTCAAAGTGCGTTCTGTCCAATATTTACCCTGATATTATATATATTTTTAACCTAGCATTTCCTTTTGTGTACCATTGTCATTTTCAAACAACAGAAACAACAGCAGCAGCAGCAGTGTTGCTTGGTGACATGGTGTTACTGTTGTAAACCTGAAGAAAGATGCCTGTCATTTCTGCAATACCCAATAACATTTCTTGTGTCAGGTTGGAGAGGGATCTTCGAGCCTCACAGTAATGGTGTTGTAAATGTCTCAGATGCTCGTCGGATGTCTGCCAGAGTCTCCCTTGTGACACTACATCATGTTAATCACTACATCATGTTTATGGTTGTTGTCATAAAGATGCCAAGGGCTCTATTCAATCTGGATCGCTGAAGTTCAGTGTTACAGCGTGATTGAAATTTAAAGGTAATATTGCCACACTAGCAGAGATTGCATTTACGGTGTACATTGTATGTCATATCAATCGGAAATGACCGTAAAATGTTTATTGCGCAACATGTAACGCTTCAGTTGTACAGATTGAATAGAACCCTAACTTGCTGTTATCACTTGGTGGTTGGAAACTGTGGGCGTAGTGGTGTAGCTGCTGTCGCGTCTCAAATGTCACCCTATTCCCTACTCAGTGCACTACTTTTGACCCGGGCCCATAGGGCTATAGTCAAAAGTTGTGCACTATAAAGGGAATATGGTACCATTTGGGACTTAGTCAAAGTTCCCCTGATGGATACAATGGAACAGCTGCCTACTGCTGTAAAAGGAAGGCTTTGTGTCAACAGACTAGTTAGGAAGGACCTTTCATATGCTCCATTTTTCTTGTACAGTAAACAACTTTCCAAATTACTGTTCCACTAGCTTTTGCAATATTGGTTAGAGCCTGTAAGTAAGCATTTCACTCTACACCTATTGTATTCAGCGCACGTGACAAATAAACTTTGATTTGATTTGATTCTGCCATTGGACTGTGCTACTCTGTGATACCCACAACAAATGATTTGAAATGATCACTTATTCAATTAAAAAATATATATGTATTTTATTTAACTAGGCAAGTCAGTTAAGAACAAATTCTTATTTACAATGACGACCTACCCCGGCCAAACCCACTGGGCCAATTGTGCACCGCCCTATGGGACTCCCAATCACGGCCGGATGTGATGCAGTCTGGATTCAAACCAGGGATTGTAGTGACACCTCTTGCACTGAGATGCAGTGCCTTAGACTGCTGAGCCACTCAGAAGCCCAAGTGTAATTAGTTTATTTTAGTGTCAGTGACATTTACTCACAATAACATTGTCCTGTTATTGTCCTGGTATGGACTGTGATATCATCACAAAGGGAGTCATTTGAATATGTACTGTGTTACTGTCTTAAAGTACAAGGGGATCTCTCCAAACTAGATGAAGCAACATTCAACAGTCAGAGGTCAGTGCTCAGTTATTTTCCATATTTTTTGTATTTGTTTGTATTTATTATGGATCCCGGTGGCAGCAGCTACTCTTCCTGGGGTCCTGCAAAATTAAGACTCCTACTCCACCACTACCACATATCTACAGTACTAAATACATGTGTATGTATAGTGTGTGTGTGTGTGTGTGTCTGTGCCAATGTTTGTGTTGCTTCACAGTCCCCGCTGTTCCATAGGGTATTTTTTTAATCTGTTTTTTTAAATCAAATTTTACTGCTTGCATCAGTTACTTGATGTGGAATAGTCATGGCTCTATTTAGTACTGTGTGCCTCCCATAGTCTGTTCTGGACTTGGGGACTGTGAAGAGACCTCTTGTGGAATTTATTGTGGGGTATGCATGGGTGTCGGAGCTGTGTACCAGCAGTTTAGACAGACAGCTCGTTACGTTCAACATGTTTACACCTCTCATAAATAAAAGTACAGATGAAGTCAATCTCTCCTCCACTTTCAGCCAGGAGAGATTGACATGCATATTATTAATATTAGCCCTCGTGTACATCCAAGAGCCAACCGCGCTGCACTGTTCTGAGCCAATTGCAATTTTCCTAAGTCCTTTTTTGTGGCACCTGACCACACGACTGAACAGTAGTCAAGGTGTGACAAAACTAGGGCCTGTAGGACCTGCCTTGTTGATAGTGTTGTTAAGAAGGTAGAGCATCGCTTTATTATAGACAGACTTCTCCCCATCTTAGCTACTACTGCATCAATATGTTTTGACCATGACAGTTTAGAATCTAGTGTTACTCCAAGCAGTTTACTCATCTCAACTTGCTCAATTTCCACATTATTTATTACAAGATTTAGTTGAGGTTTGGGGTTTAGTGAGTGCATTGTTCCAAATACAATGCTTTTAGTTTTAGAAATATTTAGAGCTAACTTATTCCTTGCCACCCACTCTGAAACTAACTGCAGCTCTTTGTTGAGTGTTGCAGTCATTTCAGTCGCTGTAGTAGCTGACGTGTATAGTGTTGAGTCATCCGCATACATAGAAACTCTGGCTTTTGTGGTGGTTAATTTCTTTACTATCAAATGAGGAGAGACAAACTTTTCACACCAGTCAGAGTTATACTTAAACTACATTTTTAATAATAAGAGCTTTGCAATAGCAATGACTTTCAATGATTCACCATTTCTAATGAACGGTTGAGAGTGACAACACAATGGCTACTGAGATCTTTTATAGCAAAGGTCCACCCCCTAGTTGACATGACAAACCACAGATATTAGGAACAGTTCACAAAGTGAGACTTTATAAATGAGAAAGGAGTATCCCATAGCCAGATAGCATTCGCTACAAATTATCGTTCAGCTTGGCCCGTAAGACGAGGTTCTAATCTCGTTCCTGGTACTTCATAGTACAAAAACACCAACTCATCCAATGGCATAACTCAATTGTCAACTCTAGATACACCCTTCTCAAGTAAACCCCTTCTTGACCCCACTCATGGACAAGCTCACTGAGGGGAGTGAGCCTCTAGGTCATACACTATCCCAGGATACGTGCAACATCAGAGGACATACAATGGTTCCAGACACTGCCATACACCTCCCCCCAATGCCAAAGGAGGGAGTGACTTGCGCACAGACATTGTGGAGACAAGTAATTGGTTCCCCATTAGTCACGCCATCCCTTCACATGGTTTAAGAATAGGTAAAGACACATTCACATAGGAAGACAATGTTCCCTCCTGTCCTCTTCCCTTTCTGATATTCTGCATAGCACCAGGGATATGTGAAAAACAAGCCTGACCTCTACCTCTGGGCCTCAAGTGACTGAGCCCCAGCTGAGGGAAGAAGTGCAACTGCCAACACCAGAGTCCAAAGGGATACATTCTAATAACAAGTATATAAATAAGCATATAATGCAGATAAGACATCTTAATTGTCTATGTTACACAACTAATTCTGATTCATCTGCCACACTTTACTCAAAGTTAGTGACATGTCGTTAGTAAAAAAATTAAAAAGCAAGGGGCCTGAACAGCTACCCTGGGGAATTCCTGATTCTAACTGGATTATATTTTATAGGCTTCCATTAAAGAACACCCTCTGTGTTCTGTTAGACAAGTAACTCTTTGTCCACATTATAGCAGGGGGTGTAAAGCCATAACACATACATGTTTCCAGAAGCAGACTATGATCAATAATGTCAAAAGCTGTGCTGACGTCTAACAAGACAGCCCACACAATCATTTTATCATGAATTTCTCTCATTTATCATCAATTATCAGTCATTTGTGTAAGTGCTGTGCTTGATGAGTGTCCTTCCTTATTAGCATGCTGAAATTCTGTTGTCAATTTGTTTACTGTGAAATAGCATTGCATCTGGTCAAAATACATTTTTCCAGAAGTTTACTAAGGGTTGGTAACAGTTTGATTGGTCGGCTATTTGAGCCAGTAAAGGGGGCTTTACTATTCTTGGGTAGGGGAATGACTTTAGCTGCCCTCCAGGCCTGAGGGCACACACTTTCTTGTAGGCTTAAATTGAAGACGTGGCAAATAGGAGTGGCAATATTGCCTGCTATTATCCTCAGTAATTTTCCATCTAGATTGTCAGACCCCGGTGGCTTGTCATTATTGATAGACAACAATAATTTATTCACCTTTTCCACACTGACTTTACAGAATTCAAGTCTTCAAGTCTTGTCTTTCATAATTTGGTCTGATATACTTGGATGTGTAGTGTCAGCGTTTGTTGCTGGCATGTCATCCTTAAGTTTGCTTATCTTGCCAATGAAAAAGTAATTTAAGTAGTTTGCAATATCTGTGGGCTTTGTGATGAATGAGCCATCTGATTCAATGAATGAAGGAGCCGAGTTGGCTTTTTTCCCCCAAAATGTCATTTAAGGTGCCCCAAAAAGATTTTTATTATAATTCTTTATATAATTTATCTTTGTTTCATTTTGTAGTTTATTTTTCAATTTATTTAGTTTAGTCACATGATTTCTTAATTTGCAGTATGTTTGCCAATCAGTTGAGCTGCCAGACTTAATTGCCATACCTTTTGCCTCATCCCTCTCAACCATACCATTTTTCAATTCCTCATCATTCCAAGGGGATTTAACAGTTTTTACAGTCATTTTCTTAGTGGGTGTGTGCTTATTAGTAACTGGAATAGGTGCTCCTCATTACACACCAGCAAATATTCTTTAAATCATCAACATATGAATCACTACAAAACTTCTTGTATGACGTTTTATACACTATATTAGGCCCAGCCTTAGGAACTTTGGTTTTCCTAGATATGGCTATTATATTGTGATCACTACATCCTATGGATTTGGATACTGCTTTAAAGCAAATATCTGCAACGTTAGTAAAAATGTGATCAATACATGTTGATGATTTAATTCCTGTGCATTATGTAAATACCCTGGTATGTTGATTGACAACCTGATCTAGGTTGCAGGCGCTGGTTACAGTTTTCATTTTTTTCTGAGTCGGCAGCTTGATGATAGCCAGTCAATATTTAAATCACCCAGAAAATATGCTTCTCTGTTGATATCACATACATTACCAAGCATTTCACACATATTATCCAGATACTGACTGTTAGCACTTGGTGGTCTATAGAAGCTTCCTCCAAGAATGGGCTTTAGGTTGAGGCAGATGAACCTGTAGCCATAGTTCATCTGTTAAAAGCAAATGATTGACTTCATGGACCTTGTTTCTTAGCCCATATTAACATATGTAGCCTATTTTAGCACTTTTCTGGGTTGCTTGATTGTTTTAATTGCTTTACTGGGAAGCTTATCAGAGGTAGACTTACTCACGTTATTTACATTGGAGCTGATCGTGCAGGGTGAGCTGCATAAAATGATCTTTATGCGATAACAGTGTAACTCTGGTTTATAGGCTCATGATTACTGCTTACAATAGCTGCAGGATAAACAGATGTATTCGGTGCAATTAGGGGTACATAAGTAGATTACTTACATTGTCTTTGCCAATGCCCCTAAGATCATGTACATTTGATGCAGCAGTATGACGACTCATTGTCACAGTTAACTGAGCCGGTCTTGGATCATTGACCAGTCATTGTTCCAATGCAGCGTTGAAATGCGTGGACAGAGTCCAGGAGCCAAGATGATTTGGATGGACTCCGTCATTCCTGTAGAGTATCTTCTGTTTCCAGACTGTGTCATAGTTATCACACAGTGCTAGATGAGTCCAGTGGTCAAACTGGAATGTCCTAGAATTCTGTCCGACGCAGTAAACTCTCTGTTCAGTTTCCATTCCTGTGCTCTGATGGATCTCTGTAGGGTCACATCCTCTGTGAATCTCTCAAGCTACACGGTGTAATATGTGGTTAACACTGTTTATGTGTCTCTGCATTCATCAAACCAATATATCACTGACCTGTTGTTGGCTCTGAGGTGAACTGCTGACCTGGGTTCCCTCTATCTTCTTGTCCAAATATATAAAACACAAAGATACTTTAGGGGGGACCTGAATAACACACAAGGGTTGAGTCCCAAATGGCACCCTATTCCCTTCATAGTCTACTACCCCTATAGGCCATTGTCAAAAGTAGTGTTCTAAACAGGGAATAGGCTTCCATTTGGGACTCAAGGATAGAGCTCAGGGATGTCCTGGCTGAGTTATACTCAGCTAGTATTACACTACCTACTCATATACAGTACAACTCCCTTTGTGATGAAACCAGTGTCACTAACTAATGGACCGAATAATTGGATTTAGTGTGTGTTCTTGTTCCTTTCTAATAACACTCATTGAGTTTATATTGTTAATTGTGTTCATGTTCATAGTTGTAGTTATTACATTTCCCATAAAATTCTGTAATTTCCTTGGTATGGTAACCCCATTTGGTGTTGTGGTTGAAGATCCTGCTAGTGTTGTGGTAAAAGTTTGTCAATCACCTCTCCTGGCATAAAGTGCCCAAGGAGAGATGCCGTTCTCATATTAGCTAAATTAGCTTGGAGATTTGAAAACCCATTGTTGCCATGTCAGTATACTACAAGGGAACAGGTGTTCCCTGAGATTAATTTTGAGACTCCCAATCCTCCTCTAAAAGATAATGTGGTTTATTTTGTATGGTTTATCTGTGGACAATGTTTTGAACATACTGAGTGCAAACATAATGGGGTGGCTCTACACTCTTGAACCTTTTGGGGGTTTTACAAATTGCCACACGGGGAACTTTTCCAGTTCAAAAAGGTTCTTTGAGGAATCCCTCTGAAAAGGGTATTCGAGGAAACTCTGTGTAAATGTTCCAAAAAGTACAAGGCAACAGTAAACATGTTGTCCCCCTTGAATGATGAAGTGCCCCCTCGGGCAAATCAGTGTCATTTGGAAAATTACGGATGTCTATGGAAAGACGCATCATTCACCCAAGCGTCATCACAATCGTGCCAGTTGTATCTAAGATATTGCGTGTGACCAATGTACGTACAGTTGATTACTGAAGCGGCCCCCTCAGGCCAATCAGTGTCATTTTGTAAATGTTGGATCTCTATGGCAAGACACATCATTCACCCAAGTTTCGTCAAAATCGTGCCAGTGGTGTCTGAGATATCGCGTGGGTTAGCTAGACTCATATCGCTGAGCATGTGTACCAAATTTCGTCACTCTGAGTCAAACAGATCAAGAAATATAAACGTGCCTCTTATAGGGCCACCGTGTGGTCGATATGAAGGATCTTGCATATGTTGAGGGTTGACAGTGTTGTTGTTACGATACGAATATCTTTGACTGATCTATATACATTGATGTGCTAGATCATACCCACATTAATGCTTATTGCTGAATAGCGGCCATGTTGTTTTAGGTACTAGTCTGGAAAATTGTGCATTGAGAGACATTCAGCTGGGCTAGACAATCTCGATCGACCCTCTCTTTCTAAAACTATCCGCCGCCATTGTTGCAACCCCTATTACCAGCATGTTCAACCTCTCTTTAGTATTGTCCGAGATCCCTAAAGATTGGAAAGCTGCCACAGTCATCCCCCTCTTCAAAGGGGGTGTCACCCTAGACCCAAACTGTTACAGACCTATATCCATCCTTCCCTGCCTATCTAAAGCAAAGTTAATAAACAGATCACTGACCATTTCGAATCCCACCGTACCTTCTCCGCTGTGCAATCCGGCTTCCGAGCCGGTCACGGGTGCACCTCAGCCACGCTCAAGGGACTAAACAATATCATAACCACCACCGATAAAAGACAGTACTGTGCAGCCGTCTTCATCGACCTGGCCAATTCTTTTGACTCTGTCAATCACCATATTCTTATCAGCAGACTCAATAGCCTTGGTTTTTCTAATGACTGCCTCTCCTGGTTCACCAACTACTTTGCAGACAGAGTTCAGTGTGTCAAATCGGAGGGCATGTTGTCCGGACCTCTAGCAGTCTCTATGGGGGTACCACAGGGTTCAATTCTCGGGCCTACTCTTTTCTCTGTATATATGAATGATGTTGCTCTTGCTGTGCGCGATTCCCTGATCCACCTCTACGCAGACGACACCATTCTGTATACGTCTGGCCCTTCCTTGGACACTGTGCTAACTAACCTCCAAATGAGCTTCAATGCCATACAACACTCCTACCGTGGCCTCCAACTGCTCTTAAACGCTAGTAAAACCAAATGCATGCTTTTCAACCTTTCGCTGCCCGCACCCGCCCGCCCGACTAGCATCACCATCCTGGACGTTTCCGACCTAGAATATGTGGACAACTATAAATACCTAGGTGTCTGGCTAGACTGTAAACTTTCCTTCCAGACTCATGTTACATCACACATCTCCAATCCAAAATCAAATCTAGAATCGGCTTTCTATTTCGCAACAAAGCCTCCTTCACCCACGCCGCCAAACTTACCCTTGTAAAACTGACTGTCCTACCGATCCTTGACTTCGGCAATGTCATCTGCAAAATAGCTTCCAACACTCTACTCAGCAAACTGGATGCAGTCTATCACAGTGCCATCCGTTTTGTTACCAAATCACCTTATACCACCCACCACTGCGACCTGTATGCTCTAGTTGGCTGTCCTTCGCTACACATTCATCGCCAGACCCACTGGCTCCAATCTGCTAAATTGTAATTATTCGCTCCTATGGCCTTTTTATTGCCTACCTCCTCATGCCCTTTGCACACACTGTATATAGACTTTCTTTTTTCTACTGCGTCATTGACTTGTTTATTGTGTTATTGGCTTGTTTATTGTTTATTCCATGTGTAACTCTGTGTTGTTGTCTGTGTCACACTGCTATGCTTTATCTTGGCCAGGTAGCAGTTGCAAATGAGAACTTGTTCTCAACTTGCCTACCTGGTTAAATAGTTTTGTGCAGATCGGTCATTTGGTGGCAGAAAAGTAGTGTTTGAAGTGTTTTTCACAAAATTTGAAATGGTGGAAAATCCATCATGGCGGGTCCCTGAGACAAATGTGTTCCTTGTGAAGAGAGGGACCCATGTACTGAATATCATGGGGTGAGGGGGTCAAACATGGTGACAGGTGTGACCTTTCAAAGTTTGCATTTTCAATCACTTGTTATAGCACCACCATCTGGCCAATCAATGACATTTTGTAAATGGTTGATCTCTATGGTAAGACGCATAATTCACCCTTTTTTTGCCAAAATTCAGCCAGCGCTCTATGAGACATCACGTGTGACTAAACAAATGGAGACAGATCCAGTCCCCTCCTTTAATCGTGGGTGTCAACTATCTGAAAGCCACACCCCTACTAAGCCACACCTCCAGTCCAGGGTTCACTAGCCTAATGTTTTTACACATCAGTTTGTAGCATTCTGTAAGACTACAACAATATACATCTGTATGATATCAAAATCACATCACAGAGTTGTCTCAATGAAATGTGGTTTATGACAGTGGTCCAGATTTGGATTTTTTCTAAGACAGGCTTGAGACAGAAAAAGTGGTCAAAATCATAGGAGAATATATGTTGCATTTCGATATCTTCTCTGCGTCTTCTTTGATATGCTGATTCAATGGCTGTGGACAATGAATATAACCACATAGCTTTAAGGAGTGACATGATACCAAGTTTATAACTCATCTACCGCAGGTGGAACCTTTCTTTTTACATACACTAAATGCCCAAAAGTGTGTGAACACCTGCTCTTCAAACATCTCATTACAAAATCATGGGCATTAATATGGAGTTGGTCCCGCCTTTTGCTGCCATAACAGCCTCCACTCTTCTGGAAAGGCTTTCCACTAGATGTTGGAACATTGCTGCAGGGACTTGCTTCCATTCAGCCACAAGAGCATTAGTGAGGTCAGGCACTGATGTTGGGCGATTAGGCCTGGCTCCGAAATCGGCATTTCAATTCATCCCAAAGGTGTTCGATGGGGTTGAGGTCAGGGTCTGTGCAGCCCAGTCAAGTTTTTCCACACCGATCTCGACAATTTCTGAATGAACCTCGCTCTGTGCACGGGGGCATTATTATGCTGAAACAGGAAAGGACCTACCCCAAACTGTTGCCACAAAATTGGAAGCACAGAATCGTCTAGAATGTCACAGTATGCTGGAGCGTTAAGAATTCCCTTCACTGGAACTAAGGGGCCTAGCCTAACCATAAAAATCAGCCCAGACCATTATTCCTCCTCCACCAAACTTTACAGTTGGCACTATGCATTCAAATCTAATCAAATTGTGCGCCGAATACAACAGGTGTAGACCTTACAGTGAAATGCTTACTTACAGGCTCTAACCAATAGTGCAAAAAAGGTATTAGGTGAACAATAGGTAAGTAAAGAAATTTAACAACAGTAAAAAGACAGGCTATACACAGTAGCGAGGCTATAAAAGTTGCGAGGCTACATACAGACACCGGTTAGTCAGGCTGATTGAGGTAGTATGTACATGTAGATATGGTTAAAGTGACTATGCATATATGATAAACAGAGAGTAGCAGCAGCGTAAAAGGGGTTGGGGACACACACAATGCAAATAGTCCGGGTAGCCATTTGATTACCCGTTCAGGAGTCTTATAGCTTGGGGGTAAAAACGGTTGAGAAGCCTTTTTGTCCTAGACTTGGCCCTCCGGTACCGCTTGCCAGTAGAGAGAACAGTCTATGACTGGGGTGGCTGGGGTCTTTGACAATTTTTAGGGCCTTCCTCTGACACCGCCTGGTGTAGAGGTCCTGGATGGCAGTCAGCTTAGCCCCAGTGATGTACTGGGCCATACGCACTACCCTCTGTAGAGCCCGAGCAATTGCCGTACCTGGCAGTGATTCAACCAGTCAGAATGCTCTCGATGTTTCAGCTGTAGAACCTTTTGAGGATCTCAGAAACCTTGTCTTTCCCGGTTCCCTTGTTTTTTCCCGGTTCAGTATGTAATTTCCCGTTTCCCTTGTCTTTTCCCGTTTCCCTTGTCTTTTCCCTGTTATTTCCCTGTTCCCTGTCTTTTTCCCTGTTCCCTGCATTTTCACTGTTCTTTCCCTGTTCCCTGTCTTTTCCCTGTTCCCTAACTTTTCCCTGTTTCCTGTCTTTTCCCCGTTTCCTGTCTTTTCCCTGTTTCCTGTCTTTTCCCTGTTTCCTGTCTTTCCCTGTTTCCTGTCCTTTTCCTGTTTCCTGTCTTTTTCCTGTTTCCTGTCTTTTCCCCGTTTCCTGTCTTTTCCCTGTTTCCTGTCTTTTCCCTGTTTCCTGTCTTTCCCTGTTTCCTGTCCTTTTCCTGTTTCCTGTCTTTTTCCTGTTTCCTGTCTTTTCCCTGTTTCCTGTCTTTTTCCTGTTTCCTGTCTTTTTCCGTGTTCCATTTTTTTGCCTGTTTCCTGTCTTTTTCCCTGTTCCATTTATTTTTTCCCTGTTTCCTGTCTTTTTCCCTGTTTCCTGTCCTTTTCCTGTTTCCTGTCTTTTCCCTGTTTCCTGTCTTTTTCCCTGTTTCCTGTCCTTTTCCTGTTTCCTGTCTTTCCCTGTTTCCTGTCTTTTCCCTGTTTCTTTTCCCTGTTTCCTGTCTTTTCCCTGTTTCCTGTCTTTTCCCTGTTTCCTGTCTTAGCCCTGTTTCCTGTCTCTTTCCCTGTTTCCTGTCTCTTTCCGTGTTCCATTTATTTTCCCTGTTTCCTGTCTTTGTCCCTGTTTCCTTTTCCGTGTTCCATTTTATTCCCTGTTTCCTGTCTTTTTCCCTATTTCCTGTCTTTTTCCCTGTTCCATTTATTTTTTCCCTGTTTCCTGTCTTTTCCCTGTTTCCTGTCTTTTTCCCCGTTCCATTTATTTTCCCTGTTTCCTGTCTTTTCCCTGTTTCCTGTCTTTGTCCCTGTTTCCTGTATTTTTTACCCTGTTTCCTGTCTCTTTCCATGTTCCATTTATTTTCCCTGTTTCCTGTTTTTCCCTGTTTCCTGTCTTTTTCCGTGTTCCATTTATTTTTCCCTGTTTCCTGTCTTTTTCACTATTTCCTGTCTTTTTCCCTGTTCCATTTATTTTTTCCCTGTTTCCTGTCTTTTTTACCTGTTTCCTGTCCTTTTCCTGTTTCCTGTCTTTTCCCTGTTTCCTGTCCTTTTCCTGTTTCCTGTCTTTCCCTGTTTCCTGTCTTTTCCCTGTTTCTTTTTTTCCTGTTTCCTGTCTTTGTCCCTGTTTCCTGTCTTTGTCCCTGTTTCCTGTCTCTTTCCATGTTCCATTTATTTTCCCTGTTTCCTGTTTTTTCCCTGTTTCCTGTCTTTTTCCGTGTTCCATTTATTTTTCCCTGTTTCCTGTCTTTTTCCCTATTTCCTGTCTTTTTCCCTGTTCCATTTATTTTTCCCTGTTTCCTGTCTTTTTTCCTGTTTCCTGTCCTTTTCCTGTTTCCTGTCTTTTCCCTGTTTCCTGTCTTTTTCCCTGTTTCCTGTCTCCCCCTGTTTCCTGTCCTTTTCCTGTTTCCTGTCTTTTCCCTGTTTCCTGTCTTTTCCCTGTTTCTTTTCCCTGTTTCCTGTCTTTTCCCTGTTTCCTGTCTTATCCCTGTTTCCTGTCTCTTTCCCTGTTTCCTGTCTCTTTCCGTGTTCCATTTATTTTTCCTGTTTCCTGTCTTTTTCCCTATTTCCTGTCTTTTTCCCTGTTCCATTTATTTTACCCTGTTTCCTGTCTTTTTCCCTGTTTCCTGTCTTTGTCCCTGTTTCCTGTCTTTGTCCCTGTTTCCTGTCTTTTTCCCTGTTTCCTGTCTTTTTCCCTTTTTCCTGTCTTTGCCCTGTTTCCTGTCTTTTTCCCTGTTTCCTGTCTTTTTCCCTGTTTCCTGTCTTTTCCTTGTC
Source organism: Oncorhynchus nerka (assembly GCF_034236695.1). Taxonomy (NCBI): domain Eukaryota; kingdom Metazoa; phylum Chordata; class Actinopteri; order Salmoniformes; family Salmonidae; genus Oncorhynchus; species Oncorhynchus nerka. Next base: position 18,456,550 of record NC_088423.1, read on the forward strand.
TTTTTCCCTGTTCCATTTATTTTCCCTGTTTCCTGTCTTTTTCCCTGTTTCCTGTCTTTTTCCCTGTTCCATTTATTTTCCCTGTTTCCTGTCTTTTCCCTGTTTCCTGTCTTTGTCCCTGTTTCCTGTCTTTTCCCTGTTTCCTGTCTTTTTCCCTGTTTCCTGTCTTTTCCTTGTCTTTTTCCCATTTCCCTTGTCTTTTCCTGTTTCCCTTGTCTTTTCCCGGTCCCCTTGTCTTTTCCCGTTTCCCTTGTATTTTCCCGGTCCCCTTGTCTTTTCCCGGTCCCCTTGTCTTTTCCCGGGCCCCTTGTCTTTTCCCGGTCCCCTTGTCTTTTCCCTGTTATTTTCCCTGTTTCCTGTCTTTTTCCCTATTTCCTGTCTTTTTCCCTGTTCCATTTATTTTTCCCTGTTTCCTGTCTTTTCCCTGTTTCCTGTCTTTTTCCCTGTTTCCTGTCTTTTCCTTGTCTTTTTCCCATTTCCCTTGTCTTTTCCTGTTTCCCTTGTCTTTTCCCGGTCCCCTTGTCTTTTCTCGGTCCCCTTGTCTTTTCCCGTTTCCCTTGTATTTTCCCGGTCCCCTTGTCTTTTCCCGGGCCCCTTGTCTTTTCCCGGTCCCCTTGTCTTTTCCCTGTTATTTCCCTGTTATTTCCCTGTCCGTTCCCTGTATTTTCACTGTTCTTTCCCTGTTCCCTGTCTTTTCCCTGTTCCTTATATTTTTCTGTTTCCTGTCTTTTCCCTGTTCCTTGTCTTTTTCCTGTTCCATGTCTTTTCCCTGTTCCTTGTCTTTTTCCCTGTTCCTTGTCTTTTCCCTGTTCCTTGTCTTTTCCCTGTTCCCTGTCTTTTCCCTGTTCCCTGTCTTTCCCCTGTTTCCTGTCTTTTCCCCGTTTCCTGTCTTTTCCCCTGTTTCCTGTCATTTTTCCCTGTTTCCTGTAATTTTTCCCTGTTCCATTTATTTTCCCTGTTCCCTGTCTTTTCCCTGTTCCCTGTCTTTTCCCTTTTCCCTGTATTTTCCCTGTTCCCTGTCTTTTCTCTGTTTCCTGTCTTTCCCTGTTTCCTGTCTTTTCCCTGTTTCCTGTCTTTTTCCCTGTTTCCTGTTTTTCCCTGTTTCCTCTCATTTTCCCTGTTTCCTGTCATTTTTACCTGTTCCATTTATTTTCCCTGTTTCCTGTCTTTCCCTGTTTCCTGTTTTTTCCCTGTTTCCTGTAATTTTCCCTGTTTCCTGTCTTTTTCCTTGTCTTTTCCCTGTTCCATTTATGTTCTCTGTTCCCTGTCTTTTTCCCATTTCCCTTGTCTTTTCCCGTTTCCCTTGTCTTTTCCCTGTTATTTCCCTGTTCCCTGTCTTTTTCCCTGTTCCATTTCTTTTCTCTGTTCCCTGTCTTTTTCCCGTTTCCCTTGTCTTTTCCCGTTTCCCTTGTCTTTTCCCGGTCCCCTTGTCTTTTCCCTGTTATTTCCCTGTTCCCTGTCTTTTTCCCTGTTCCCTGTCTTTTCCCTGTTTCCTGTATTTTCCCTGTTTCCTGTCTTTTTCCCTGTTTCCTCTCATTTTCCCTGTTTCCTGTCATTTTTCCCTGTTCCATTTATTTTCCCTGTTCCCGGTCTTTTCTCTGTCTCCTGTCTTTCCCTGTTTCCTGTTTTTCCCTGTTTCCTGTCATTTCCCCTGTTTCCTGTCTTTTTCCTGTTTCCTGTCTTTTCCTTGTCTTTTTCCCTGTTCCATTTCTTTTCTCTGTTCCCTGTCTTTTTCCCGTTTCCCTTGTCTTTTCCCGTTTCCCTTGTCTTTTCCCGGTCCCCTTGTCTTTTCCCGTTTCCCTTGTCTTTTCCCTGTTTCCTGTCTTTTCCCTGTTTCCTGTCTTTTCCTTGTCTTTTTCCCTGTTCCATTTATTTTCCCTGTTTCCTGTCTTTTTCCCGTTTCCCTTGTCTTTTCCCGTTTCCCTTGTCTTTTCCCGGTCCCCTTGTCTTTTCCCGTTTCCCTTGTCTTTTCCCTGTTATTTCCCTGTTTCCTGTCTTTACCCTGTTTCCTGTCTTTTCCTTGTCTTTTTCCCTGTTCCATTTATTTTCCCTGTTTCCTGTCTTTTTCCCTGTTTCCTGTCTTTTTCCCTGTTCCATTTATTTGCCCTGTTTCCTGTCTTTTCCCTGTTTCCTGTCTTTGTCCCTGTTTCCTGTCTTTTCCCTGTTTCCTGTCTTTTTCCCTGTTTCCTGTCTTTTCCTTGTCTTTTCCCGTTTCCCTTGTCTTTTCCCGGTCCCCTTGTCTTTTCCCGGGCCCCTTGTCTTTTCCCGGTCCCCTTGTCTTTTCCCTGTTATTTCCCTGTTATTTCCCTGTCTTTTCTCCTGTTCCCTGTATTTTCACTGTTCTTTCCCTGTTCCCTGTCTTTTCCCTGTTCCTTATATTTTCCCTGTTTCCTGTCTTTTCCCTGTTCCTTGTCTTTTTCCCTGTTCCATGTCTTTTCCCTGTTCCTTGTCTTTTCCCTGTTCCCTGTCTTTTCCCTGTTCCCTGTCTTTCCCCTGTTTCCTGTCTTTTCCCCGTTTCCTGTCTTTCCCTGTTTCCTGTCATTTTGCCCTGTTTCCTGTAATTTTTCCCTGTTCCATTTATTTTCCCTGTTCCCTGTCTTTTCCCTGTTCCCTGTCTTTTCCCTTTTCCCTGTATTTTCCCTGTTCCCTGTCTTTTCCCTGTTCCCTGTCTTTTCCCTGTTCCCTGTCTTTTCCCTGTTTCCTGTCTTTTCCCTGTTTCCTGTTTTTCCCTGTTTCCTCTCATTTTCCCTGTTTCCTGTCATTTTTACCTGTTCCATTTATTTTCCCTGTTCCCGGTCTTTTCTCTGTCTCCTGTCTTTCCCTGTTTCCTGTTTTTCCCTGTTTCCTGTCTTTTTCCTGTTTCCTGTCTTTTCCTTGTCTTTTTCCCTGTTCCATTTATGTTCTCTGTTCCCTGTCTTTTTCCCATTTCCCTTGTCTTTTCCCGTTTCCCTTGTCTTTTCCCTGTTATTTCCCTGTTCCCTGTCTTTTTCCCTGTTCCATTTCTTTTCTCTGTTCCCTGTCTTTTTCCCGTTTCCCTTGTCTTTTCCCGTTTCCCTTGTCTTTTCCCGGTCCCCTTGTCTTTTCCCTGTTATTTCCCTGTTCCCTGTCTTTTTCCCTGTTCCCTGTCTTTTCCCTGTTTCCTGTATTTTCCCTGTTTCCTGTCTTTTTCCCTGTTTCCTGTCTTTTCCCTGTTTCCTCTCATTTTCCCTGTTTCCTGTCATTTTTCCCTGTTCCATTTATTTTCCCTGTTCCCGGTCTTTTCTCTGTCTCCTGTCTTTCCCTGTTTCCTGTTTTTCCCTGTTTCCTGTCATTTCCCCTGTTTCCTGTCTTTTTCCTGTTTCCTGTCTTTTCCTTGTCTTTTTCCCTGTTCCATTTCTTTTCTCTGTTCCCTGTCTTTTTCCCGTTTCCCTTGTCTTTCCCCGTTTCCCTTGTCTTTTCCCGTTTCCCTTGTCTTTTCCCGGTCCCCTTGTCTTTTCCCGTTTCCCTTGTCTTTTCCCTGTTATTTCCCTGTTCCCTGTCTTTTTCCCTGTTCCCTGTCTTTTCCCTTTTTCCTGTCTTATCCCTGTTTCCTGTCTTGTCCATGTTTCCTGTCTTTTCCATGTTTCCTGTCTTTTCCTTGTTTCCTGTCTTTTCCCTGTTCCCTGTCTTTTCCCTGTTCCTTGTATTTTTCCCTGTTCCTTGTCTTTTTCCCTGTTCCATTTATTTTCCCTGTTCCCTGTCTTTTCCCTGTTCCCTGTCTTTTCCCTGTTCCTTGTATTTTTCCTTGTTCCTTGTCTTTTTCCCTGTTCCACTTCTTTTCCCTGTTCCACTTATTTTCTCTGTTCCCTGTCTTTTTCCCTTTTCCCTTTATTTTCACTGTTCTTTCCATGTTCCCTGTCTTTTCCCCGATTCCTGTCTTTTCCCGGTTCCCTGTCTTTGCCTGTTCCCTTTCTTTTCCCTGTTCTTTCCATGTTCACTGTCTTTCTCTGTTCTTTTCCTGTTCTGTTTTTTTCCTGTTACATGTCTTTTCCTTGTTCCCTTTCTTTTCCCTGTTCATTGTCTTTTTCCTGCTTGTTATTACTACAGAGTGGGCCTAGAGTCATATCTCACACAGACCCAGAGGCTAATGAGTGTGTTGTTTGTGTATGAGTGTGGGTGTGTTCACCAATTTCTGACTGGAGGAGTTATCAGGGCTCTATAGAGGAAAGCATTATCATAGGGAAAGGATCATTTCAAAATGGGCAAGTCAAACCTACCGAGCGGTTTAATGCAGGATAATAGTGTTTTGGTGTTTCTTTATGAACATGAGTGTGTCTCAATGCTCTGCATGTGTTTTGAATCATGGTGTAGGGATACAGTACAACTTGGCTCTGTCCCAAATGACACCCTTTTCCCTATATAGTGCACCAGAGCAAGTAGAAAGCATTGTAGCCTATACATCTGCATTGAATAGAAATGTTTCCTCATACAGAGTTTTTTTTGTGGAAATCAGTCTGATTTGTAGTAGAAAATGCCAGCATGTGTAGCAGAGTTGTTGACTTGAGACTTGACAGAAAATTAAATGATTTGACTTGGAGCCTCAATTCGAGACTCAACTTTGACTTGAGACTGATGACTTGAAATGATCTGGCCAGGTTTTGTAATGTTATGTCACTCATTTTGTGGCACGGAGTCTCTGTGGATTACTCTCCACGCAGCCAGAGACAGTAGCCGCAACATAGCCCTTATAAAAAAAACAGCAAACTGTCAATCAACACAGGTCGGGTGAGCTGGCGAACAGCTTGCTGATTTGCTTTACAGCTATAGGATTGGGTGCAGCGCAAATGTCAAGTTGTAGGTAGAGAGAGTTGCCAGAATTAATTATGCAGCTCCAAAAATAGTTTGATCAATAATATTAACTGTTTACTTTGCACGTTGTCCAGCAATGGGGCAACTAGCATAGGCCTGCTGGTCTTTTGGTATGTACGCCTAACAATTGCTTGAAACTGATAATTTATTTATGAAGCTTGCATTTGCAATTTGTTGTTAAAGTGAATTATTAGTGTGGTGAAGACTCTCTTCGCTCTCTGAACTCCCGCCTGTGAAGAGAGCTTTTTTCTCTTGTTGAAATGTTTGCTGTTTTGTTCACTCCTTTAAAAGCATAGGCCCTGTGTGGTAAATCTAAATCTATCACTCTGTCCACGTACCGTTTCTTGCAACACGTTGACATTTCTGTTTCTGGTTTGATAGGCCTACGACACATTTAGCCAACCATTTCTTAGCCTGCTCTGAGTGGGTGTGATATTTATAGTGCACATGAACGTTCGCAAAACCAATGAGGTAGAAGTTCTGTTTATTTAATTCAATTTGTGGTTTCCTTTGTTCATATTTTCCGGATTAGGTCGTGGTTCCGTGTGTCTTTGTCTCTGTCATTTTTGTTGTGCGTAATAGGAGTGCGCACTCGTCTCAGTGCCCATAGAATGCTTTGGAGTCATAACATTGAGAAAGAGAAAATGATTGTTTCATCATGTATGCGTGGGGTTGAAATATCATAAAAAATAATTATGTCTGATTAAGATGAATGTAACAATGGGATGTGGGAATTGCCTTTTACATTGAAGAACCAGTTTATTGGTTGTAGTTGCTAATTGGGTAATTGTATGGTCCTGGGGGCCAAGTGCTTATATTATTTAGGCTACCTGTTTGAGCTCCTGTTAGACAGATTCCATTTGGTTTCTCAGAGGGAGGCTGTACAGTCTTGCCCTTTATCTGTGTCTGTTCAGATAGGACAAGTTAAGCCTGATACAGAGGCTATTTCTTTTGGGCTATGACCAGTGTATATTTGGTAAATCTACTTGTATATTTTGTATGATTTGGCTCTTTAACCATTGGCTCACTAAGACCTGTAAATAGGTTCATATTTTACAGTTACATAGTTTAATCAAAATGTGTTGTAGACAAAATATTGAAAAGGGCTGTCTGGTACCCTTTTTTTTTTACTTGACTTGAGACTTGAAAACTTGTGACTCGACTTGACTTGCTCTTAGAATGCACGACTTGGACTTGACTCGAGTCTTGACCCAATCTACTTGGGACTCGACTTGAGACTTGATACTTACTTGTGCCTTGAATAATAGTGACTTGGAGTATACTGTCATCTTATACTCTAGCTGTACAAAACATGTTCCTGTTATCTATCTGGGTTTCCTCATTTACATACACAAGACAGTTGTATATCAAAAATCAGGTGCATAAAGTTTCTGTTTCTGAAAGCCCATTGTATCCTCATACAAGTCTAACCTGGTCCCCCATCAGTTTTGTGCTAGTTTGACAATGACCATAAGAGCACAGATGTGAAACCAGGATAATGAGTGTAAATCTGTTACAGTATATTACTTTTCTAGGCAGGTTTCTTCATATGTAAAGGCATGCTAAGCTGTATCCCAAATGGCAACTATGTAGTGCACTTTATTTGACCAGGGCCCATAGGATTAAGGATGAGCTAGCCAACTGGGCCCTCTTGTGGAAACACCCATCTATCAACTACTGGTGGCCCATCCACCACTATATTGAAGATGGCAGGTTTGACCATGCATGATTATGTAATGATTAATAATGACTAACATAAACTATACAGGCTGCCATAGAGAGAGAGAGAGAGAGAGAGAGAGAGAGAGAGAGAGAGAGAGACCCCAGCTCTGCTTTTAAAAAGGAAGCTAAGGACAGGAAATAAAAAATTCATGAAGGTGTTTTCTCATCATGGGAGAGGTCAATGGACACACTGACAATACAATGTCACGTCATCATGGAAATGAATGAGTTCTGAGCTACTAATCTATTATGGATGGCTAGGGCTGCTGCTGGTTCAGGCTGTCATTTACTAAATAGACAAAGGCAGGCAGGGTCACTGCTACTTCGTACAACATTATGTAAAACGTGGCATGTCAGAGGTGTGTTCAAATACTGAAGTGGTACTTGATAGAGCTTGTATGTTGGAATGGAACCAATAGAAAAGCATTCAAAAGTGCAGACCTCGCCCACCTGGCAATCTAAAATAAATGCTATAACATTTTTGAAGATTTGAACCCGGGTCTGGATGCTGAGAGGAGTTAACTTCTGATGCTTTTATCTCATCTGTGCTTCTCAGGATTACAATACTGTAGTGTACTGGCCCTGACCACATTAAATGCACTGTGCTTTTAATTTAATAAGGAATGTGGGTTGTTCATTTTGGAGCAATGACAATATGCTTGATAGTGGCCTGGTGGTCTAAGCCGCTGCCTTCAGAATACATGTACCTGCGCGGCGTGGGTTTGAATCCGATCCACTGCTATTTACCACTCTCCTCTTACCTTTCTTGTCTTATCTAATACACTGTGGGACTGCCCCACTCTTTTAAGAAAAAATAAGATTATTATTGTCCCTAATGGCCTTTTTAATAACGTTTAATGTTGTGTCGTGCATTTCATACTTTAGGGAGAATAGTTATATAAAAAAAGTATTTATTTATAAACCTAGAGCTTCAGATAGAAGCTATAATATCAGTCTCATCAAGTTGATTTCCTTCTTCCCTGTTTTCCTGCCAATGGACTACGCAATTAATAGGAGAGTTTGCCCTCAAATGTTGTCCAATTCTTGGCCTTATTTGACTGGTGTAAATATGCTAAGTGGTGGGTATCACCGTTTCTTCTTCAATTGACTGCTTGCTCTCTCAGTTTACCCCAAGCCACTCTCCGGCTCTGTCGCAAAGGCACTCTATATAGGGCACTACTTTTGACCAAGGCCCATAGGGCATGGTCCGTGCTGGTCGGATGCTGGTCAGACCAGCATGGTTAAGCTTCACTGGACTTGCATTTATTGTAGTTGGGGATTAGGCGAACTATGGTGGAGCGATTTCTGCATAGTGCATCTTTAATCTGTAGTCTCTCCCAATGTGAGCCTAGATCTGTTTGTTTTGTTTCGTCAACTCCCATGATCCTTGTAATGCTGAACACTAGGCATAACATCAACCATAAACGATGCTTAACAGTACTAACATATCTGGGAGCAGGCTTTAGATAGACTACATGTTCAATTGTATTCAAAAGGCCCTCCCCTATTAGACAGGCAGAGAGAGAGAGGGTGTCACTCAATGCCCTTGTTTTGTTATTGTGTTAGCTATATGACTAGGCTGAAGGCTTCGCTGTTTCTCCCCCGCTGTACTGTCGCCTCATCTCTCTGTATTGACATGATGAGCCAAGTTCTTGTTTACAGTTCTGTGTGCTGTATTCCCTTTCAGCTAGGGTGTAGCATACTGCTCTATTTACAGTTCTGTGTGCTGTATTCCCTTTCAGCTAGGGTGTAGCATACTGCTCTATTTACAGTTCTGTGTGCTGTATTCCCTTTCAGCTAGGGTGTAGCATACTGCTCTATTTACAGTTCTGTGTGCTGTATTCCCTTTCAGCTAGGGTGTAGCATACTGCTCTATTTACAGTTCTGTGTGCTGTATTCCCTTTCAGCTAGGGAGTAGCATACTGCTCTATTTACAGTTCTGTGTGCTGTATTCCCTTTCAGCTAGGGTGTAGCATACTGCTCTATTTACAGTTCTGTGTGCTGTATTCCCTTTCAGCTAGTGTTTACCATACTGCTCTATTTACAGTTCTGTGTGCTGTATTCCCTTTCAGCTACGGTGTAGCATACTGCTCAATTTACAGTTCTGTGTGCTGTATTCCCTTTCAGCTAGTGTTTAGCATACTGCTCTATTTACAGTTCTGTGTGCTGTATTCCCTTTCAGCTAGTGTGTAGCATACTGCTCTATTTACAGTTCTGTGTGCTGTATTCCCTTTCAGCTAGGGTGTAGCATACTGCTCTATTTACAGTTCTGTGTGCTGTATTCCCTTTCAGCTAGTGTTTAGCATAGTGCTCTATTTACAGTTCTGTGTGCTGTATTCCCTTTCAGCTAGTGTGTAGCATACTGCTCTATTTACAGTTCTGTGTGCTGTATTCCCTTTCAGCTACGGTGTAGCATACTGCTCTATTTACAGTTCTGTGTGCTGTATTCCCTTTCAGCTAGTGTGTAGCATACTGCTCTATTTACAGTTCTGTGTGCTGTATTCCCTTTCAGCTACGGTGTAGCATACTGCTCTATTTACAGTCCTGTGTGCTGTATTCCCTTTCAGCTAGTGTGTAGCATACTGTTCTATTTACAGTTCTGTGTGCTGTATTCCCTTTCAGCTAGGGTGTAGCATACTGCTCTATTTACAGTTTTGTGTGCTGTATTCCCTTTCAGCTAGGGTGTAACATACTGCTCTATTTACAGTAATGTGTGCTGTATTCCCTTTCAGCTAGGGTGTAGCATACTGCTCTATTTACAGTTCTGTGTGCTGTATTCCCTTTCAGCTAGGGTGTAGCATACTGCTCTATTTACAGTTCTGTGTGCTGTATTCCCTTTCAGCTAGTGTTTAGCATACTGCTCTATTTACTGTTCTGTGTGCTGTATTCCTTTCAGCTAGGGTGTAGCATACTGCTCTATTTACAGTTCTGTGTGCTGTATTCCCTTTCAGCTAGGGTGTAGCATACTGCTCTATTTACAGTTCTGTATGCTGTATTCCCTTTCAGCTAGTGTTTAGCATACTGCTCTATTTACAGTTCTGTGTGCTCTATTCCCTTTCAGCTAGGGTGTAGCATACTGCTCTATTTACAGTTCTGTGTGCTCTATTCCCTTTCAGCTAGGGTGTAGCATACTGCTCTATTTACAGTTCTGTGTGCTGTATTCCCTTTCAGCTAGGGTGTAGCATACTGCTCTATTTACAGTTCTGTATGCTGTATTCCCTTTCAGCTAGTGTTTAGCATACTGCTCTATTTACAGTTCTGTGTGCTGTATTCCCTTTCAGCTAGTGTTTACCATACTGCTCTATTTACAGTTCTGTGTGCTGTATTCCCTTTCAGCTACGGTGTAGCATACTGCTCTATTTACAGTTCTGTGTGCTGTATTCCCTTTCAGCTAGTGTTTAGCATACTGCTCTATTTACAGTTCTGTGTGCTGTATTCCCTTTCAGCTAGTGTGTAGCATACTGCTCTATTTACAGTTCTGTGTGCTGTATTCCCTTTCAGCTAGGGTGTAGCATACTGCTCTATTTACAGTTCTGTGTGCTGTATTCCCTTTCAGCTAGGTTTAGCATACTGCTCTATTTACAGTTCTGTGTGCTGTATTCCCTTTCAGCTAGGTGTAGCATACTGCTCTATTTACAGTTCTGTGTGCTGTATTCCCTTTCAGCTACGGTGTAGCATACTGCTCTATTTACAGTTCTGTGTGCTGTATTCCCTTTCAGCTAGTGTGTAGCATACTGCTCTATTTACAGTTCTGTGTGCTGTATTCCCTTTCAGCTACGGTGTAGCATACTGCTCTATTTACAGTTCTGTGTGCTGTATTCCCTTTCAGCTAGTGTGTAGCATACTGTTCTATTTACAGTTCTGTGTGCTGTATTCCCTTTCAGCTAGGTGTAGCATACTGCTCTATTTACAGTTCTGTGTGCTGTATTCCCTTTCAGCTAGGGTGTAACATACTGCTCTATTTACAGTAATGTGTGCTGTATTCCCTTTCAGCTAGGGTGTAGCATACTGCTCTATTTACAGTTCTGTGTGCTGTATTCCCTTTCAGCTAGGTGTAGCATACTGCTCTATTTACAGTTCTGTGTGCTGTATTCCCTTTCAGCTAGTGTTTAGCATACTGCTCTATTTACTGTTCTGTGTGCTGTATTCCTTTCAGCTAGGGTGTAGCATACTGCTCTATTTACAGTTCTGTGTGCTGTATTCCCTTTCAGCTAGGGTGTAGCATACTGCTCTATTTACAGTTCTGTATGCTGTATTCCCTTTCAGCTAGTGTTTAGCATACTGCTCTATTTACAGTTCTGTGTGCTCTATTCCCTTTCAGCTAGGGTGTAGCATACTGCTCTATTTACAGTTCTGTGTGCTCTATTCCCTTTCAGCTAGGTGTAGCATACTGCTCTATTTACAGTTCTGTGTGCTGTATTCCCTTTCAGCTAGGGTGTAGCATACTGCTCTATTTACAGTTCTGTGTGCTGTATTCCCTTTCAGCTAGTGTTTAGCATACTGCTCTATTTACAGTTCTGTGTGCTGTATTCCCTTTCAGCTAGGTGTAGCATACTGCTCTATTTACAGTTCTGTGTGCTCTATTCCCTTTCAGCTAGGGTGTAGCATACTGCTCTATTTACAGTTCTGTGTGCTCTATTCCCTTTCAGCTAGGGTGTAGTTTACTGCTCTATTTACAGTTCTGTGTGCTGTATTCCCTTTCAGGGGTGTAGCATACTGCTCTATTTACAGTTCTGTGTGCTGTATTCCCATTCAGCTAGGTGTAGCATACTGCTCTATTTACAGTTCTGTGTGCTGTATTCCCTTTCAGCTAGGGTGTAGCATTTACAGTTCTGTGTGCTGTATTCCCTTTCAGCTAGGGTGTAGCATACTGCTCTATTTACAGTTCTGTGTGCTGTATTCCCTTTCAGCTAGGGTGTAGCATACTGCTCTATTTACAGTTCTGTGTGCTGTATTCCCTTTCAGCTAGGGTGTAGCATACTGCTCTATTTACAGTTATGTGTGCTGTATTCCCTTTCAGCTAGGGTGTAGCATACTGCTCCATTTACAGTTATGTGTGCTGTATTCCCTTTCAGCTAGGGTGTAGCATACTGCTCTATTTACAGTTCTGTGTGCTGTATTCCCTTTCAGCTAGGGTGTAGCATACTGCTCCATTTACAGTTCTGTGTGCTGTATTCCCTTTCAGCTAGGGTGTAGCATACTGCTCTATTTACAGTTCTGTGTGCTGTATTCCCTTTCAGCTAGGGTGTAGCATACTGCTCTATTTACAGTTCTGTGTGCTGTATTCCCTTTCAGCTAGGGTGTAGCATACTGTTCTATTTACAGTTCTGTGTGCTGTATTCCCTTTCAGCTAGGGTGTAGCATACTGCTCTATTTACAGTTCTGTGTGCTGTATTCCCTTTCAGCTAGTGTTTAGCATACTGCTCTATTTACAGTTCTGTGTGCTGTATTCCCTTTCAGCTAGTGTGTAGCATACTGCTCTATTTACAGTTCTGTGTGCTGTATTCCCTTTCAGCTAGTGTGTAGCATACTGCTCTATTTACAGTTCTGTGTGCTGTATTCCCTTTCAGCTAGGGTGTAGCATACTGCTCTATTTACAGTTCTGTGTGCTGTATTCCCTTTCAGCTAGGGTGTAGCATACTGTTCTATTTACAGTTCTGTGTGCTGTATTCCCTTTCAGCTAGGGTGTAGCATACTGCTCTATTTACAGTTCTGTGTGCTGTATTCCCTTTCAGCTAGTGTTTAGCATACTGCTCTATTTACAGTTCTGTGTGCTGTATTCCTTTCAGCTAGTGTGTAGCATACTGCTCTATTTACAGTTCTGTGTGCTGTATTCCCTTTCAGCTAGGGTGTAGCATACTGCTCTATTTACAGTTCTGTGTGCTGTATTCCCTTTCAGCTAGGTGTAGCATACTGCTCTATTTACAGTTCTGTGTGCTGTATTCCCTTTCAGCTAGGTGTAGCATACTGCTCTATTTACAGTTCTGTGTGCTGTATTCCCTTTCAGCTAGGTTAGCATACTGCTCTATTTACAGTTCTGTGTGCTGTATTCCCTTTCAGCTAGGTGTAGCATACTGCTCTATTTACAGTTCTGTGTGCTGTATTCCCTTTCAGCTAGGTGTAGCATACTGCTCTATTTACAGTTCTGTGTGCTGTATTCCCTTTCAGCTAGGGTGTAGCATACTGCTCTATTTACAGTTCTGTGTGCTGTATTCCCTTTCAGCTAGGGTGTAGCATACTGCTCTATTTACAGTTCTGTGTGCTGTATTCCCTTTCAGCTAGTGTTTACCATACTGCTCTATTTACAGTTCTGTGTGCTGTATTCCCTTTCAGCTACGGTGTAGCATACTGCTCTATTTACAGTTCTGTGTGCTGTATTCCCATTCAGCTAGGGTGTAGCATACTGCTCTATTTACAGTTCTGTGTGCTGTATTCCCTTTCAGCTAGTGTTTAGCATACTGCTCTATTTACTGTTCTGTGTGCTGTATTCCCTTTCAGCTAGGGTGTAGCATACTGCTCTATTTACAGTTCTGTGTGCTGTATTCCCTTTCAGCTAGGGTGTAGCATACTGCTCTATTTACAGTTCTGTATGCTGTATTCCCTTTCAGCTAGTGTTTAGCATACTGCTCTATTTACAGTTCTGTGTGCTCTATTCCCTTTCAGCTAGGGTGTAGCATACTGCTCTATTTACAGTTCTGTGTGCTCTATTCCCTTTCAGCTAGGGTGTAGCATACTGCTCTATTTACAGTTCTGTGTGCTGTATTCCCTTTCAGCTAGGGTGTAGCATACTGCTCTATTTACAGTTCTGTGTGCTGTATTCCCTTTCAGCTAGGGTGTAGCATACTGCTCTATTTACAGTTCTGTGTGCTGTATTCCCTTTCAGCTAGGGTGTAGCATACTGCTCTATTTACAGTTCTGTGTGCTGTATTCCCATTCAGCTAGGGTGTAGCATACTGCTCTATTTACAGTTCTGTGTGCTGTATTCCCTTTCAGCTAGGGTGTAGCATACTGCTCTATTTACAGTTCTGTGTGCTGTATTCCCTTTCAGCTAGTGTGTAGCATACTGCTCTATTTACAGTTCTGTGTGCTGTATTCCCTTTCAGCTAGGGTGTAGCATACTGCTCTATTTACAGTTCTGTGTGCTGTATTCCCTTTCAGCTAGTGTTTAGCATACTGCTCTATTTACAGTTCTGTGTGCTGTATTCCCTTTCAGCTAGTGTGTAGCATACTGCTCTATTTACAGTTCTGTGTGCTGTATTCCTTTCAGCTAGTGTGTAGCATACTGCTCTATTTACAGTTCTGTGTGCTGTATTCCCTTTCAGCTAGTGTGTAGCATACTGCTCTATTTACAGTTCTGTGTGCTGTATTCCCTTTCAGCTACGGTGTAGCATACTGCTCTATTTACAGTCCTGTGTGCTGTATTCCCTTTCAGCTAGTGTGTAGCATACTGTTCTATTTACAGTTCTGTGTGCTGTATTCCCTTTCAGCTAGGGTGTAGCATACTGCTCTATTTACAGTTTTGTGTGCTGTATTCCCTTTCAGCTAGGGTGTAACATACTGCTCTATTTACAGTAATGTGTGCTGTATTCCCTTTCAGCTAGGGTGTAGCATACTGCTCTATTTACAGTTCTGTGTGCTGTATTCCCTTTCAGCTAGGGTGTAGCATACTGCTCTATTTACAGTTCTGTGTGCTGTATTCCCTTTCAGCTAGTGTTTAGCATACTGCTCTATTTACTGTTCTGTGTGCTGTATTCCCTTTCAGCTAGGGTGTAGCATACTGCTCTATTTACAGTTCTGTGTGCTGTATTCCCTTTCAGCTAGGGTGTAGCATACTGCTCTATTTACAGTTCTGTATGCTGTATTCCCTTTCAGCTAGTGTTTAGCATACTGCTCTATTTACAGTTCTGTGTGCTCTATTCCCTTTCAGCTAGGGTGTAGCATACTGCTCTATTTACAGTTCTGTGTGCTCTATTCCCTTTCAGCTAGGGTGTAGCATACTGCTCTATTTACAGTTCTGTGTGCTCTATTCCCTTTCAGCTAGGGTGTAGTTTACTGCTCTATTTACAGTTCTGTGTGCTGTATTCCCTTTCAGCTAGGGTGTAGCATACTGCTCTATTTACAGTTCTGTGTGCTGTATTCCCATTCAGCTAGGGTGTAGCATACTGCTCTATTTACAGTTCTGTGTGCTGTATTCCCTTTCAGCTAGGGTGTAGCATACTGCTCTATTTACAGTTCTGTGTGCTGTATTCCCTTTCAGCTAGGGTGTAGCATACTGCTCTATTTACAGTTCTGTGTGCTGTATTCCCTTTCAGCTAGGGTGTAGCATACTGCTCTATTTACAGTTCTGTGTGCTGTATTCCCTTTCAGCTAGGGTGTAGCATACTGCTCTATTTACAGTTATGTGTGCTGTATTCCCTTTCAGCTAGGGTGTAGCATACTGCTCCATTTACAGTTCTATGTGCTGTATTCCCTTTCAGCTAGGGTGTAGCATACTGCTCTATTTACAGTTCTGTGTGCTGTATTCCCTTTCAGCTAGGGTGTAGCATACTGCTGTATTTACAGTTCTGTGTGCTGTATTCCCTTTCAGCAAGGGTGTAGCATACTGCTCTATTTACAGTTCTGTGTGCTGTATTCCCTTTCAGCTAGTGTTTAGCATACTGCTCTATTTACAATTCTGTGTGCTCTATTCCCTTTCAGCTAGGGTGTAGCATACTGCTCTATTTACAGTTCTGTGTGCTGTATTCCCTTTCAGCTAGTGTTTAGCATACTGCTCTATTTACTGTTCTGTGTGCTGTATTCCCTTTCAGCTAGGGTGTAGCATACTGCTCTATTTACAGTTCTGTGTGCTGTATTCCCTTTCAGCTAGGGTGTAGCATACTGCTCTATTTACAGTTCTGTATGCTGTATTCCCTTTCAGCTAGTGTTTAGCATACTGCTCTATTTACAGTTCTGTGTGCTCTATTCCCTTTCAGCTAGGGTGTAGCATACTGCTCTATTTACAGTTCTGTGTGCTCTATTCCCTTTCAGCTAGGGTGTAGCATACTGCTCTATTTACAGTTCTGTGTGCTCTATTCCCTTTCAGCTAGGGTGTAGTTTACTGCTCTATTTACAGTTCTGTGTGCTGTATTCCCTTTCAGCTAGGTGTAGCATACTGCTCTATTTACAGTTCTGTGTGCTGTATTCCCATTCAGCTAGGGTGTAGCATACTGCTCTATTTACAGTTCTGTGTGCTGTATTCCCTTTCAGCTAGGGTGTAGCATACTGCTCTATTTACAGTTCTGTGTGCTGTATTCCCTTTCAGCTAGGGTGTAGCATACTGCTCTATTTACAGTTCTGTGTGCTGTATTCCCTTTCAGCTAGGTGTAGCATACTGCTCTATTTACAGTTCTGTGTGCTGTATTCCCTTTCAGCTAGGTGTAGCATACTGCTCTATTTACAGTTATGTGTGCTGTATTCCCTTTCAGCTAGGGTGTAGCATACTGCTCCATTTACAGTTCTATGTGCTGTATTCCCTTTCAGCTAGGGTGTAGCATACTGCTCTATTTACAGTTCTGTGTGCTGTATTCCCTTTCAGCTAGGGTGTAGCATACTGCTGTATTTACAGTTCTGTGTGCTGTATTCCCTTTCAGCAAGGGTGTAGCATACTGCTCTATTTACAGTTCTGTGTGCTGTATTCCCTTTCAGCTAGTGTTTAGCATACTGCTCTATTTACAATTCTGTGTGCTCTATTCCCTTTCAGCTAGGGTGTAGCATACTGCTCTATTTACAGTTCTGTGTGCTGTATTCCCTTTCAGCTAGGGTGTAGCATACTGCTCTATTTACAGTTCTGTGTGCTGTATTCCCTTTCAGCTAGGGTGTAGCATACTGCTCTATTTACAGTTCTGTGTGCTGTATTCCCTTTCAGCTAGGGTGTAGCATACTGCTCCATTTACATTTCTGTGTGCTGTATTCCCTTTCAGCTAGGGTGTAGCATACTGCTCTATTTACAGTTCTGTGTGCTGTATTCCCTTTCAGCTAGGGTGTAGCATACTGCTCTATTTACAGTTCTGTGTGCTGTATTCCCTTTCAGCTAGGGTGTAGCATACTGTTCTATTTACAGTTCTGTGTGCTGTATTCCCTTTCAGCTAGGGTGTAGCATACTGCTCTATTTACAGTTCTGTGTGCTGTATTCCCTTTCAGCTAGTGTTTAGCATACTGCTCTATTTACAGTTCTGTGTGCTGTATTCCCTTTCAGCTAGTGTGTAGCATACTGCTCTATTTACAGTTATGTGTGCTGTATTCCCTTTCAGCTAGTGTGTAGCATACTGCTCTATTTACAGTTCTGTGTGCTGTATTCCCTTTCAGCTAGGGTGTAGCATACTGCTCTATTTACAGTTCTGTGTGCTGTATTCCCTTTCAGCTAGGGTGTAGCATACTGCTCTATTTACAGTTCTGTGTGCTGTATTCCCTTTCAGCTAGGGTGTAGCATACTGCTCTATTTACAGTTCTGTGTGCTGTATTCCCTTTCAGCTAGGGTGTAGCATACTGCTCTATTTACAGTTCTGTGTGCTGTATTCCCTTTCAGCTAGGGTGTAGCATACTGCTCTATTTACAGTTCTGTGTGCTGTATTCCCATTCAGCTAGGGTGTAGCATACTGCTCTATTTACAGTTCTGTGTGCTGTATTCCCTTTCAGCTAGGGTGTAGCATACTGCTCTATTTACAGTTCTGTGTGCTGTATTCCCTTTCAGCTAGGGTGTAGCATACTGCTCTATTTACAGTTCTGTGTGCTGTATTCCCTTTCAGCTAGTGTTTACCATACTGCTCTATTTACAGTTCTGTGTGCTGTATTCCCTTTCAGCTAGTGTTTAGCATACTGCTCTATTTACAGTTCTGTGTGCTGTATTCCCTTTCAGCTAGTGTTTAGCATACTGCTCTATTTACAGTTCTGTGTGCTGTATTCCCATTCAGCTAGGGTGTAGCATACTGCTCTATTTACAGTTCTGTGTGCTGTATTCCCTTTCAGCTAGTGTTTAGCATACTGCTCTATTTACTGTTCTGTGTGCTGTATTCCCTTTCAGCTAGGGTGTAGCATACTGCTCTATTTACAGTTCTGTGTGCTGTATTCCCTTTCAGCTAGGGTGTAGCATACTGCTCTATTTACAGTTCTGTGTGCTGTATTCCCTTTCAGCTAGGGTGTAGCATACTGCTCTATTTACAGTTCTGTGTGCTGTATTCCCTTTCAGCTAGGGTGTAGCATACTGTTCTATTTACAGTTCTGTGTGCTGTATTCCCTTTCAGCTAGGGTGTAGCATACTGCTCTATTTACAGTTCTGTGTGCTGTATTCCCTTTCAGCTAGTGTTTAGCATACTGCTCTATTTACAGTTCTGTGTGCTGTATTCCCTTTCAGCTAGTGTGTAGCATACTGCTCTATTTACAGTTCTGTGTGCTGTATTCCCTTTCAGCTAGGGTGTAGCATACTGCTCTATTTACAGTTCTGTGTGCTGTATTCCCTTTCAGCTAGGGTGTAGCATACTGCTCTATTTACAGTTCTGTGTGCTGTATTCCCTTTCAGCTAGGGTGTAGCATACTGCTCTATTTACAGTTCTGTGTGCTGTATTCCCTTTCAGCTAGGGTGTAGCATACTGCTCTATTTACAGTTCTGTGTGCTGTATTCCCTTTCAGCTAGGGTGTAGCATACTGCTCTATTTACAGTTATGTGTGCTGTATTCCCTTTCAGCTAGGGTGTAGCATACTGCTCCATTTACAGTTCTATGTGCTGTATTCCCTTTCAGCTAGGGTGTAGCATACTGCTCTATTTACAGTTCTGTGTGCTGTATTCCCTTTCAGCTAGGGTGTAGCATACTGCTCTATTTACAGTTCTGTGTGCTGTATTCCCTTTCAGCTAGGGTGTAGCATACTGCTCTATTTACAGTTCTGTGTGCTGTATTCCCTTTCAGCTAGTGTTTAGCATACTGCTCTATTTACAGTTCTGTGTGCTCTATTCCCTTTCAGCTAGGGTGTAGCATACTGCTCTATTTACAGTTCTCTGTGCTGTATTCCCTTTCAGCTAGGGTGTAGCATACTACTCTATTTACAGTTCTGTGTGCTGTATTCCCTTTCAGCTAGGGTGTAGCATACTGTTCTATTTACAGTTCTGTGTGCTGTATTCCCTTTCAGCTAGGGTGTAGCATACTGCTCTATTTACAGTTCTGTGTGCTGTATTCCCTTTCAGCTAGTGTTTAGCATACTGCTCTATTTACAGTTCCGTGTGCTGTATTCCCTTTCAGCTAGTGTGTAGCATACTGCTCTATTTACAGTTCTGTGTGCTGTATTCCCTTTCAGCTAGTGTGTAGCATACTGCTCTATTTACAGTTCTGTGTGCTGTATTCCCTTTCAGCTAGGATGTAGCATACTGCTCTATTTACAGTTCTGTGTGCTGTATTCCCTTTCAGCTAGGGTGTAGCATACTGCTCTATTTACAGTTCTGTGTGCTGTATTCCCTTTCAGCTAGGGTGTAGCATACTGCTCTATTTACAGTTCTCTGTGCTGTATTCCCTTTCAGCTAGGGTGTAGCATACTGCTCTATTTACAGTTCTGTGTGCTGTATTCCCTTTCAGCTAGGGTGTAGCATACTGCTCTATTTACAGTTCTGTGTGCTGTATTCCCTTTCAGCTAGTGTGTAGCATACTGCACAGTTCTCTCTGTGTTTGTGTGTGTTCCCTTTCAGCTAAGCTAGTGTGTGTGTGTGTTCATGGGTGTAGATGTAGCCTCGCACTCTCTTTTATAACCCTGTCAGAATGAGATGATGTGATGTGTAGCTACTGTGTGTGTATATTCTAACAGTGCCAGTTAAGAATGATTTATCCTTGGCCTTAAAGCTGAGATCTGCGATTGGCAAAACAGCACCACTGTCCACCAGAGGCACATTTGTTATTGCTTTGATGAAATGAGCATCCAGCATTGTGGTAAAAAGAAAATGGTGGTACATACTCTACTGTTCTATTGTGTGTTCAATGATTTTCAATGATGTCAGAGGGATTGTAACGGCGTTCTTCGTTTGTAGAAAGAGAGGACCGAAATGCAGCGTGGTGGTTACTCATGACTTTAATGAAAGATATAGCGATACATGAAATAACTATTGAATACAAAACAACAAACGGACCGTGAAACTTATTACAGCCTATCTGGTGAACACTACACAGAGACAGGAACAATCACCCACAAACTACAAAGTGAAACTCAGGCTACCTAAATACGGTTCCCAATCCGAGACAACGAGAATCACCTGACTCTGATTGAGAACCGCCTCAGGCAGCCAAGCCTAACTAGACACACCCCTAATCATTCACAATCCCAATGCCTACAAAAACCCCAATACGACAATACAATAAACCCCTGTCACACCCTGGCCTGAACAAATAATTAAAGAAAACACAAAATACTAAGACCAAGGCGTGACAGGGATAAAACAGTATTTGTTGAAATGGACGTGGCAGTTTCACCGCTCTGGATTCCAGCTTTAATTAATGAACATATTATCTGCCTCAGTACATGTGATATCCCCAGAGTAGGCTACTTACTGGGACCTTTATGTTACCTCTCAGTGTGTTTTTTAATTTTAATTTTTTTAAATTTCACCTTTATTTAACCAGGTAGGCTAGTTGAGAACAAGTTCTCATTTGCAACTGCGACCTGGCCAAGATAAAGCATAGCAGTGTGAACAGACAACACAGAGTTACACATGGAGTAAACAATTAACAAGTCAATAACACAGTAGAAAAAAAGGGGGAGTCTATATACAATGTGTGCAAAAGGCATGAGGTAGGCGAATAATTAAAATTTTGCAGATTAACACTGGAGTGATAAATGATCAGATGGTCATGTACAGGTAGAGATATTGGTGTGCAAAAGAGCAGAAAAGTAAATAAATAAAACAGTATGGGGATGAGGTAGGTGAAAATGGGTGGGCTATTTACCAATAGACTATGTACAGCTGCAGCGATCGGTTAGCTGCTCAGATAGCTGATGTTTGAAGTTGGTGAGGGAGATAAAGTCTCCAACTTCAGCGATTTTTGCAATTGTTCCAGTCACAGGCAGCAGAGTACTGGAACGAAAGGCGGCCGAATGAGGTGTTGGCTTTAGGGATGATCAATGAGATACACCTGCTGGAGCGCGTGCTACGGATGGGTGTTGCCATCGTTACCAGTGAACTGAGATAAGGCGGAGCTTTACCTAGCATGGACTTGTAGATGACCTGGAGCCAGTGGGTCTGGCGACGAATATGTAGCGAGGGCCAGCCGACTAGAGCATACAAGTCGCAGTGGTGGGTGGTATAAGGTGCTTTAGTGACAAAACTGATGGCACTGTGATAGACTGCATCCAGTTTGCTGAGTAGAGTGTTGGAAGCTATTTTGTAGATGACATCGCCGAAGTCGAGGATCGGTAGGATAGTCAGTTTTACTAGGGTAAGCTTGGCGGCGTGAGTGAAGGAGGCTTTGTTGCGGAATAGAAAGCCGACTCTTGATTTGATTTTCAATTGGAGATGTTTGATATGAGTCTGGAAGGAGAGTTTGCAGTCTAGCCAGACACCTAGGTACTTATAGATGTCCACATATTCAAGGTCGGAACCATCCAGGGTGGTGATGCTAGTCGGGCATGCGGGTGCAGGCAGCGATCGGTTGAAAAGCATGCATTTGGTTTTACTAGCGTTTAAGAGCAGTTGGAGGCCACGGAAGGAGTGTTGTATGGCATTGAAGCTCGTTTGAAGGTTAGATAGCACAGTGTCCAATGACGGGCCGAAAGTATATAGAATGGTGTCGTCTGCGTAGAGGTGGATCAGGGAATCGCCCGCAGCAAGAGCAACATCATTGATATATACAGAGAAAAGAGTCGGCCCGAGAATTGAACCCTGTGGCACCCCCATAGAGACTGCCAGAGGACCGGACAGCATGCCCTCCGATTTGACACACTGAACTCTGTCTGCAAAGTAATTGGTGAACCAGGCAAGGCAGTCATCCGAAAAACCGAGGCTACTGAGTCTGCCAATAAGAATATGGTGATTGACAGAGTCGAATGCCTTGGCAAGGTCGATGAAGACGGCTGCACAGTACTGTCTTTTATCGATGGCGGTTATGATATCGTTTAGTACCTTGAGTGTGGCTGAGGTGCACCCGTGACCGGCTCGGAAACCAGATTGCACAGCGGAGAAGGTACGGTGGGATTCGAGATGGTCAGTGACCTGTTTGTTGACTTGGCTTTCAAAGACCTTAGATAGGCAGGGCAGGATGGATATAGGTCTGTAACAGTTTGGTTCCAGGGTGTCTCCCCCTTTGAAGAGGGGGATGACTGCGGCAGCTTTCCAATCCTTGGGAATCTCGGACGATATGAAAGAGAGGTTGAACAGGCTGGTAATAGGGGTTGCGACAATGGCGGCGGATAGTTTCAGAAATAGAGGGTCCAGATTGTCAAGCCCAGCTGATTTGTACGGGTCCAGGTTTTGGAGCTCTTTCAGAACATCTGCTATCTGGATTTGGGTAAAGGAGAACCTGGAGAGGCTTGGGCGAGGAGCTGCGGGGGGCGGAGCTGTTGGCCGAGGTTGGAGAAGCCAGGCGGAAGGCATGGCCAGCCGTTGAGAAATGCTTATTGAAGTTTTCGATAATCATGGATTTATCGGTGGTGACCGTGTTACCTAGCCTCAGTGCAGTGGGCAGCTGGGAGGAGGTGCTCTTGTTCTCCATGGACTTCACAGTGTCCCAGAACTTTTGGAGTTGGAGCTACAGGATGCAAACTTCTGCCTGAAGAAGCTGGCCTTAGCTTTCCTGACTGACTGCGTGTATTGGATCCTGACTTCCCTGAACAGTTGCATATCACGGGGACTATTCGATGCTATTGCAGTCCGCCACAGGATGTTTTTGTGCTGGTCGAGGGCAGTCAGGTCTGGAGTGAACCAAGGGCTGTATCTGTTCTTGGTTCTGCATTTTTTGAACGGAGCATGCTTATCTAAAATGGAGAGGAAGTTACTTTTAAAGAATGACCAGGCATCCTCAACTGACGGGATGAGGTCAATGTCCTTCCAGGATACCCGGGCCAGGTCGATTAGGAAGGCCTGCTCACAGAAGTGTTTTAGGGAGCGTTTGACAATGATGAGGGGTGGTCGTTTGACTGCGGCTCCGTAGCGGATATAGGCAATGAGGCAGTGATCGCTGAGATCCTGGTTGAAGACAGCGGAGGTGTATTTGGAGGGCCAGTTGGTCAGGATGACGTCTATGAGGGTGCCCTTGTTTACAGAGTTAGGGTTGTACCTGGTGGGTTCCTTGATGATTTGTGTGAGATTGAGGGCATCTAGCTTAGATTGTAGGACTGCCGGGGTGTTAAGCATATCCCAGTTTAGGTCACCTAACAGAACAAACTCTGAAGCTAGATGGGGGGCGATCCATTCACAAATGGTGTCCAGGGCACAGCTGGGAGCTGAGGGGGGTCGGTAGCAGGCGGCAACAGTGAGAGACTTATTTCTGGAGAGAGTAATTTTCAAAATTAGTAGTTCGAACTGTTTGGGTATGGACCTGGAAAGTATGACATTACTTTGCAGGCTATCTCTGCAGTGGACTGCAACTCCTCCTCCTTTGGCAGTTCTATCTTGACGGAAGATGTTATAGTTGGGTATGGAAATCTCTGAATTTTTGGTGGCCTTCCTGAGCCAGGATTCAGACACGGCAAGGACATCAGGGTTAGCAGAGTGTGCTAAAGCAGTGAGTAAAACAAACTTAGGGAGGAGGCTTCTGATGTTGACATGCATGAAACCAAGGCTTTTTCGATCACAGAAGTCAACAAATGAGGGTGCCTGGGGACATGCAGGGCCTGGGTTTACCTCCACATCACCCGCGGAACAGAGAAGGAGTAGTAGGAGGGTGCGGCTAAAGGCTATCAAAACTGGTCGCCTAGTGCGTTGGGGACAGAGAATAAGAGGAGCAGGTTTCTGGGCATGCTAGAATATATTCAGGGCATAATGCGCAGACAGGGGTATGGTGGGATGCGGGTACAGCGGAGGTAAGCCCAGGCCCCGGGTGATGATGAGAGAGATTGTATCTCTGGACATGCTGGTTGTAATGGGTGAGGTCACCGCATGTGTGGGAGGTGGGACAAAGGAGTTATCAGGGGTATGAAGAGTGGAACTAAGGGGTCCATTGTGAACTAAAACAATGATAACTAACCTGAACAACAGTATACAAGGCATATTGACATTTGAGAGAGACATACAGCGAGGCATACAGTAATCACAGGTGTTGAATTGGGAAAGCTAGCTAAAACAGTAGGTTAGACAACAACAGCTAATCAGCTGGCACGACAACAGCAGGTAAAATGGCGTTGACTAGGCAACGGGGCCAACAGATAAAACAAACAAGCAGAATGGAGTACCGTGATTAATGGACAGTCCAGCGTGCATCAGCTATGTGGCCAAGAGATCAGTGTCCAGGGGGCAGCGGTGGATGGGGCAGGGAAGCTGGACTGGCGAGTGTTATCCAGGTTTAAAAAAACTAACAATGACTAAATAGCTTGTAGCTAGTTAGCTGGTTAGCTTCTGGAGGTTCTTGAGTGTGTTCTAAAATTTTTAAAATAATAGCGATTCCGTGTCACATTGGGTGAGGCAGGTTTCTGGAAGGTATAAACAAATTAAAAATCAAAAAGAGATAGAAAGTAAATATGGGTGTTTGGGACGCGGCGATGCAGACGGTTAGCAGGCCTGTGCTAGCAAGCTAACAGTTCGTAGATAGCTAGATAGCTAGTTGTGAAGATCCAGCCGAAAAATTTTCCATTTGCGGTGGGAATCCGGGGAAGAATCCGGGGATGAAAAAATAAATAGGTCCGTTATGCTCTGGTTAGAGTCGCGTTGTTCGAACTGGCGAGAGCTTTCCGGGCTGAAGGTTAAGCTGATGACCGGTTAGCTGAAGACCGCTAGCATGGCTAGTGGTTAGCTGGCTAGCTTCAGTTGAGCTTCAGTTGAGGGGTTCCGGTTCCGAAGTAAATATAAATATAAATACTTTAGGAAAAATAGCTACATTGGGTGAGGCGGGTTGCAGGAGAGTATTTGGAAGCTTAGGTTTAGCAAAAAGTTTTTAAAGAGATATGCGAAGAAAAATATGTAAAAAACGAAAAAGATATATACAGGGGACACGACACGACAGGACTTACTGCTACGCCATCTTGGAAATGGTATCCATGTTACTTAATAACATGGAATGCATTAGATGGTCTCTAAGCTTTGACCTATTAATAAAGACTAACTTTTCCTCTCTCTCCTCTTCAGGTGGTGCTTGTCTTTGCCCTCAGCATCGGAGCCCTTGTAATATACTTCATAGATTCCTCTGAGTAAGTATTATTTTTTTGCAACACATTACAGCTGTAACCTACAGTGTATTGTGCTTTTTGTTATGTTAATATACTGGACACTATTGCACTGTGACAACAGAGCTCTACTAAACAATGGGATGGTCTTTTTGTCAATGGGATCCAAATCTAATCTGGCAAATGATGTGGTACAGGTGGACTAATTTGGTTATAACCTGATTTATAGAGAAGCTGTAATAATATGTATTTTACCAGGTAAGTTGACTGAGAACACATTCTCATTTACAGCAACAACCTGGGGAATAGTTACAGGGGAGAGGAGGGGGATGAACAAACCAATTGCAAACTGGGGATGATTAGGTGACCGTGATGGTATGAGGGCCAGATTGGGAATTTAGCCAGGACACCAGGGTTAACACCCCTACTCTTACGATAAGTGCCATGGGATCTTTAGTGACCACAGAGAGTCAGGACACCCGTTTAACATCCCATCCAAAAGACGGCACCCTACACAGGGCAATGTCCCCAACCACAGCCCTGGAACAATGGGGTATTTTTTTAGACCAGAGGAAAGAGTGCCTCCTACGGCCCTCCAACACCACTTCCAGCAGCATCTGGTCTCTCATCCAGGGACCGACCAGGACCAACCCTGCTTAGCTTCAGAAGCAAGCCAGCAGTGGGATGGTGGAATCCAAGATGGCGTAGCAGTCGGACGTCTTGTCGTGTCGTGTCCCGTGTCCCTTGTCCCTGTTTTTTTACATTTTTTCTTCGCATATCTTTTAAAACATTTTGCTAAACCTCAACTTCGAAATACTCTCCTGCAACCCGCCTCACCCAATGTAGGCGCGGAACTGCTTTTTTTTCTAAAGTACTTATATTTACTTCGGATCCGGAACCCCTCAACTGAAGCTAGCCAGCTAACTACCAGCAAACCATTGCTAGCGGTCATCAGCTAACTGGTCATCAGCCAACCTTTAGCTCGGAAAGCTCTCGCCAGTTCGAACAACGCGACTCTAACCAGAGCATAACGGACCTATTATTTTTTTATTTTTTTATCCCCGGATTCCCACCGCAAACAGAACATTTTCAGCTGGATCTTCACAACTAGCTAACCGCAACCCCGGATGATTACTCCTGGCTAGCGTTTCCATCCACTTAGCTTGAAGCTAGCCCAGCCAGAGCTCCTGTGCTACCACCGAAGCATACTCCTGGGCTACAATATCCGGACCCACGACCGGTCTATCGATGTCACCGCATGAAGAGGCATAAACAGACTCACCCCATCGCGACGTCCCCCAAAGACTAACTTTCTAGCCCTTGCTATCTGCTTGCTTGCTAATTCGGCCTGCTAACTGTTAGCTTGTTAGCACAGGCCTGCTAACTGTCTGAATCGCCGCGTCCCCAGCCAGCCCAACCACTCACTGGACCCATATTTACTTTCAATCTTTTTTCGATTTTTAATTTGATTATACCTTCCGGTAACCTGCCTCACCCAATGTGATACGGAATCGCTATTATTTTAAATTTTTAGAACACATTCAAGAACCTCCAGAAGCTAACCAGCTAACTAGCTACAAGCTATTTATTCATTGTTAGCCACTGCTAGCGGCTTTACCTTCTGCACAGCCAGCCAGTTTTTTTACCTGGATAATACTCGCCAGTCCCATCCACCGCTGCCCCCTGGACACTGATCACTTGGCTACATAGCTGATGCATGCTGGACTGTCCATTAATCACGGTACTCCATTCTGCTTGTTTATGTTTTATCTGTCGGCCCCAGCCGCACTCAGGCTCTGTATGTAGTTAATCCGACCCTCCCTGCCTAGCCAACGCCATTTTACCTGCTGTTGTTGTGCTAGCTGATTAGCTGTTGTTGTCTCACCTACTGTTTAGCTAGCTCTCCCAATTCAACACCTGTGATTACTGTAAGCCTCGCTGTATGTCTCTCTCAAATGTCAATATGCCTTGTATACTGTTGTTCAGGTTAGTTATCATTGTTTTAGTTTACAATGGAGCCCCTAGTTCCACTCTTCATACCCCTGATACCTCCTTTGTCCCACCTCCCACACATGCGGTGACCTCACCCATTACAACCAGCATGTCCAGAGATACAATCTCTCTCATCATCACCCAGTGCCTGGGCTTACCTCCGCTGTACCCACACCCCACCATACCCCTGTCTGCGCATTATGCCCTGAATATATTCTACCATGCCCAGAAATCTGCTCCTTTTACTCTCTGTCCCCAACGCTCTAGGCGACCAGTTTTGATAGCCTTTAGCCGCACCCTCATACTACTCCTCCTCTGTTCCGCGGGTGATGTGGAGGTAAACCCAGGCCCTGCATGTCCCCAGGCACCCTCATTTGTTGACTTCTGTGATCGAAAAAGCCTTGGTTTCATGCATGTCAACATCAGAAGCCTCCTCCCTAAGTTTGTTTTACTCACTGCTTTAGCACACTCTGCTAACCCTGATGTCCTTGCCGTGTCTGAATCCTGGCTCAGGAAGGCCACCAAAAATTCTGAGATTTCCATACCCAACTATAACATTTTCCGTCAAGATAGAACCGCCAAAGGGGGAGGAGTTGCAGTCTACTGCAGAGATTGCCTGCAAAGTAATGTCATACTTTCCAGGTCCATAGCCAAACACTTCGAACTACTAATTTTAAAAATTACTCTCTCCAGAAATAAGTCTCTCACTGTTGCCGCCTGCTACCGACCCCGCTCAGCTCCCAGCTGTGCCCTGGACACCATTTGTGAATTGATCGCCCCCCATCTAGCTTCAGAGTTTGTTCTGTTAGGTGACCTAAACTGGGATATGCTTAACACCCCGGCAGTCCTACAATCTAAGCTAGATGCCCTCAATCTCACACAAATCATCAAGGAACCCACCAGGTACAACCCTAAATCTGTAAACAAGGGCACCCTCATAGATGTCATCCTGACCAACTGGCCCTCCAAATACACCTCCGCTGTCTTCATCCAGGATCTCAGCGATCACTGCCTCATTGCCTGTATCCGCTACGGAGCCGCAGTCAAACGACCACCCCTCATCACTGTCAAACGCTCCCTAAAACACTTCTGTGAGCAGGCCTTTCTAATCGACCTGGCCCGGGTATCCTGGAAGGACATTGACCTCATCCCGTCAGTTGAGGATGCCTGGTCATTCTTTAAAAGTAACTTCCTCACCATTTTAGATAAGCATGCTCCGTTCAAAAAATGCAGAACTAAGAACAGATATAGCCCTTGGTTCACTCCAGACCTGACTGCCCTCGACCAGCACAAAAACATCCTGTGGCGGACTGCAATACGATCGAACAGTCCCCGCGATTTGCAACTGTTCAGGGAAGTCAGGAGCCAATACAAGCTGTCAGTCAGGAAAGCTAAGGCCAGCTTCTTCAGGCAGAAGTTTGCATCCTGTAGCTCCAACTCCAAAAAGTTCTGGGACACTGTGAAGTCCATGGAGAACAAGAGCACATCCTCCCAGCTGCCCACTGCACTGAGGCTAGGTAACACGGTCACCACTGATAAACCCATGATTATCGAAAACTTCAACAAGCATTTCTCAACGGCCGGCCATGCCTTCTGCCTGGCTATTCCAACCTCAGCCAACAGCTCCGCCCCCCCTGCAGCTACTCGCCCAAGCCTCTCCAGGTTCTCCTTTACCCAAATCCAGATAGCAGATGTTCTGAAAGAGCTGCAAAACCTGGACCCGTACAAATCAGCTGGGCTTGACAATCTGGACCCTCTATTTCTGAAACTATCCGCCGCCATTGTCGCAACCCCTATTACCAGCCTGTTCAACCTCTCTTTCATATCGTCCGAGATCCCCAAGGATTGGAAAGCTGCCGCAGTCATCCCCCTCTTCAAAGGGGGAGACACCCTGGACCCAAACTGTTACAGACCCATATACATCCTGCCCTGCCTATCTAAGGTCTTCGAAAGCCAAGTCAACAAACAGGTCACTGACCATCTCGAATCCCACCGTACCTTCTCCGCTGTGCAATCTGGTTTCCGAGCCGGTCACGGGTACACCTCAGCCACACTCAAGGTACTAAACGATATCATAACCGCTGTTACGAATCCCTTTTGGTCCGACAGTCTAGGGGGGATGGTAATGAGACCCGTAACATAACTCATGCAAATTATTATTGTGACAAAGTAAAAGTGTGCACGAAATAACCACGACAACAGAAATCTACCGTCAAACTCTAGGTTTATTTATAAACACACGGTAATGGGGGGAGCAGGAAAAGGGGCTGAGCTGGACCCAAGGAAAGAAACAATAAGTATTCAAAAACACCGCTAAGCTAGACTAGCCTACTTTAACAACAGCTAACTAACTAACCAAAAATACAGTGGGTGGTCCGCCCAGTTCTAACTAGTGTATTTAACAAAGTTCACCTACGGGTAGTGTATGCCCATTGGCGACTTGTCTTGGTTTCCCCCTTTTCCCACCAGCAACACACAAACACCATAACCAAAAACAATACTCACAGGTGATGACAAAGTGCTATGGAGGTGCTTTAAACAAAAGAGAGGTTAAGACACAAAGCGAGAGTGAAACACAGAGACCTACAGACATGGCATTTACAGAGAGATTGAGCTAGAGATTGAGCTAGAGATTGCTCCAGAGCAAACAAATGATGGGGTTTTTAAACCATGGGGAAGGAACTGTGATAGGGTAGGAAATAGGAGGAGGTGTGTCTTCTGATTGATGATTGATTGTTGACTGATTGGGGAGTGATGATTTTCACCTGTGAGGGGAGAAGGAGAGAAAAGAAACACACACACAGGATACACACACACAGGATAACTGTATCCGTAACAACCGCCATCGATAAAAGACAGTACTGTGCAGCCGTCTTCATCGACCTTGCCAAGGCCTTCGACTCTGTCAATCACCATATTCTTATCGGCAGACTCAGTAGCCTCGGTTTTTCGGATGACTGCCTTGCCTGGTTCACCAATTACTTTGCAGACAGAGTTCAGTGTGTCAAATCGGAGGGCATGCTGTCCGGTCCTCTGGCAGTCTCTATGGGGGTGCCACAGGGTTCAATTCTCGGGCCGACTCTTTTCTCTGTATATATCAATGATGTTGCTCTTGCTGCGGGCGATTCCCTGATCCACCTCTACGCAGACGTTCTGGCCCGTCCTTGGACACTGTGCTATCTAACCTCCAAACGAGGTTCAATGCCATACAACACTCCTTCCGTGGCCTCCAACTGCTCTTAAACGCTAGTAAAACCAAATGCATGCTTTTCAACCGTTCGCTGCCTGCACCCGCACGCCTGACCAGCATCACCACCCTGGATGGCTCCGACCTTGAATATGTGGACATCTATAAGTACCTAGGTGTCTGGCTAGACTGTAAACTCTCCTTCCAGACTCATATCAAACATCTCCAATCGAAAATCAAATCAAGAGTCGGCTTTCTATTCCGCAACAAAGCCTCCTTCACTCACGCCGCCAAACTTACCCTAGTAAAACTGACTATCCTACCGATCCTCGACTTCGGCGATGTCATCTACAAAATTGCTTCCAACACTCTACTCAGCAAACTGGATGCAGTTTATCACAGTGCCATCCGTTTTGTCACTAAAGCACCTTATTCCACCCACCACTGCGACCTGTATGCTCTAGTCGGCTGGCCCTCGCTACATATTCGTCGCCAGACCCACTGGCTCCAGGTCATCTACAAGTCCATGCTAGGTAAAGCTCCGCCTTATCTCAGTTCACTGGTCACGATGGCAACACCAACCCGTAACACGCGCTCCAGCAGGTGTATCTCACTGATCATCCCTAAAGCCAACACCTCATTTGGCCGCCTTTCGTTCCAGTTCTCTGCTGCCTGTGACTGGAACGAATTGCAAAAATCGCTGAAGTTGGAGACTTTTATCTCCCTCACCAACTTCAAACATCTGCTATCTGAGCAGCTAACCGATCGCTGCCGCTGTACATAGTCTATCGGTAAATAGCCCACCCATTTTTACCTACCTCATCCCCATACTGTTTTTATTTATTTTATTTTATGCTCTTTTGCACACCAATATCTCTACCTGTACATGACCATCTGATCATTTATCACTCCAGTGTTAATCTGCAAAATTTTAATTATTCGCCTACCTCCTCATGCCTTTTGCACACAATGTATATAGACTCTCTTTTTCTCTACTGTATTATTGACTTGTTAATTGTGTACTCCATGTGTAACTCTGTGTTGTTTATTCACACTGCTATGCTTTATCTTGGCCAGGTCGCAGTTTCAAATGAGAACTTGTTCTCAACTAGCCTACCTGGTTAAATATAGGTGAAATAAAAAAATAAAATAAAAAAATGCTGCTGGCACTGAAATTTGTTATCTGAAACCAAATATATGCTCCTTACACATATTTAAACATTTCTGATGGTCTGCAAAGTGGATAATACAACTGTAACTGTAGATGTGGCAGATTGTGGTAGTTATGGTTGGTTTCCTGTACATTCAAAATCACGTATACACTAAAAAATGAGGGTACTTCAAGATTCTTTGGGAAGGGTGATGTTTCTATGTGGAACCAAACTGACTAAAATAACCCTTTGAGCTCTTCAATGGTTACAGTTCACAAAAGGGTTATTTGCTCTTTTAGCAATAATGTAGAGGCGGTGGCTCATTAGAATATTTTAAGACAGGGTTTGCGTACAGCTCGATTTGTGCAACCATGAATGAGTGCCATTCCAGTTTATCTAATTTGTTGTGCTATTCCCTTACATATTATAAATGACTATGGCCAATGATGGTGTTGTGTCAATTGAGAGCAATTACTAAAATCAGTCAATGGTTATTAATTCTCTCCTCAGGGACCCCCACCTGTTCCAGCGGTAGCTCACTTGATTCAACTTCTCAATTCAAATCACATGAACTTTCATGTCACATACTTCGTAAACAACAGGTGTACACTAACAGATAAATGCTTACTTACAGGCCCAACAATGCAGAGGGTAAAGATAAATAATTGAAAAATAACAACACAATGAGTAACAATAACTTGGCGATATACATGGGGTTACCAATACAAAGTCCATGTGCAGGGGTACAAGATAATTGAGGTAGATGTGTACTGTAAATACAGTATTTGATACACTGCCGATTTTGCAGGTTTTCCTACTTACAAAGCATGTAGAGGTCTGTAATTTGTATCATAGGTACACTTCAACTGTGAGAGACGGAATCTAAAACAAAAATCCAGAAAATCACATTGTATGATAATTAATTTGTATTTTATTGCATGACAACCAGTAAGAATTCCGGCTCTCACAGACCTGTTCGTTTTTCTTTAAGAAGCCCTCCTGTTCTCCACTCATTACCTGTATTAACTGCACCTGTTTGAACTCGTTACCTGTATAAAAGACACCTGTCCACACACTCAATTAAACGGACTCCAACCTCTCCACAATGGCCAAGACCAGAGAGCTGTGTAAGAACATCTGGTATAAAATTGTAGACCTGCACAAGGCTGGGATGGGCTACAGGACAATAGGAAAGCAGCTTGGTGAGAAGGCAACAACTGTTGGCGCAATTATCAGAAAATGGAAGAAGTTCAAGATGACGGTCAATCACCCTCAGTCTGGGGCTCCATGCAAGATCTCACCTTGTGGGGCATCAATGATCCTGAGGTTTGGAGGAAGAAGAAGGATGAGTACAACCCCAAGAACACCATCCCAACTGTGAAGCATGGAGGTGGAAACATCATTCTTTGGGGATGCTTCTCTGCAAAGGGGACAGGACGACTGCACCGTATTGAGGGGAGGATGGATGGGGACATGTATCGCAAAATCTTGGCCAACAACCTCCTTCCCTCAGTAAGAACATTGAAGATGGGTCGTGGCTGGGTCTTCCAGCATGACAACGACCCGAAACACACAGCCAGGGCAACTAAGGAGTTGCTCCGTAAGAAGCATCTCAAGGTCCTGGAGTGGCCTAGCCAGTCTCCAGACCTGAACCCAATAGAAAATCTTTGGAGGGAGCTGAAAGTCCGTATTGCCCAGCGACAGCCCCGAAACCTGAAGGATCTGGAGAAGGTCTGTATGGAGGAGTGGGCCAAAATCCCTGCTGAAGTGTGTGCAAACCTGGTCAAGAACTACAGGAAACATATGATCTCTGTAATTGCAAACAAAGGTTTCCGTACCAAATATTAAGTTCTGCTTTTCTGATGTATCAAATACTTATGTCATACAATAAAATGCAAATGAATTACTTAAAAATCATACAATGTAAGGGTCTCCCGGGTGGCGCAGTGGTTAAGGGTGCTGTACTGCAGCGCCAGCTGTGCCATCAGAGACTCTGGGTTTGCGCCCAGGCTCTGTCGTAACGGCAGACTGGGAGGTCCGTGGGGCGACGCACAATTGGCCTAGCGTCATCCGGGTTAGGGAGGACTTGGCCAGTAGGGATGTCCTTGTCTCATCGCGCACCAGCGACTCCTGTGGTGGACCGGGCGCAGTGCGCGCTAACCAAGGTTGCCAGGTGCACGGTGTTTCCTCCGACACATTGGTGCGGCTGGCTTCCGGGTTGGATGCACGCTATGTTAAGAAGCAGTGTGGCGGCTTGGTTGGGTTGTGTATCGGAGGACGCATGACTTTCAACCTTCGTCTCTCCCGAGCCCGTACAGGAGTTGTAGCGATGAGACAAGATAGTAGCTCCTAAAACAATTGGATACCATGAAATTCGGGAGAAAAAGGGGGGGTAAAGAAATCATACAATGTGATTTTCTGGATTTTTGTTTTAGATTCCGTCTCTCAGAAGTAGGAAAACCTGCAAAATTGGCAGTGTATCAAATACTTGTTCTCCCCTCTGTACGTAGAACCTTTTTTAATGGTTATTTTATAGAATTTTAGGACAGGAACACCATACACATTCCATATAGAAGCATATGGAACCTGTATGGTGCTATAAAGAACCATTTCCTCATGTTCTATAAAGATCCATTAAAAAAATATTATATATAGCACTAAAAAAGGGTTCCACTATGGTTACAACCCTTTTGGGGGCTATATAGAACCCTTTATAGAACCCGATTAGCTCTTCATTGCTCTATCCATATAAATATTATCCAAATGCATAAGAATCTCTCATGGCTTCACGTTGAAAATAAATTAATATCCAGTCTTCTGATTTTCTTTAGGAATGTTATATTTCTAAAAAAAACACAGTATTATTCAGGCCAGTTAGTACATACTAGCAACATGCATAACCACCAAACCAGACAGGCAAATTCAGGGCAGCGAAGACAACCCAAACCAAGGACAAATCGCCTTAAATCTACAGTTTTATATAGAGCCATAGCTGAATGGAACTCTTTACCAATCCATATTTCTCAGGCAAAAACTAAATCCACCAAAAGAAAGGACCAAGGCACTCTTCATATAACTAATTCAAATGCATTTATTTGTATGGCATGTTCAATGGAAACAAAGTTTAAAAACTCCGACTCGTTTTGGCTGCATGGCCTTCATCGGGGAGTACAAAGCAATGATAATACGATATTCTCTTTTGAACAGCTTTTTCCAATCAGCCCTGATTTGAAGAGGGAGTGGTTATTGTGATTATAGTGATTCATTGGCCAACACCTAGTAAGCAATACTATACACATTAAAAAGTGAAATACTGTAAGTATGTTATCAAAAATGCAACTACAAGCTAGAAGCATCAGAACCCCTAGAAAGGTAGTTCCAACCTTGAATATGACTGACAAAGTTTCCCAGATGCCAGGAAGATGAGATAATGAGGCATTGTCCTAAACTTTTCCAGGCTCTCTCTATCTCGGGTCACACACACGCCACATCATGTTTATGGAATGCCAGCTTTTAGGTTTTTATCACCAAGTCATTGTCAGCTCATCTCTAGCAGACTAACTGCAGGAAGCTAGAGTAGAAACCATCTCTTTACAGAAACACAGAATTAAACAGAACAAATGTCCTATTTGTTAAGTATTAATTGCTAACTATTAATATTAAACAAATCAGGAAAATATGTAATTTTTCTATCACAATGGTTCCACATAGAACCATCACCCTTCCCAAAGAACCCTTGAGGAATCCTCATTTTTGTTGTGTGTACGAGGGATTCAGACCACTCGTAGAGCAGCCAAAATGCATCGTTAGATGCCTTCCGCATCACTTTATCTCCCCTAAACTTATAATTGAGATGTTTAGGCTATCTGTCTGACTGTGAATGCCGATAACTTCAGAACTAAGTTGATTTCAAATACAAAGTTACAAAGTATTTGCAATTGTTACAAACAAGTGAAGGATAAAATGAAGCTTCAAATGAAAACCGAGATGACTACATTAAAAAGATAGGCCTACATACAGTAGGCTACATGGGCCTATATAGGCTATTTCAATTACAGTTGAAGTCAAAAGTTTACATACACTTAGGTTGGAGTCATTAAAACTAGTTTTTCAACTACTCCTCAAATTTCTTGTTAACAAACT
Organism: Oncorhynchus nerka; assembly: GCF_034236695.1. Lineage (NCBI taxonomy): Eukaryota > Metazoa > Chordata > Actinopteri > Salmoniformes > Salmonidae > Oncorhynchus > Oncorhynchus nerka. The sequence goes on from NC_088423.1 coordinate 18,491,896, forward strand.
ATAGTTTTGGCAAGTCGGTTAGGACATCTACTTTGTGCATGGCACAAGTCATTTTTCCCGCAATTCTTTCCGGACAGATTATTTCACTTATATATAATTCACTGTATCACAATTCCAGTGGGTTAGAAGTTTACATACACTAAGTTAACTGTGCCTTTCAACAGCTTGGAAATTTCCAGAAAATGATGTAATGTCTTCTGATAGGCTAATTGGCATAATTTTAGTAAATTGGAGGTGTACCTGTGGATGTATTTCAAGGCCTACCTTCAAACTCAACGCCTCAATGTTTGACATCATGGGAAAATCAAAAGAAATCAGCCAAGACCTCAGAAAAAAATAGTTGACTTCCACAAATCTGGTTCATCCTTGGGAGCAATTTCCAAAAGCATGAAGGTACAACGCTCATCTGTACAAGCAATAGTACGCAAGTATAAACACCATGGAACCATGCAGTCGTCATACCGCTCAGGAAGGAGACGCATTCTGTCTCCTAGAGATGAACGTACTTTGGTGCGAAAAGTGCAAATCAATCACAGAACAACAGCAAAGGAGCTTGTGAAGATGCTGGAGGAAATAGGTACAAAAGTATCTATAGCCAGGGAAAAACGAGTCCTATATCGACATAACCTGAAAGGCAGCTCAGCAAGGAAGAAGCCCATGCTCCAAGACAGCCATATTAAAGCCAAACTACGGTTTGCAACTGCACATGGGGACAAAGATTGTACTTTTTGGAGAAATGTCCTCTGGTCTGATAGAATAGAACTGTTTGGCCATAATGACCATCGTTATGTTTGGAGGGAAAAGGGGGAGGCTTGCAAGCCGAAGAACACCATCCCAACCGTGGAGCACGGGGGTGGCAGCATCGTGTTGTGGGGTGCTTTGCTGCAGGAGGGACTGGTGCACTTCACAAAATAGATGGCATCATGAGGTAGGAAAATTAGGTGGATATATTGTCACAAATGGGTCTTCCAAATGGACAATGACCCCAATCATACTTCCAAAGTTGTGTCAAAATGACTTAAGGACAACAAAGTCAAGGAGTGGCCATCACAAAGCCCTGACCTCAATCCTATAGAATTTTTGTGGGCAGAACTGAAAAAGTGTGTGCGAGCAAGGAGGCCTACAAACTTGACTCAGATACACCAGCTCTGTCAGGAGCAATGGGCCAAAAGTCACCCAACTTATTGTGGGAAGCTTGTGGAAGGATACCCAAACCTTTGACCCAAGTTAAACAATTTAAAGGCAATGCTACCAAATACTAATTGAGTGTATGTAAACTTCTGACCCACTGGGAATGTGATTAAATAAATAAAAACTGAAATAAATAATTGTCTCTACTATTATTCTGACATTTCACATTCTTAAAATAAAGTGGTGATCCTAACTGACCTAAGACAGGGAATTTTTACTAGGATTAAATGTCAGGAATTGTGAAAACGGAGTTTAAATGTATTTGGCTAAGGTGTATGTAAATGTCCGACTTCAACTGTATATTGAAACGATGTCATGTCCAATCAATAGAGTTATATTTTGTGACTAGGCTACTGTCTGTCATTTTTGCCTCAAGGTGGTTCATGGTGTGTGACAACATGTGCACAATGATGTGCAAAATCTGTGATTTAATGCATTATTATTGGGTAAGCATAATAAGTCGCCTCAATAGCCTATTTGCAGCCATTGGTAATATCTCTAGGAGCTGATCCGTCGTCAGTATTGTGGAAGAATTTGAATGTTTAGGTAATATTTGAATGGAGAAAGCTGATCCGAGAGCAGCAACACACTTAGTGAGCACTACGTGCTTGTTTGGGAAACTTAAAAAGTTGGTATGATCATCGTAATGTTAAGTGACTGGAAAACAAGGCCCAGAAGTATGTATTGATTCTTATTATCCTGAGACGTTTAGAAGCTTTCACACGCCTGTACATACTGTACTGTATGATTCAGTCATCACCACATGTTTGAACTCTGAGCACAGATCCGGCCTCCTGCTCTGTTCTGTCTTTCCATGTCTACCTCCTGTCCTGTCTGTCCTATCCCTGTCATGTTCTTTCTGTCCTTTACCTCCTGTCCTGTCTGTCCTATCCCGGTCATGTTCTTTCTGTCCTTTACCTCCTGTCCTGTCTGTCCTTTACCTCCTGTCCTGTCCCTGTCATGTTCTTTCTGTCCTTTACCTCCTGTCCTGTCTGTCCTATCCCTGTCATGTCCTGTCTGTCCTTTACCTCCTGTCTGGCCTATCCCTGTCATGTTCTTTATGTCCTTTACCTCCTGTTCTTTATGTCCTTTACCTCCTGTCCTTTCTGTGCTTTACCTCCTGTCCTTTACCTCCTGTCATGTCCGTTCTGTCCTTTACGTCCTGTCCTGTCCTTTCTGTCCTTTACCTCCTGTCCTGTCCTTTCAGTCCTTTACCTCCTGTCCTGTCCTTTCTGTCCTTTACCTCCTGTCCTGTTATTTCTGTCCTTTACCTCCTGTCCTGTCTTTTCTGTCCTTTACCTCCTGTCCTGTTCTTTCTGTCCTTTACCTCCTGTCCTGTCCTTTCTGTCCTTTACCTCTTGTCCTTTCCTTTCTGTCCTTTACCTCCTGTCCTTTCTGTCCTTTGCCTCCTGTCTGTCCTGTCCCTGTCATGTCATTTCTGTCCTTTACCTCCTGTCCTGTCATGTTATTTCTGTCCTATCCTTTCTGTACTTTACTGTCTGACCTGTCCTGCCATGTCCTTTCTGTTCTTTCCTGTCTGTCCTGTCCTGCCATGTCCTTTCTGTCCTTTACCTCCTGTCCTGTCTGTCCTATCCCTGTCATGTTATTTTTGTCCTTTACATCCTGTCCTGTTCTTTCTGTCCTTTACCTCATGTCCTGTCCTTTCTGTCCTTTACCTCCTGCCATGTCCATTCTGTCCTTTACCTCCTGTCCTGTTCTTTCTGTCCTTTACCTCCTGTCATGTCCATTCTGTCCTTTACCTCCTGTCCTGTTCTTTCTGTCCTTTACCTCCTGTCCTGCCCTTTCTGTCCTTTACCTCCTGTCCTGTCTGTCCTGTCCCTGTCATGTTCTTTCTGTCATTTCCCTCCAGTCTGTCCTGTCCCTGTCATTACCGTTCTGTCCTTAATCTCCTGTCTTGTCTGTCCTTTCTGTCCTGTCCTTTCTGTCCTTCAGCTCCTGTCCTTTCTGTCCTTTACCTCCTGTCCCTGTCTGTCCTGTCCTGTCTGTCCTGTCCTGTCCTGTCTTTTCCTGTCCTTTCTTTCCTGGCTTGTATTTCTGTCCTGTCATCTCTTCATTTGAGAGATAAATCCTTTCCAGGTAACTGCCGTTGCCCGCCCGGGCTTACAGTATATTTCAACGACCACACGACGCCAACAATCCTTTACTCACAGATGAAATTGCTTAATAATCTCTATAAGACAAGGATCAGAGCCTCTCTCAGACGGAACAGAACAGAACAGACAGGAAATACCAAATTTCCTGTTCTAGAACAATCAACATCACTCATTAAGCACTAGGAAACACCAACGGAACGCCCTTTCAGATTTTTGACGTGTTTTGCATGAAAATGGCTATATTGCTATTATTTAGCCTACTCATGTGCCATTAGGAAGTAAAGGAAGGAGGCCTAAAAGCTTTTGTTATTGCCCAGAGAACAAGGGGGAGGTGTGGCCAAACTTACTTTTACATTCTTTTGTCAAATAGTAGACACACTTATCCAGAACGAATTACAGTAGTGAGTGCATACATTTTTCGTACTGGTCCACTATGGGAATTGAACCCAAACCCTGGTGTTGCAAGCATCATGATCTACCAACTACGGACTTTATAGAGAGAAGTCATTAGCCTTCTGGTCTCAAGAGATTGTGCCCAGCTAGGCTCATTCAGGCATTGGAATATTGTTTCATTACACAAAATATAACTTTTTACAACGCATTTATACTTTCCAATCCCTTTGTGCATTCAGTCTGAGAGAGTTATTCTGAGAGCAGTGAACGTGTGGCTGTGACTGTCCTGTCAATGCCTGTCATCACTGTTTGATATATTTTACTAAACGTAAAAAAAAAAACTGAAGTGTGGGTGTCTGTGTGCCTTTCTTCTGGCTGGCTATATGAAGTTGGATACAAAATAGCACAATCTGCCCGAAGTACCCCTTCACAATGCGCCCCCTAATGTGCAAGTGATCATTAAGCCTACTGTATGTTCTTATGAGTTTTCCCAAGTAGCCCATGTGGATAAGCCAGTACTTCCCTTGTCAGTTTTTCTAAAGGTTATGATAATTATATTTCAATAAAATGTTGTATATACATTAATTTAAGAAGTTTGTATACTGTATTATCCCTCTGTCCATCACCTGAAGCATTAGCTGAACCAATGTCATTAGCTGACCCAAAGTCATTAGCTGAACCAATGTCATTAGCTGACCCAATGTCATTAGCTGACCCAATGTCATTAGCTGACCCAATGTCATTAGCTGACCCAATGTCATTAGCTGAACCAATGTCATTAGCTGACCCAATGTCATTAGCTGACCCAATGACATTAGCTTACCCAATGTCAACAACAAGGCTCTCAGCTTGCCTTAAGTCACACTTTGACTCACAGCGGCAGCAACTTGTTGTGTAGCGTGTCGTCTGTTAAGTGACAGCTGGTTGTAACAGATATGGGCCCTTCCTGTAATTAGCCTTGTAGGCCTACTGAAGCATTATTTTTACACAATGTACATTGTACATTTTAGGACATCCTCAGCCTCAATCATCCTTGAGTTAGTTGTCAATCTCTAAAGGCTTAGGGTGTGTAAATGTACACCCTCGTCTTGCAGGCAGAGATGGGCAAAAGATACATTTCATATTACAAATACAAGATACTTGTCGTGGAAAATGACATAATTCATCTTGTCTTTGTGGGACTTATAGCTAATATAGCTACGGTCCGTTTGGGTGCGACTGCAGCATGTGACATCCCGTAGGTTTACCATCTACAAAAAGTCACATATGGAAACTTGCAGAAATGAGCACATTATAGTATTTGCTGTTGTGAATGCAGTTAGACTGTTGAGCCCTCTGGTTGTCAACCTTGTGCTATCTTAAAACTGCACAGACGACTAATTGCCTTTAACACACTATCTGCTGACTGCCACGTATACAGAAATGATGCATTTTTCTATAAAAGCAGAGACCCGACTATGTTTGTTAAGCCTTAAACTCTGAACCATTGTTGATGAATGGTTCAGACTTGAAAGCTCTGCTGCTTTTATAGAAAAATCGTATAAAATTGTAGTTTGAAAGAATCTGCAGAATCTCTCTTCCTATAGATTTGCTATCACATACTCTAGAGACCATTGTATCAAACTAAAATACAAAATACTTTTGGAAAGTATTGTATTTACATAAGAGACAGGTATATTGAGGTATTTTGTCATTTCAAAATACAAATACATTTGCTAGTATACGCCTTCACTAGAAAAACATTCTCAGTAATGGTAACAAAAAACATATCACAGTCCTATGACTGTGATATATGGTTGTTTTCCTACCTTGAATGCACTAAGTCACTCTGGATAAGTGTCTTCTAAATGACCAAAATGTAAATATACAAATGAACACTTGCAAACCAGGCTGGGTATTATTCCAATGAGATCCACCCCCGAAATAAGGCCAATAATTTCAGGGGCAAACTTATTAGAATAATACCCAGCATGCTTTGAAGTGTTAATTTGTACGTTTACTTTTACATTATGGTAATTTAGCAGACACTCTTATGCAGTGGCAGTCAGAGGACAATTTTTTTTTTCATGAGCATTGCCCTATTTTGATTACAGCATGTTGGATGACTGTCATTCATATTCCATTCACCTAGTTTAATGCAATAAGTTTAGGTTACAACGTGACACTTAAAATTTCCCTCTGATAGGTTGCTACAACCTAGAGTATGAGTTAAAGTTTACAACGTAGGTGCACACAGGTCGATCATTAGTCCAACAGTGGCAAACAAGAGTTTTGATTTGATTTGATTTGAAGAGTTTCTATTTTTGCAAATTCAGGTATGTTCATCCCCGTTTTGTTCCGTTTAAGGAACTTTTTCAACAGAATCAGCGGAATGAATACACCCCTGATCACGCGTAAACAGAGTTCGCTTATCTTGAGTTCTAGTGTTGTGTTGGATAGTCATAGCCAGCTAGCTAACATAGCATCCCTCTGTTTGAGCAGGGTGTTTGAGTAGGCTAAACTGGCTAGCTAAGTAAATGAAACTGAAAAAAAATGTGTCTCTCTTGCTCAAAAACTGTTAAACTATTGTCTTTCTCTGTCTTTGAGTCAACTACTCACCACATTTTATGCACTGCAGTGCTAGCTAGCTGTATCTTTTGCTTTCAGTACTAGATTCATTATCTGATCCTTTGACTGGGTGGACAACATGTCAGTTCATGCTGCAAGAGCTCTGAGAGCTTGAACGACGTCATAATTACTGTGTAAGTCTATGGAAGGGGGTGAGAACCATGAGCCTCCGCGGTTTTGTATTGAAGTCAATGTACCCAGAGGAGGACGGAAGCTAGCTGTCCTCCGGCTACACCATGATGCACCCTACAGAGTGCTGTTGAGGGTACTGTAAACCTTCATACAAAATAGTATGTTTTAATCAATTATTTGGAGACGTGATTCTATTTAGTATTGTTTTATCTGAAAAGGATAACTTTTTAAATGTAAAAAATGTAAATCACTGCGGAGGATGGTCCTTCACTTCCTCCTCTGAAGAGCCTTCATTGCTCTTATCACTCCAGAGTGGTATAGTACGATGTGATATAGAGGAGTTCAACTCTGAATAACCGGTGACATGAAAGTGGCTCACCTTTTAGACACGTACATTTCTATGGCAATGAATCCTTAAGGGATAGGTATCCCGCTAGCGGGACACCAGCTAACAACATCCGGTGAAATTGGAAATAAATTATCGTAATATTAAACATTCATGAACATACACGTGTCATATCATTTAAAAGCTTCTTGTTAATCTAACTGCGTTGTCCAATTTCAAAAAGGCTTTACAGCGAAAGCATACGATGCGACTGTCTGAGGACGGCGCCCCACAACATATTTTTCAACCAGCACATGCTTCATCAAAATCACAAATAGCGATGAAATAAATCACTTACTTTTGAAGATCTTCCTCTGTTTGCAATCCCAAGGGTCCCAGCTACAACATGAATGGTTGTTTTGTTCGATAAAGTCCTTCTTTATATCCCAGAAAGTTTGTTTAGTTGGCGCCATCAATTTGAGTAATCCACTCGTTCAACATGCAGACAAAGGAGTCCAAAAAGCTATCGCTAAACTTCGTCCAAACATTTCTGTTTAATCGTCAGGTACTCTAAAATGTAAATAAACTATAATATTTCATACGGAAAGTAGTATGTTCAATAGGAAAGGAAAATACGTAAGCGTGTGCCCTCTCCCTCGCGCGCCGAATGACTGATATTGTTCAGGTGGTCTCCTAACCAAAACGCCAAATACTTGTTTGTTTTTCCAAAAAAAGCCTGAAACCTTGAATAAAGACTGTTGACATCTAGTGGAAGCCATAGGAATTGTAATCTGGGAGATGGATTTACATAGAAACAATAGGTTTCCATAATAAGGGCCTGGGACCACAATTTATTTTTTATTTCCGGTTGGATTTTCACCGGATTTCTTTCAATTCTGTTATAGTCTCAGACATTATGTTAACAGTTTTAGAAACTTCAAAGTGTTTTCTATCCAATGCTACTAATTCCATATATATCCTGGCTTCTGGGCCTGAGTAACAGGCAGTTTACTTTGGGCAGATCAGTCAATCCGTTAACGGCATTGATTTGACAGCACCCAGTGAAATAGCAGTGCGCCAAATTCAAAACTAGAAATACTCATAATATGAATTAATGAATCATACAAGTGTTATACATCGGTTTAAAGATGAACTGCTTGTTAATCCAGCCTCTGTGTCAGATTTCAAAAAAGCTTTACGGCGAAAGCAAACCATGCTATTATCTGAGGACAGCACCCCATCAAACAAACACTTGAAAATCACATTTCAACCCACCAGGCACGACACAAAAGTCAGAATTAACGATATAATTCATGCCTTACTTTTGAAGATTTTCTTCTGTTGGCACTCCAATATGTCCATTAAACATCACAAATGGTCCTTTTGTTCGATAAATTATGTCGTTATATCTCCAAAATGTGGCGTTTGATCCAGAAAAACACAGGTTTTTCTGGATCATGCAGAGATCCCCTCCCTTCAGAGACTGGGCCGCAGGGCAGTATTCCAACATGATAACGACCCCAAACAGATCTCCAAGACAACCACTGCCTTGCTAAAGAAGCTGAGGGTAAAGGTGATGGACTGGCCAAGCATGTCTCCAGACCTAAACCCTATTGAGCAACTGTGCAAGGTCTCTAACATCCACCAGTTCCGTGATGTCGTCATGGAGGAGTGGAAGAGGACTCCAGTGGCAACCTGTGAAGCTCTGGTGAACTCCATGCCCAAGAGGGTTAAAGGCAGTGCTGGAAAATGATGGTGGCCACACAGAATATTGACACTTTGGGCCCAATTTGGACATGTTCACTTAAAGATGTACTCACTTTTGTTGCCAGCGGTTTAGACATTAATGGCTGTGTGAGTTATTTTGAGGGGACAGCAAATTTACACTGTTAAACAAGCTGTACACTCACTACTTTACATTGTAGCAAAGTGTCATTTCTTCTTCTTCAGTGTTGTCACATGAAAATATATACTCAAATATTTACAAAAATGTGAGGGGTGTACTCACTTTTGTGATATACTGTATGTTATGTACCCAGACCTCACCCTGTGAAGTTTCAACTGCATCCAAGATGAGCTAGCTAGCTAGCTTAGTAAACAGTGTTGACCATTCCATTTGGGCTAGCCAACTAAAATATATAGCCAACATTTTCGCTATATTGATGTTGTCAGACAATGGATGTTGCATTCAATTTCAATGTTTGAGTTGCTTTGCGTATCAGCAAATTTGCTTGCGATAATCTCGCTGCAACACTGCTCACTGCGTCCATGTTGCTTGACATAGGCGTTGATAAAGTCCAGAAAAGGCTCATTGTGAAGAAGCTCATGCCAGTTGCTCTTGAGGAATGCAAAAACCAGTATGCATACTTGCCTAAACACAGCACAACAAATTAGAGGTCGACCGGTTATGATTTTTCAACCCCGATACCGATTATTTTTTTATTTGTAATAATGACATTTACATCAATACTGAATGAACACTTATTTTAACTTAATATAATATATCAATAAAATCAATTTAGCCTCAAATAAATAATGAAACATGTTAAATTTGGTTTAAAGAATGCAAAAACAAAGTGTTGGAGAAGAAAGTAAAAGTGCAATATGTGCAATGTAAGAAAGCTTAAGTTCCTTGCTCAGAACATGAGAACATATGAAAGCTGGTGGTTTCTTTTAACATGAGTGTTCAATATTCCCAGGTAAGAAGTTGTATTTATTTGAGGAATTATAGGACTATTTCCCTCTATACCATTTGTATTTCATTAACCTTTGACTATTGGGTGTTCTTATAGGCACTTTAGTATTGCCAGCGTAGCAGTAACACAACGACAACAGCCACCCGCGAAGCAGCATTACCCATGGAGAGCAAGGGAAACAACCACCCCAAGGCTCAGAGTGAGTGACATTTGAAACGCTATTAGCGCGCGCTAACTAGCCGGCCATTTCACTTCGGTTACACCAGCCTCATCTCGGGAGTTGATAGGCTTGAAGTCATAAACAGCACAATGCTTGACACACAACAAAGAGCTGCTGGCAAAACGCACGAAAGTGCTGTTTGAATATGTCATGATGTTGGCCTGGGGATAGGTTTATGACAGTCATAAATATCTCTTCCCCCCTTTTTCCTCTCACTACCCTACTGATGTTACATTTGAAAAACCCATGGTTAACATAGAGATTCTGGGAACATCAGAAGGTGGGGGGAAATGAACTATATTCTTGTAATCCGACCAATTGAACATATGCGGTGGTACTTAATGAATATGATGTCAGTTCGGTTGTCATCTGAGACATTCTCATCAATGATAAGATGACATAAACTCTACAGTGGAAAGTCTACACATCAGAGTTATCGGATTCACATGGAATTGTTGTTCAATTTAAATGTTTGAATATGAAATAATTTGTGATGGGATGAAATGTGAGATTTGGTTTTTCATAAGGTTAGGGCTATGCTCAATCAGTGGCCCACCCCTGTGAAGGCCCTCCTCTCCCTTCCTATATAAAGCCTTGACGACAATGTAACCTGTGGGGACGACGGTCCGATGTCAGAATGGTTCAGATAATAACTACAGAACGAAGCCAACATCAGCGTGAGCTTTGGTTGTGAATGGTATGAACTTTGAACTCTTATTCACTACAGAAGTGATACCTCCTAGCCGTTGAGTTAGCAACAGCCGCTGCAGACGAGGGTTAGGAAGGAACAGACAGAGTATCCCGTCTATCACACAACGACGTTACTACAACGTATCCAATTGACAACCAGAAACATTCTTCAAAGGACTCGGTTGGGCAATACGGCCTTCCATCTAATTGGCAAGATTACTTTTATTTCATTTGGATTTCGGTACAAATAAAAATGTTGCACTGACTCGACAATGTATTAATGTTTCAGCATTCAACTAGCCTTGTGCGACATGAACATGCAGTTGCAAGCCCAAGTCGCGCAGGCTCGAGGGCAGGTCAATATCCACCTTCGTAACATGGCAGTCTAACATGCTGACCAGACCGCACGCATGCGTGCGTCCGCCATTGCATGCATGTTGATTTCGTCCCCGCACACCAGACGCGATGAGGACGCGCAGATTGAATTATCAAAAACTCTGAACCAATAATATTAATTTGTGTACAGGTCCAAAAGCATTAAACATTTATGGCAATTTAGATAGCTCGCTTACTGTTGCTAGCTAATTTGTCCTGGAATCTAAACATTGGGTTGTTATTTTACCTGAAATGCACAAGGTCCTCTACTCCGAGAATGAATCCACAGATAAAATGGTAAACCTAATTTGTTTCTAGTAATCTCTCCTCCTTCCTTCAGGCTTATTCCTCTTCTTTGGACTTTATATGGCGGTTGGCAACCAACTTATAGGGCCATTACCACAACCGACTGGAGTGTGGACCTCAGTTTATCTTTCAATCACTGACGTGGGTATATGCTCCTAAAAACCAATGAGGAGATGGCTCGTGGGTATATGTTCCTCAAAACCAATAAGGAGATGGGAGAGGCAGGACTTGCAGAGCGTCGAGCATCACAAATAGAACCAAGTTCTATTTGAATGCCTAGCTACGCTTACGCTCGCAAGCAGTGTGGGTGCAAAGAATGAGTAACATGTATGTGTAAATGTATTTTGCGACGCTCGCGCACGCCAAGCATCTGGTCTGGTCAAGCATGTAAGATGGAATCTGACACCAACTGAAGCTGGCTAGCTTTATAAAACCCTGAGTAGATCTAGCTACTCAGGAAACAATTCTAGCTACTCAGGAAACAATTCAGAAAAGTCAATGTGAGGACTGATGAAGAAATACCATTAACTAAAGAGAGAGAGAGAAGGAGGGGAACTGTCTAGCTGCCAGGCTGTCCAGTGGACGCTTGATCCAGAATGAGTGGAGTCAGAACCAAGTGCAGCGGTGTCCTCTCTATGTGTTTGTCTTTTTACATAATCATCTCAAACTGTGTTTTGGTCCAATTGTTTGTCCTTCCCTAATCTTGGTTTGGATTTAATTACATTGAATTGATATCCTACGATTACCATTTTGTGTACAACAGCGTTGTTTTTTTCTGTATTGTGGAAATTAAAATGAATCTGAGCCAATAACTCCACAGTTTGGCCAAAATGCTATGACTTTCAGTGACTCTGGATAAGAGCATCTGCTGAATGACTAACATGTAAATGTGAGTTTCAGAAGAATAATGTACACACAGTTCTTTAAGGGTTAATCAGGGGTATATCAACATGTTACAATTACATTCTTGTGTGACTATTTATGCATGTTATCATCCATTGGAAAATACAAACTTTTGCACCTTCAAGTTCTTTCATTCCTCTTCATTTTTTCGCCTTTTTTTTTTAAATCAGGGAAGAAGAATACATCTTCAATAAGTGAGACATTTCTAACATTTTAGTTTTCTGTGTGTTTTTGACAGCCCCATCGAGTCCTGTCAGAACTTCTACAAAGACTTCACGCTACAGATTGACATGGCTTTCAACGTCTTCTTCCTCTTGTACTTTGGTCTACGGGTAAGTAAAGAAAGTACAAGGCTACATAAGACTTGTACACAACAAGTTGTTACTCTAGTGAAGTTTCAATCATGTCATGGAACAAAGACCGATAACAAAGTCATTCATGTCGAAACATTGCACTCATTAAAACTGTGGAAGCATTCATCTGTCGTTCTTTCATAACTTTAATGCCTTTTTGTACCCTGAACAAACAACAGTCATGTGTCAACATTAAAAGGGGGATGGTTGGCAGAGTTGAATCAATTCACGCAGGAAGTGGAATATTTACGGTGAATTTGACTCGAGTTTCAATTATCTCCAAGTTATGGAATTGGAATTGAATTGGAATTAAACTGTTTGAATTGGGATTGAATTGAATTGGAATTGGAATTCAATATTTGTACATTTCCCAGTTAATGGAATTAATGCACTTAGTATAAAACATTTACTCCAGGATTTGTTTTAAATAACTTAAAACATGTATATGTATTTCTGTATTTCTAGTATAGCTAGGCTGTCTGAGCAGTGACAGGATCAGTCTGAAAGCCTGGGGGAATTGAATTTGAATTTGTGTAATTGTTGGGGATAATATTGGATTGGGGATGGAATTCTTAGAATGTACCTAACATTGGATATAAGATTAATTTAATTATGTCTGAATTCAAATTTACAGGGAGAGGTAATTTAGTTAGAATTGAATTTGTGGAATTAACCCCAATCCTGCTCGTGGGTTATTGAAAGAGTTCCCACATATGCTGAGCACTTGTTGTCCATTGCTCGTGTTCCTTGGACCAAGCACATCTCTTCCTCTTATTGGTGTCCTTTAGTGGTGGTTTCTTTGCAGCAATTCAACCATGAAGGCCTGATTCACGCAGTCTTCTCTGAACAGTTGTTGTTAAGATGTGTCTGTTAATTGAACTCTGTGAAGCTGAGCTGCAATTTCTGAGGCTGGTAACTCTAATGAACCCATCCTCTGCAGCAGAGGAAACTTTGGGTCTTCCTTTCCTGTGGCGGTCCTCATGAAAGACAGTTTCATCATAGCACTCGGCGGTTCTTGACATTTTCCGGATTGACTGGCCTTCATGTCTTAAAGAATGATGGACTGTCATTTCTCTTTGATTGTTTGAGCTCTTCTTGCCATAATATGGACTTGGTCTTTTACCAAATAGGGCTTTCTTCTGTTTACGACCCCTATCTTGTCACAACTGATTATGTCAAACACATTAAGAAGAAAATACATTCCACAAATTAACTTTTAACAATGCACACCTGTTAATTGAAATTCATTCCAGGTGACTACCTCATGAAGCTGGTTGAGAGAATGCTTAGAGTGTGCAAATAGACAAAGAGTGGCTACTTTGAAGAATCTCAAATATATTTTGATTTATTTAACACTTTTGGTTACTACATGATTCCATCAGTGTTACTTCAGAATTTTGATGTCTTCACTAATTATTCTACAATACAGTAAAAATAAAGAAAAACCCTGGAATGACTGGTACTGTAGTTAATTTGTTTATTTTCCCTTTCAGTTTATTGCAGCCAATGACAAGCTGTGGTTCTGGCTGGAGGTGAACTCAGTGGTGGACTTCTTCACTGTTCCCCCAGTGTTCGTGTCTGTTTATCTCAACAGGAGCTGGCTTGGTAAGTACAGAATACCTGTTTACATTTACACCTCTAAAGGTCTATCATATGGGCCAGTACTAATGTAGTAGTCTTGGTCCTGGTTGGATTGCTCAGACCTCCAAAACAGCCTACAGGTTGGCCAAATGTGGGAGTGGTGTTTTCTATTTCAACCTCGATGGTGAGCAGGTCAGCAACGCCCCCGAGTGGATTATAGTTGTATTACAGTGGTTTAAGATGTATTGTTGATTTAAATCATTGTTTTCTAGTTGATCCTGATGTATTCCTTCTTGGTCTGGTTTTACTTTGGTTAGCTTATGTTGGACCCTACCCTATTTTCAACATCCGCAGATGCTGGGAGTAGCTGCTGGGGCTGACTGTAATAGTGGTGTAATAGTGGTATTGGTTGTTCATTGGCAGCAATCATTTGTTTACTTACCAGTGATGGTTTCTGGTTCCTGTCAATGTACATTTCACAGTGTTGTGATATTGCACTGCTGTCAGTCTTGTATTAAGTTGCCATGATGGAATACAACAATTAATTTCAATACCTTTCATGTCATTGAACAAGCTTTTTTGTTTTTCTTGCCACAGTACATGGAATGATGATTGAAGTGATTGAAATTGGTCTATGATTGAAAGTACATGATGAGTGGGATATTAAAGTTAATAGGCTTTTGTTGAGTGGCGCCTGCCTGATTCACTGCTTTAAAATAGAAATCAATCTACTAAATGAATGTGTGCCAAATGACAACCGCGTCTCAAATGACAACCTATTCCCCATGGGCCGTGGTCAAAAGTAGTGCACTATATAGGGAATAGGCTTCCATGTGGGATGCAGAAGACTGTGGCTAATCTCCAGGAGAGAGCGAGAGGTCTATAGGACATTACAGATAAAGGTGATTTTCTGCTTCATCACATGCAGGTGTTGGTTAGGGCTTTATCTTTATCAGCTGTCAATCAGTTGTCAATTAGCTGTCAATAAGAGCTCAGGACCACGCCCCCCTCCTCTCAGTCCTGATCAGCATCTGACTGTAGCTTTAGCTCTGTATGTGTCCCAAATGGCAGCCTATTGACTATATAGTGCTCTACTTTTGAACAGGGCCCACAGGCAGATAAAGGTCTATGTCCCAAATGGCACCCTATTATCTTTATAGTGCTCTACTTTTGACCAGAGGGGTAACCTACGAAGCAAGATACATTAGATCTACTTAGGGTTTTCTAAAGCTAACCAGCTTCAGGTAACTTCATCTTCCAGCTCAGGCTTAAAGGTCCCGAACCGTCAAAATCATGTTTGTTGGCCGTCATTGTAAATAACAATTTGTTCTTAACTGACTTTCCTAGGTAAATAAAGGTTACATTTAAAAAATGTTTCTCATGAAATGTGATGATATTTGGGTGGAAATAGATCAAAGTAGGACTACCAAAGTATGAAAAATGACTGTTGCTTCTAAATTGATACATTTTAATCATAAATTTACTGGTCCCCTCCCCCATGTCAAACACTTGGATTCAGGAGGCGGGATGGAGGTTGAATTATTAAGAGATGTTTGTGTTATCACAAAAAGCCTCATTTTAATACAACAATGGTAACGTCATCTGTGTCTGGTGTTAGCTAGTTACTGCCTAGCTAGGTCTTCAGCCAGCATGGAACAAAAGCGGGGAAGTGTTACTCAACTCCGACTCCTCATGTCATTACATCAAGAGACAAAATGGAAAATGTATGTATTAGCTCACCGCCCACTCAGCCTACTAGCTCCCCGCCCACTCAGCCTACTAGCTCCCCACCCACTTAGCCTACTAGCTCCCCGCCCAGTCAGCCTACTAGCTCCCCGCCCACTCAGCCTACTAGCTCCCCGCCCACTCAGCCTACTAGCTCCCCGCCCACTCAGCCTACTAGCTCCCCGCCCACTCAGCCTACTAGCTCCCCGCCCACTCAGCCTACTAGATCCCCGCCCACTCAGCCTACTAGCTCTCCGCCCACTCAGCCTACTAGCTCCCCGCCCACTCAGCCTACTAGCTCCCCGCCCACTCAGCCTACTAGCTCCCCGCCCACTCAGCCTACTAGCTCCCCGCCCACTCAGCCTACTAGCTCCCCCGCCCACTCAGCCTACTAGCTCCCCGCCCACTCAGCCTACTAGATCCCCGCCCACTCAGCCTACTAGCTCCCCGCCCACTCAGCCTACTAGCTCTCCGCCCCCAGCCTACTAGATCCCCGCCCACTCAGCCTACTAGCTCCCCGCCCACTCAGCCTACAGCTCCCCGCCCACTCAGCCTACTAGCTCCCCGCCCACTCAGCCTACTAGATCCCCGCCCACTCAGCCTACTAGCTCTCCGCCCACTCAGCCTACTAGCTCTCCGCCCACTCAGCCTACTAGCTCCCGCCAAACTCAGCCTACTAGCTCCCCGCCCACTCATCTTACTAGCTCCCCGCCCACTCAGCCTACTAGCTCCCCGCCCACTCAGCCTACTAGCTCCCCGCCCACTCAGCCTACTAGCTCCCCGCCCACTCAGCCTACTAGCTCCCCGCCCACTCAGCCTACTAGCTCCCCGCCAAACTCAGCCTACTAGCTCCCCGCCCACTCAGCCTACTAGCTCCCCGCCCACTCAGCCTACTAGCTCCCCGCCCACTCAGCCTACTAGCTCCCCGCCCACTCAGCCTACTAGCTCCCCGCCCACTCAGCCTACTAGCTCCCCGCCCACTCGGCCTACTAGATCCCCGCCCACTCAGCCTACTAGCTCTCCGCCCACTCAGCCTACTAGCTCTCCGCCCACTCAGCCTACTAGCTCCCCGCCAAACTCAGCCTACTGGCTCCCCGCCCACTCAGCCTACTGGCTCCCCGCCCACTCAGTCTGTCTTTACAGATTTCCTGTTAGTTTGACATTAGAGAAATTACTTTAAAAAAAAAAAATCCCTATATTTTATGGGTGATGTTTTAGTCACTCAAAAGTCACTTTTACATGAGAATCAGAATTACTGTTCGGGACATTTAATCAGTACTATTATGGTGGATATTGTTCCTCTGCCTGATGCTAACTCTAGCAGGCTTGTAACAGCGTGTGCAAGTCGCACGAGGCTAGTCAAACACTGAACTCTTCATTGAGACAATTCTGAAACATCAATCCATGGCAAGTCAGTGCCACATTGTCATGAAAAGAAAGAAAAGTATTGCAGAAATATCTTGCAAATTCAGCAGGATATGGTGTGAAATAGACTTTTAGAAGTGCCATCCTTATTTGATTACTTATCATTAATGTCGTCTTTGGTGTGCTTATCAATGCATCAGCACCTTTTTTCCCCAAAAGTCAGTGGCAGACCTCATGTAACAACACCTGCACAGGATCGGTACATCCGACATCACACCTGCAGGACAGGTACAGGATGGCAACAACTGCCCAAGTTACATCAGGAACGCACAATCCCTCCATCAGTGCTCAGACTGTCCACACTGGCCTGTTGTAAGGCAGGTCCTCACCAGACATCACTGGCAACAACATCGCCTATGGGCACAAACCCACAGTCACTGAACCAGACAGGACTAGCAAAAAGTGCTCTTCACTGATGAGTCGCGGTTTTGTCTCACCAGGGGTGATGGTCAGATTCACGTTTATCGTCGAAGGAATGAACGTTAGACCGAGGGCTGTACTCTGGAGCGGGATTGATTTGGAGGTGGAGGGTCCGTCATAGTCTGGGGAGGTGTGTCACAGCATCATCGGACTGAGCTTGTTGTCATTGCAGGCAATCTCAACACCGTGCGTTTCAGGGAAGACATCCTCCTCCCTCGTGTGGTACCCATCCTGCAGGCTCATCCTGACATGACCCTCCAGCATGACAATGCCACCAGCCGTACTGCTCGTTCTGTGCGTGATTTCCTACAAGACAGGAATGTCAGTGTTCTGCCATGGCCAGTGAAGAGCCCGGAGCTCAATCCCATTGAGTACGTCTGGGACCTGTTGGATCGGAGGGTGAGGGCTAGGGCCATTCCCCCCAGAAATGTCCTGGAAATATCAGGTGCCTTGGTGGAAGAGTGGGGTAACGTCTCACAGCAAGAACTGGCAAATCTGGTGCAGTCCATGAGGAGGAGATGCACTGCAGTACTTAATGCAGCTGGAGGCCACACCAGATACTGATTGTTACTTTTGATTTTTACCCCCCATTTGTTCAGGGAGACATTATTCCATTTCTGTACGTCACATGTCTATGGAACTTGTTCAGTTTATGTCTCAGTTGTTGAATCTTGTTAAGTTCATACAAATATTTACAAATGTTAAGTTTACTGAAAATAAACGCAGTTGACAGTGAGAGGACATTTCCTTTTTTGCCAAGTTTATATTCATGATTAATGGAGTTAGCCCTGACTTCGCCTACCCCAGAGCAAGTTAGTTCTGAATGATTCGTTGCCGTAGAAATGTACCTGACTAAAAGGTGAGCCACATTCGTATGACTCGTTATCCCGAGTTGATCTCAGAGTTTCACAAAGTTACCTCGCTAAGTCCTCAAACCTAATTCGTAGGATACTCCTCAGGGGCCATAGGTAGATAAAACTCTGTATGCAAAATGATACCATATTCCCTAGTTAGTGCGCTTCCTTTGACCAGGCCCATAGGGTAAGATAACCCTACAGGCTGTCCATTATCCAAAGAAAAGACTGCCATCTGCTGGGCCTTAATGTGCATCCAACTAAGACATGCTTTAGCACTCAGTTGCTTTTAAAAATAGATGGAGATTGATGGTGATGACCTGGCAATGCTATGACAATGCTATATCTGAATTAAGAGTGGGGTTTGCAGTTTTGGGACTATTCTATTGGTTCATTAAGCCAGGCAAACTCAATCAAGCCCAAGTAAAGTATTAGATATTATTTTGAATAGTATTTGAACCCAGGTCACGCTGTAACTTCTGTGGATAGAGCTTAGCACTACTGCCCTCACTGAATGAATACGCTCGCATATCCCTAGTCAGGCTCCATCTCTCATTGACTAAAGAGCCTTTTCCCAAATCTTCTGTCTGAACATTCTGACATAGATACAAACAGACACACACATCCACAAATACGCACTCAAACACTAAAGACCCAGAAAGCACTCAGGACTGTTATGTTAGTTGGAAGTAAACATGCACAGATGCCAAGTTACTACTGTAGCTAACTGCTTATAAGCTACCCTAAGTGTTACTACTGTAGCGAACTGCTTATAGGCTACCCTAAGTGTTACTACTGTAGCTAACTGCTTATAAGCTACCCTAAGTGTTACTACTGTAGCGAACTGCTTATAGGCTACCCTAAGTGTTACTACTGTAGTTAACTGCTTATAGGCTACCCTCCAAGTTACTACTGTAGCCAACTGCTTATAGGCTACCCTCCAAGTTACTACTGTAGCTAACTGCTTATAGGCTACCCTCCAAGTTATTACTGTAGCTAACTGCTTATAGGCTACCCTCCAAGTTACTACTGTAGTTAACTGCTTATAGACTACTCTACAAGTTACTACTGTAGTTAACTGCTTATAGGCTACCCTCCAAGTTATTACTGTAGCCAACTGCTTATAGGCTACCCTCCAAGTTACTACTGTAGTTAACTGCTTATAGGCTACCCTCCAAGTTATTACTGTAGTTAACTGGTTATAGGCTACCCTCCAAGTTACTACTGTAGTTAACTGCTTATTGACTACCCTCCAAGTTACTACTGTAGTTAACTGCTTATAGGCTACCCTCCAAGTTACTACTGTAGGCAACTGCTTATAGGCTACCCTCCAAGTTACTACTGTAGCGAACTGCTTATAGGCTACCCTAAGTGTTACTACTGTAGTTAACTGCTTATAGGCTACCCTCCAAGTTACTACTGTAGTTAACTGCTTATAGGCTACCCTCCAAGTTATTACTGTAGCCAACTGCTTATAGGCTACCCTCCAAGTTATTACTGTAGCTAACTGCTTATAGACTACCCTCCAAGTTACTACTGTAGTTAACTGCTTATAGACTACCCTCCAAGTTACTACTGTAGTTAACTGCTTATAGGCTACCCTCCAAGTTATTACTGTAGTTAACTCTGGCAACTACCATGCAAGTGGAGTTTCCATGTTGACTAAGTCTTAGTTGGAAGTTCAACTGTTTTGGTTTTTGATACCTTTGGATGGAAAATAAAACCAGTTTGTCATTTAAATTCAAACCTCCATTGCTGCTTTAGTAAGTAATTTGTGAGAGCTTTTCGGGGACGAGTGCCAGGGAGCAGCAGAACATTGCCCAAAAAGATAAGATAGCAGCTAATTCCTGCTCCAAATGCTCCAGCTTTTTACTCACGAGCTGTACAAATAAACACAGAAAGAGGCTTTTAGTGTTAAGCTGTCCACTGATACTAGCCTTAAATGATCGCACTTATGGATATTGAAAGAAAATAAGAGATGTTTTTTGAAAATGTTATTCTGTAATCTCGCTGGAAAGGTTTTATCTTTTTAGTTGATTTTTTGGACATCCGAATGTTTTGAAATGACTTTCATTGCACACATTTTCAATAGCAAGTGTACCTCAATTGATATACTGAATGAATAGATGAACTATTATGTAAGCTTTCCATCAATAGAATGTAATGCTTTTCCATCTGTTGTACAGTAGCATTGCTGCCCTTTCCTGCTTTGAGGTGCTATGTGGAATGTAACAAATGATGCTTGAATGTACAGTAGGTAGCAGTCAGTTTGTGTACAGCAGTTGTGATTAATTCAGGATCATTGTTCTTTTTAATTCAGGATCATTGTTCTTTCACTAAATCCAGAGAAAAATGAATGAATGATTCCTAAAGCTTCTCAGATACTCTGCCTTTTAAAAGTATTCATCCCCCTTGGTGTTTTTCCTATTTTATTGCATTATAACCTGTAATTTAAATGGATTTTTATTTGGATTTCATGTAATGGACATACAAAAAATAGTCCAAATTGGTGAAGTGAAATGAAAAAAATTACTTGTTTCAAAAATAAATAAATGGAAAAGTGGTGTGTGCACATGTATTCACCCCCTTTGCTATGAAACCCCTAAATAAGATCTGGTGCAACCAATTACCTTCAGAAGTCACATAATTAGTTAAATAAAGTCCACCTGTGTGCAATCTAAGTGTCAGATGATCTCAGTATATATACACCTGTTCTGAAAAAACCCCAGAGTCTGCAACACCACTAAGCAAGCGGGACCATGAAGACCAAGGAGCTCTCCAAACAGGTCCGGGATAAAGTTGTAAAGAAGTACAGATCAGGGTTGGGTTCTAAAAAAATATTTCTGAAACTTTGAACATCCCATGGAGCACCATTTAAATCTGTTATTAAAATAATTGAAAAAATATGACACCACAACAACCTGCCAAGAGAGGACCGCCCACCAGAACTCATGGAGCAGGAAAGGAGGGCATTAATCAGAGACAACAAAGAGACCAAAGATAACCCTGAAGGAGCTGCAAAGCTCCACAGAGGAGATTGGAGTATCTGTCCATAGGACCACAATAAGCCGTACACTCCACAGAGCTGGGCTGTACAGAAGAGTGGCCAGAAAAAAAGCCCTTGCTTAAAGAAGAAAATAGGCAAACACGTTTGGTGTTCGCCAAAAGGCATGTGGGAGACTCCCCAAACATATGGAAGAAGGTACTCTGGTCAGATGTAGCTTTTTGGCCATCAAGAAAAACGCTATGTCTGGCGCAAACCCAACACCTCTCATCACCCCGAGAACACCATACCCACAGTGAAGCGTGGTGGTGGCAGCATCATGCCGTGGGTAGTTTTTCATCGGCAGGGACTGGGAAACTGGTCAGAATTTAAGGAATGTTGGATGATGCCTAAATACAGGGAAATTCTTGAGGGAAACCTGTTTCAGTTTTCCAGAGCTTTGAGACTGGGACGGAGGTTCACCTTCCAGCAGGACAATGACCCTAAGCATACTAAAGCAACACTCGGGTGGTTTAAGGGGAAACATTTAAATGTCTTGGAATGGCCTAGTCAAAGCCCAGACCTCAATCCAATTGAGAATCTGTGGTATGACTTAAATATTGCTGTACACCAGTGGAACCCATCCAACTTGAAGGAGCTGGAGCAGTTTTGCCTTGAAGAATGGGCAAAAGTCCCAGTGGCTACATGTGCCAAGCTTATAGAGACATACCCCAAGAGAGTTGCAGTTGTAATTTCTGCAGATGGTGGCTCTACAAAGTATTGACTTTGGGGGGGGTGAATAATTTTGCATGCTCAAGTTTTCTGTTTTTTTGTCTTGCTTCTTGTTTGTTTCACAACAAAACATATTTTGCATCTTCAAAGTGGTAGGCATGTTGTGTAAATGAAATTATACAACCCCCCCCTCAATATCCATTTTAATTCCAGGTTGTAAGGCAACAAAATAGGAAAAATGCCACTTGACTCGGCTTGACTCGGCACTCCACATCACTTTCTTTCTGGTGACAGTTTTGAGGAGTTAAAATACATTCTACCCTTCAATGACTGTCTATGACAGAATGTGGCCATCCTATAGACTATCTGCAGTCTGATGAGATGTACTGTACATCGTCTGGTAGTATTAGGACATACTTGCCTCACCGTCTGTCTGCCCTCTGTCTTTCTCTGGGTTGGCCGAATCCTAAAGGAGCTTATAGTGTAATATTCTGATGGATCAGAAGAGGGGCTTGCTTTAAGCTTGCCGTACACCAATGATGATCACAACGAGGATGCTACAGTATGAGTGTCTGTGGTAAATCTGATCCCAACACACCTAAATCTCTTCCTGCTGGACACAGACATGTTGAGCCCACCTGCTCGTCTTTTCTCTGCTGTCCAAGATGGACACTGAGAGCCTTTGATTGATTTGCTGTGTGATAAAGGAAGGGGAAAGAAGCAGTGGTTAGATAGGGTAAGTTGTTGTAAGGAATTGGAAAACGTGGTTCCAGAGGATGTTGTGAAGCCTTGAACTGAGCTGTTTGGACACCGACTGACAAGAAGCAACAGCTGGGCAACTTACTTTTGATTTCGAGAAGCTTTTGCCGACTTGCCCGTCATTTAGCCAAAGGTATTTGTCAGTCTTGGAAGACAGACATCATGATTCCGACTAAGATGTTAGTGTACAGAGGGCCCAAAGGGGGCACGCGCTCTGAGACGTTTCAGAACACGTGGAGACGTAAGAAGTCTTGCGGGGAGCTCTTTCAGAATGGCTACAGGGTCAAGATGGGCCAGCGACGGCAGGCCGTGGAGAAAGAGGACCGGGACAACCTGTATCACACCTTGACTTCCTGTTTTCATTTAATCTCTTACTGGGGTAAGAACTTAAGACGTTGCTAGCCGATGTAGGAAATAATAGATAGGATCTAATGTAAACCCAGAGACTGGCTGTCTGTGCCTGGTCCAAATTCCACTGGCGGCTATCGTGTCAGCTGGAGAGAGAGAGCTCAGGTCCAGGGTTTGTGTTGTGCATTGTGTTGCCATCTGGACGAAGCTTCTGTAAAATCAATATAAACATTTGTGTGGAGGAAGTGAGACGCTGAATGATTTATATATTCTGTTTATAGATTATAGATATTTGATTTACAGTAACATTTTTGTTACCAAAGGCATGCTTTACTGCACGTCTATGGAGATGAATTTCACTTTATTGTTGACTCTGCAGTTTAGCTAAAGATTATTTAGGATTATTTACTCATTTCAAGAGAAGATATGCTTTAGAGTCTACAAGTACTTTAGAGTAGAAATTGCTGTAAGAAATTATATTACAGTCTACTTGGGATGCTTTGATACTTATATTCAGTACATATACCCAGGACTAAATCAGAGTGAGACATTGACACCCTGGTTAATACCTCTACTGCTGGTACATGTAG
The DNA here is from genome assembly GCF_034236695.1 of Oncorhynchus nerka. Classification (NCBI taxonomy): domain Eukaryota; kingdom Metazoa; phylum Chordata; class Actinopteri; order Salmoniformes; family Salmonidae; genus Oncorhynchus; species Oncorhynchus nerka. The sequence continues at coordinate 18,515,618 of NC_088423.1, forward strand.
GAGGTTTTAGTGGCCTTGAATCATGCATTACGGTAATGTTTTTTAGTTACTTTCTAGGATTGACATAGTCAATCTTTTGAGGGCATTTGTTTCTACATAGCTTTGGTGCTATTCTCACAAGCATGTGGTGAATTTTAAAAACTCTTAGTACAAAACTCCAAACTGGTAACACTTGTAGCAAGTCTTATATTCAAAACCTTTTATTGTGCATTAATCTTTCACCATACAACCATTGATCCAAAATATATGTTTACTGTAAAATACCATGAGAACATTGATTTAATCATCAAAAGAAAACATGATATCTTCTCAATTGAGTTGTTTTTAACAACCAGTTAATCCAATAGCAAAACATTTTAAAATGTCCCTTTAAATGTAGTATTCTACAGTTCTGTAAATTACAAGACATTACACTGTTTTCACATTAGGCTGTACACGTGTTCAATATGGAATTGGTGGATGCTAAGCTACAGGACTGTTTCGCTAGCACAGACTGGAATATGTTCCGGGATTCATCCGATGATTCATCCATTAATAAGTGCATCGATGAAGTATTCCCCACAGTGAACATGTACATATCCCAACCAGAAACAATGGATTACAGGCAACATCCTCAGTGAGCTAAAGGCTAGAGCTTCTGCTTTTAAGGAGGACACTAATCCGGACGCTTATAAGAAATCCTGCTATGCCCTCCAATGAACCATCAAACAGGCAAAGCGTCAGGACCAAGATCGAATCCTAATACACCGGGCTTGCAAACTATCACGGATAACACAGGAAAACTCAGCCGCGGGTCCTGAGCCTACCAAACAAGCTAAATACCGTCTATGCTCCCTTGGAGGTAAGCAACACTGAACCATGCATGAGAGCGCCAGCTGTTCCGGACAACTGTGTGATCACGCTCTCAGTAGCCGATGTGAGTAAAACCTTTAAACAGGTTAAAGGTCATGAACAGTCAATCATGTTTTTCACAACGTGATTATTTGAAGGGAACCAGATCAAAGTATGATGACCCAAGTATGAATAATGACTGTTGCTTCTACATTGATAAAGTTTGATGATAAAGTTACTGGTCCCCTCCCTCATGTCAAACACTTGGATTCATTATTAAGGGGACAAGGCGACATCACCTTAACTCTCATTTTAATACACCAATGATAACCTAATATTCTGATCTGCTTCTCTTCTGTGGGTGGCATTGTGTGCTCTTTTCGAAGGATGGATCCCGGTCTCTCCGGGGCTATGGGATCTGGGGGGTCGGGGGTGGTCTGCTGGGCATTGGGATGACAACCCAACTTGGGATGAAGAGGGCTTTTAGCAGGTGGAATAGTGGGGGCCAATTGGAGGTTTACCTAGTAGCAATGCAAATATCATGGTACAGCTATATAGACACTCAAACATCATGTTACTTTTTAATGGTACGTTTAAAAGCATATATTTTGATAAATAGAATTGAAACTTGTGTCTCATTATGGTAAGTGGTGAAATAAGTACAGCCAGTTATAATTGTAATGACTTAGCAGATAATAAAAAAAGATGATCAGTATTTACCTGGCTAAAAAATAAGGAATATAATATCTATTGTTTACAGGAAACTCTTTCAACAATTTTAGATGAAGTTTTGTGGAAAAAGGACTGGGGGGGCAAAATGTATTTCTCCCATGGGCAAAGAATTTCAAAAGGGGTGACAATATTGATTAACAGTAATTTTGTTCCAAATGTGCAAATTGTCCAAACAGATCATCAAGGTATATGGATTATTTTAAATGTTTTATTAGACAATAAACATATATGGCTTATTAATCTCTATGGTCCAAATAATAATGATCCAAGCTTCTTTGAAAATATATACAAGAATGTATCAACTCTACAAGCAACACTAGACTCTATTATTATGGTGTGGGATTTTAATACAGTTTTAAATACCTCTATGGACCATAAAGGAAATCTCACTACAAACTATCACCTTCAGGCACTTAAGGAAATCATGAATGTCATGGATATATTGGAATTAGTGGATATATAGAGGCTTAAATTCCCTGACCTAGTGAGATATACATGGCGGAGGCTTAATCAAGCTAGTCGTCTTGATTACTTTCTTATGTCATTCTCTCTGGCACCAAAAGTTAAAACAACTGTTGATAGGGGACAGAATGCGGTCGGATCTTCACATAATTGGCATATATATTACTCTCACAGAATTTCCGTATTGGTGAGCATATTGGAAATTTAATCAAAGCATACTGGATGATAACTTGTTTATGACTACAACAGAAGAATTTATAACTGACTTTTTCCGACATAACATAGGTACAGCAGATCCCCTTATTGTATTGAACACTTTTAAATGTGGCTTTAGAGGCAATGCAATTTAGTACTCATCTATAAAACAAAAGCAATTTAGATCAAAAGAGTCCATATTAACAAAGGAAATTGAAGGACTAACATTACAATTCAATAGCAATAAAAACTGTACATAGAGGCACAGAATAAGTTAAAGGAAAAACAAAAAGAAATGAAGGAACTTATTCAAGAAAGATCCAGTGTAATATTTTATAAAAAATAAAACGAACTGGATGGAATATGGGGAAAATGCACCAAATTAATTTTCAATCTTTAACATAGAAATGCTACCAAAAACTATATAAATTGAAACTTGTTACAAATGATGGAGTCACGAATGATTCACCAAATTATATTTTGAAAGACGAAGTAAAGTACTTTAAGGAAACTGCCCAAACAGTTTGAGCTTCTACTTTTAAAGATCCATCTCTCCAGAAATAAGTCCCTCACTGTTGCCGCTTGTTGTAGACCCCCCTCAGCTCCCAGCTGTGCCCTGGACACCATATGTGAATTGATTGCCCCCCCATCTATCGTCAGAGTGCGTACTGCTAGGTGACCTAAATTGGGATATGCTTAACACCCCGGCCGTCCTACAATCTAAGATAGATGCCCTCAATCTCACATAAATGATCATGGAACCTACCAGGTACAACCCAAAATCCGTAAACATTGGCACCCTCATAGATATCATCCTGACCAACTCTAAATACACCTATGCTGTTTTCAACCATGATCTCAGCGATCACTGCCTTATTGCCTGCATCCTTATTGCCGGTCCGCGGTCAAACGACCACCCTTCATCACTGTCAAACACTCCCTAAAACACTTCCTAAGGCACTTCAGAGGGTAGTGCATACGGCCCAGTACATCACTTTGGGGCAAAGCTGCCTGCCATCCAGGACCTCTACGCCACGCTGTGTCAGAGGAAGGCCCTAAAAATTGTCAAAGACCCCAGCCACCCCAGTCATAGACCGTTCTCTCTACTACCGCATGGCAAGCGGTACCGGAGTGCCAAATCTAGGACAGAAAGGCTTCTCAACAGTTTTTACCCCCAAGCCATAAGACTCCTGAACAGGTAACCAAATGGTTACCCGGACTATTTGCATTGTGTGCCTCCCCCAACCCCTCTTTTACGCTGCTGCTACTCTCTGTTTATCTTATATGCATAGTCACTTTAACTATACATTCATATACATACTACCTAAATTGGCCTGACGAACCAGTGCTCCCGCACATTGGCTAACCGGACTATCTGCATTGTGTCCTACCACCCACCAACACCTCTTTTTACGCTTCTGCTACTCTTTGTTCATCATATATGCATAGTCACTTTAACCATACCTACATGTACATACTGCGTCAATAAGCCTGACTAACATGTGTCTGTATATAGCCTTGCTACTCTTTTTTCAAATGTCTTTTTACTGTTGTTTTATTTCTTTACTTTCCTACACACACACACACACACACACACTCATCCCGTAAGTAGAGGATGCCTAGATGTTCTTTAAGAGTGCTTTCCTCTCCCTCTTAAATAAGCATGCCCCTCTCAAAAAATGTAGAACTAAGAACAGATATACCCTTTGGTTCACTCCAGACTTGACTGCCCTTGACCAGCACAAAAACACCCTGTGGCGTACTGCAGTAGCATCGAATACCTCCTGCGATATGCAACTTTTCAGGAAGTCAGGAACCAATACACACGGTCAGTTAGGAAAGCAAAGGCCATTTTTTTTCAATCAGAAATTTTCATCCTGCAGCACTAATTCCAAAAGGTTTTGGGACACTGTAAAGTCCATGGAGAACAAGAGCACCCCCTCCCAGCTGCCCACTGCACCGAGACTAGGAAACACTGTCACCACTGATAAATCCACGATAATCGAGAATTTCAATAAGCATTTCTTTACGGCTGGCCATGCTTTCCACCTGGCTACCCCAACCCCGGCCAACTGCTCTGCACCCTCGACAGCAACTGGCCCAAGCCCCCCCCCTGCTTCTCCATCACCCAAATCCAGATAGCAGATGTTCTGAAAGAGCAGCAAAATCTGGATCCCTACAAATCAGCTGGGCTAGACAATCTGGACCCTCTCTTCCTAAAATGATCTGCCGCCATTGTTGCAAGTCCTGTTACTAGTCTGTTCAACCTCTCTTTCGTATCGTCTGAGATTCCTAAAGATTGGAAAGTGGCCGCAGTCATCCACCTCTTCAAAGGGGGAGACAGTCTAGACCCAAACTGTGACAGACCTATATCCATCCTGCCCTGCCTTTCTAAAGTCTTCGAAAGCCAAGTGAACAAACAGATTACCGACCATTTCGAATCCCACTGTACCTTCTCCGCTATGCAATCTGGTTTCCAAGCTGGTCACGTGTGCACCTCGGTCACGCTCAAGGTCCTAAACAATATCATAACCGCCATCGATAAAATACAGTACTGTGCAGCCGTCTTCATCGACCTGGCCAAGGCTTTCAACTCTGTCAATCACCGTATTCTTATCGGCAGACTCAATAGCCTTGGTTTCTCTAATGACTGCCTCGCCTGGTTCACTAACTACTTACAGTATCAGATAGAGTTCAGTGTGTCAAATCAGAGGGCCTGTTGTCCGGACCTCTGGCAGTTTCTATGGGGGTGCCACAGGGTTCAATTCCCGGGCAGACTCTTTTCTCTGTATATATCAATGATGTCGCTCTTGCCGCTGGTGATTCTCTGATCCACCTCTACGCGGACGACACCATTCAGTATACATCTGTCCCTTCTTTGGACACTGTGTTAACAAACCTCCAAACGCGCTTCAATGCGCTTCAATGCCTCCTTCCGTGGCCTCCAACTGCTCCTAAATGCTAGTAAAATGAAATGCATGCTCTTCAACCGATAGCTGCCCGCCCGCCCGACTAGCTTCACTACTCTGGACGGTTCTGACTTAGAATATGTGGACAACTACAAATACCTAGGTGTCTGGCTAGACTGTAAACTCTCCTTCCAGACTCACATTAAGCATCTCCAATCCAAAGTTAAATCTAGAATCGGCTTCTTATTTCCTTCCTTATTTCCTTCCTTTTTTCCTTCACTCATGCTGCCAAACTTACCCTCGTAAAACTGACTATCCTACCAATCCTTGACTTCGGCGATGTCATTTACAAAATAGCCTCCAACACTCTACTCAGCAAATTGGATGCAGTCTATCACAGTGCCATCCGTTTTGTCACCAAAGTCCGATATACTACCCACCACTGCGACCTGTATGCTCTCGTTGGCTGGTTCTCGCTACATATTCGTCGCCAAACCCACTGGCTCCAGGTCATCTATAAGTCTTTGCACTGTAAATTTCTGCCTTCAATCAGCTCACTTGTCACCAGAGACAACACCCACCCGTAACACGCGCTCCAGCAGGTATATTTCACTGGTCATCCCCAAAGCCAACACCTCGTTCGGTCGCCTTTCCTTCCAGCTCTCTGCTGCCAATGACTGGAATGAATCGCAAAAATCACTGAAGTTGGAGACTTATATCTCCCTCACTAACTTTAAGTGTCAGCTGGCAGAACAGCTTACCGATCGCTGCAGCTGTACATAGCCCATCCAACCAACTACCTACTTCATCCCCATATTTTTTTTTGTTTTTCTGCTCTTTTTCACACGTCTTTCTACTTGCACATCCTCATCTGCACATATATCTCTCCAGTGTAATTGCTAAATTGTAATTACTTCACCACTATTGGCCTATTTATTGCCTTACCTCCTTATTCATTTGCACACACTATACCAATTTTTCTATTGTGTTTTTGACTGTATGTTTGTTTATCCCATGTGTATCTCTCTGTGTTGTTGTTTTTGTTGCACTGCTTTGCTTTATCTTGGCCAGGTCGTAGTTGTAAATGAGAACTTCTTCTCAACTGGCCTACCTGGTTAAATAAAGGTGAAATAAAAATAATAATAACACAATTAAAGCCTTTAAGGTTGGGAAAACTCCAGGGCTGGATGGCATACCAGTAGAAGTATACTTTAAAAAAATATATAGTCAGAGGACCATTATTAGCATGTTTTAACCACTCCTATATGAACGGTAGATTATCGGACACATAACAAGACGGTCGGATTTCATTGTTACTGAAACAGGATCCAAGTGGTGTATATATAAAGATCCAGTTTAAATAATTGGAGGCCTCTTACACTTCAGTGTTGGGATGCAAAAATTCTAGCTAAATGCATTGTGCATAGAATTTAAAAAATATTGTCAGATATTATTCATCCTAATCAGACAGGTTTTTTACATGGACGATACATTGGAGATAATATAAGACAAGTACTGGAAACAATGGAATACTATGAAATATCAGGGACACCAAGCCTGGTTTTCATAGCTGATTTTGAAAAGGCTTTTGATAAAGTACGACTGGAGTTTATATAAAATGCCTTGAATATTTTTTTTTAGGGCCTCTTATAAAATGGGTTAAAGTTATTATTGTAACCCTAGGTCTAAAATAGTCAATAATAGCTACATCTCAGAAAGTTTTAAACTGTCAAGAGGAGTAAAACAAGGTTGTCCACTATTGGCATATCTATTTATTATTGCCCTCGAGATGTTAGCTGTTAAAATCCGTGGCTTAAAAACAAAGGTATCATTGTATTCATTTATAATTCACTGTATCACAATTCCAGTTGGTCAGAAGTTTACATTCACTAAGTTGACTGTGCATTTAAACAGTTTGGAAAATTCCAGAAAATTATGTCATGGCTTTCGAAGCTTCTGATAGGCTAATTGACATAATTTGAGTAAATTGGAAGTGTACCTGTGGATGTATTTCAAGGCCTACCTTCAAACTCTGTGCCTCTTTGCTTGACATCATGGGAAAATCAAAAGAAATCAGCTAAGAATTGTAGACCTCCACAAGTCTGGTTCATCCTTGGGAGCAATTTCCAAATGCCTGAAGGTACCACGTTAATCTGTGCAAACAATAGTACACACATATAAACACCATGGGACCACGCAGCCGTCATACTGCTCAGGAAGGAAACACGTTCTGTCTCCTAGAAATGAATGTACTTTGGTGCAAAAAGTGCAAATCAATCCCAGAACAACAGCAAAGGACCTTGTGAAGATGCTGGCGAAAACAGGTACAAAAGTATTTATATCCACAGTAAAAAGAGTCCTATATCGACATAACCTGAAAGGCCGCTCAGCAAGGAAGAAGCCACGGCTCCAAAAACCACCATAAAAAAGCCAGACTACGGTTTGCAACTGCACATGGGTACAAATATCGTACTTTTTGTAATAGAACTGTTTGGCCATAATGACCATTGATATGTTTGGAGGAAAAAGGGGGAGGCTTGCAAGCCGAAGAACACCATCCCAAACGTGAAGCACGGGGGTGGCAGCATCATGTTGTGGGGGTTCTTTGCTGCAGGAGGGACTGGTGCACTGCACAAAATAGATGGCATCATGAGGCGGGAAAATAATGTAGATATATTGATGCAACATCTAAAGACATCAATCAGGAAGTTTAAGCTTGGTTGCAAATGGGTCTTCCAAATGAACAATGACCCCAAGCATACTTCCAAAGTTGTGGCGAAATGGCTTAAGGACAACAAAGTCAAGGTATTGGAGTGGCCAAAACAACAAAAAAACATGATATTCTCTGACTTAATTAGTACTAGTATCACCTTGTAACCAACATCAGAGAAGGCGTGTTTGAAGAGGGGCATGGTTTATATAGCTGTGTTTAGTGTTAGCTAGTTACTCGCTAGCTAGGTCTTCAGTCAGCATGGAACAAAATGGGAGGAAGGGTTGTTCAAAACTCTGATGCAGTTGTCATGTCAATACAGCCGTCAGTGCTGCTGTAAACCACATCATGAGACATGCCAAATGGGAGATGTATAAAAAAATGTAGATCATTAGCTAGGTTTCCATACACTTGGCGACAGATTTTCATGCGAGTATTGTCAAATCTGCATAAAACCAATATGCGTAACCTATCTAAATGACTATCGCCCCGTAGCACACACATCTGTAGCCATGAAAGGCTTTGAACGGCTGGTCATGGCTCACATCAACACCATCATCCCAGACACCCTGGACCGACTGCAATTCGCATATCGCCTCAACAGATCCACAGATGACGCAATCTCTATTGCACTCCACACTGCCCTCTCCCACCTGGATAAGAAGAACAACTATGTGAGAATGCTGTTCATGAAATGTTTGTGGTCATGTTGCAGCAGTGTGTAGGAGCGAGATTCCAAGATATGGGACGTGTGCAGGAGGATTGTGTAGTCTTGGTGGATAAAGTTGAGTGTCAACTGTAGGAGGGCCCACGATGCTGGGGATTGCATGTGTCCGGTACAAAAGAGGTAGGTTGAGGGGACCAGAGTCAGAGTAGTGCCGGTGTCGTGTGTTGAGACCGAGGAAAGTAGAGGAGGATGGATTAAGTTGACACAACTTTATCCATCTGCATTGCTTTTTGTTTAGTGTTTTAGCCTGAGTTTCTGTATAGCACTTTGCGACATTGGCTGATGTAAAAAGGGCTTTATAAATACCTTTTGGAGTAGTAGATCTGTGCCAGCACAGAGGTTTGGCTAACGAGTGATATATGCTTCAGTAAGGTTGGCTTCTTAGGGTTCATAGCAATGGTTATCAACTGTACAGCAGAAATGGAATGCAAATCACAAAAAAATAGATGTGGTGGTGGCAGCTGCAGAGAAGTATTTGCGTATACAAGATTTGACTTCATTAGAGTTACAGGGTGTGTTGAGGTGTGGGGTCCCATCCTCCCAGGCAGATAGGGTCAAAGTCGTGGGTTTTTATGTAGGATTAGTTGTACGGGTGTTTTCCTTTTCCCATTTTGTATAACAATGTATAATGGATTTATACTATAGTCCAGTTGGGGGCGGTAATGCAACATATTGGATGCCAACAGCAGTTAAACCCCACCGAAAAATATGAAGAATGCTGTTCATTGACTACAGCTCAGCGTTCAGCACAGGAACCTGAGATTAAACACCTCCCTCTGCAACTGTTTCCTGGACTTTCTGATGAGCCGCCAGCTGGTGAGGATGGGCAGCAACACTTCCGCCACACTGACCGCCAACACGGGGGCCCCTCAGGGTTGCGAGCGTAGTACCCGCCTGTACACCCTGTTCACCAACAATTGCGTGGCCACGCATGACTCTAACACAATCATTCAATTTGCCGATGACATGACGGTGGTAGGCCTAATCACAGATGATGATGAGACAGCGTACAGGGAGGTGGTCAGAGACCTGGCAGCGTGGTGCCAGGGTAATAACCTCTCCCTCAACATCAGCAAGACAAAGGAGCTGATCATGGACTACAGGAAACAGAGGGCCGAGCACACCCACATCAACTGGGCTATAGTGGAGCAGGTCGAGAGCTTCAAGTTCCTCGGTGTCCACATCACCTAAGGAATTATCATGGTCCACACACACCAACACAGTCCGGTAGGGGGCACGACAGCACCACTTCCCCCTCAGGAGGATGAAAAGACTTGGCATGGGCCCCCAGATCCTCAAAAAGTTCTACAGCTGCACCATTGAGAGCATCTTGAGTGGCTGCTTTACCGCTTTACCACTTGGTATGGCAACTGCTTGGCATACAAGTTGCTGGGGCCAAGCTCCCTGCCATCCAGGACCTCTATACCAGGTGGTGTCAGAGAAAGGCTCTCAAATTTGTCAAAGACTCCAACCACCCAAGTCATAGACTGTTCTCTCTGCTACCTCATGGCAAGCGGTACCTATGCACCAACTCTGAAAGGACCACAGCTTCTACCCCCAAGCCATAAGACATCTAAATAGTTAGTTCAGGTAGTTAGTGGTTAACCGTTTAACTATCTGCATTGACCCTTTTTTGCACTAAATCTTTTGACTCATTATATACGCTGCTTCTACTGCTTATTATCTACCCTGTTGTCTAGTCACTTTATCCATAATTATATATATAAGGGATAATCAAATCAAATGTATTTATATAGCCCTTCGTACATCAGCTGATATCTCAAAGTGCTGTACAGAAACCCAGCCTAAAACCCCAAACAGCAAGCAATGCAGGTGTAGAAGCATGCAGGTGTAGCAACACTTCCGCCACACTGACCGTCAACACGGGGGCCCCTCAGGGTTGTGTGCGTAGTACCCGCCTGTACACCCTGTTCACCAACAATTGCGTGGCCCCGCATGACTCTAACACAATCATTCAATTTGCCGATGACATGACGGTGGTAGGCCTAATCACAGATGATGATGAGACAGCGTACAGGGAGGTGGTCAGAGATCTGGCAGCGTGGTGCCACGATAAGGGATGCTTACTGTATAAGGGATGTTTTTGTTACATGCAGTACATTTCTGTTCCTGTCAATATCAGATATAAAACCATAATAGTACATTGCCGTATATATCCTACTTTATACTTTACAAACATACATTTTAGTTCTGTAGGTGTCCACCTATGTATATAGCAGACAAAACAGTTAAAATCTATAGGTTTACCAAACGGGTAAGGGATTATCAATTTAGAGAAAATGGATTAAGTATGAGTAAATTGTATTTTAATAAATGAGAAGGCAGTCATATCAAAAGTAATGTGAGCATTGCATTGTGAAAGCAAGTTTTCTATATGAACATGTATTGATTGCAATGTGGATTTACCACATAAGCGGTTACCACATACTTGTACAAAAGCGATTGAAAAAATTGTATTATGAGTAACATAATCTGATTTTATAATTTAGGAAATTATGGACAATAATCATTGAAAATGGAGGAAAATACAATATATTGTCATTTTTTTTAAACAAATGTTATTCTAGGTGACACAACATTGACAATAGACTAGGTCTACATCTACTGTACATGTGTTGTAGTACACTTAGTTAACCCAGGGGATTGTGGGATTGACATACTGTTGTGTGCCATAATGAAACAAACATGTGTGCTATAAAAATAAGCAATTAATTATTTCATATCGAAATGTTGGATGATTAGATTGTACTGGTGAGCACGACTAGCACTAGCCACAGGCTGTTTGGTTTTGTGTGGCACAGGCCACACACACATGCGACAGCATTTGGCAATTCACCAGTGCACCTATGTTCTTAAACTCTTGGAAGGGTACTCAGATTTAGCAGATTTAAAAAACAAATGGCAACAAATTTGGGATTATTTGACGTAATGCGACTGTTGACCCATCTAACTAGGCCTGTCCACATGTCTTTGGTCCGACTAATCCAGGTTTTCATCTCTTGCTGTTTTCGATCTTTTAGTCCTTATGCCGGTGCTTTGTGACTTAGTGGCCTCCTGATATTAGCATTGTATTTATTTTCTCCAGAAGATTATTTGATGCAGAGTTTGTTGTTTTTAGTAAGTTGTTTTTCTTCAGTTGCTGCTACTTGCTTTGTCGCTGCTGTTTTGTTTTTTGAAAGGTCAACATTTTGGTTGTGCTTTTCCGCTGCTATTTTTGTTTATTTGAGAGGCCTTTCATTTTCTATTAGTCATGAATCCATTGAAGCTTTTAAAAATACATGAAGGATTCAAAGGTATGCAATTATGTTGGTTTCCTGTGTTTTTCCGGATTTACAGTGGGCGGATTTATGTAAATAACATGCAAATAATGAACTCTGAATAACTTCTACTTTTACTTTTCTCTCACACAGGCTTGAGGTTTTTAAGGGCGTTAAGGTTGATACAGTTCTCAGAAATCTTACAGTTTTTGAACATATTAAAAACAAGGTAAGTGCATTATTATTTTCTCCAATTTCACTGTATTCAATTTCAGTCAAATTTGGTGTGTATTAATTCTAGTTAGTAGTATTCAAAGCATTTGCATGCACTATGTTATGACAATGTTTGTAATTCTGTATATGTGATGAATATTGATACATTTACAATTATACAATACGCTCACAGGCTCTTCTAATACTGTGGCATTTTAATGTACAGTAGCTACTGCAAATTGTTAAATATAGAACCTCCTCTCAATTTAAACATTTTTTTTATTGGAAACTAGTCAGCTGAGCTTGGCCTACTTTCAGTCTGGGTGGATTACTTGGGAACAGTTTGGTTTATTGCTGTCATATTTGGGGAATGAAAGAAGTTACCATATTATACTGTACTTCTTTGATAACAAGTAAATCATTTTTGTCACTTTTCAAAACTGAAATGGTAACATGTTAGGTATTGTTCTTTAGGATGTATAACATATGCTATATTCAATTTAATTTCGATATTTTTCATTGGAATTCCAAATTGTGCACATTTACTGCTCTTTGAAACCTATTGGACAGCATGCCACATGATGAATTCTACAATTTACCCCACTGCTTAGAATGAAAGCTTGTGCTGCACAGATGTCAGAAAGAGCTTATAGCTCAACATTTTTTTTGAATAATCCCCATACTCGTTTACTGTAATGGAGGTAAGGCCAGAACAGAACAGAACACACAGTACATGAACGGCCAGAACCATGCAAGTCACTGTAACATTACCTTAGAAATATACAGTTAACTGACTAAATTAAGGAAACACTTGAGTAAATGAGGATTCTGGCGACTCTGTTATGGTGTGGGGTATATTCTCCTGGCATGGTTCACTCAACCCCTTACAGCAGCATTTTCAAAACTCGGTCCTCAAGTTTATTTCTCCAAACACTACACAACTGATTGAAATTATCAAAAATGTATGCTTAGTTGATTATTTCAATTAGCTGCGTAGTGGTAGGGCAAAAACCAAAGCGTGTACCCCTGGGGTCCCAAGGACCGAGTTTGGGAAACCCTGCCTTAGAGGGCAAGGTAAACGTCAATAAATACACCGCCATTGTGAGTGGTCACCTTCAACCTATGGTGAATCATTTCTATCCTGATGGGAGTGGCCTCTTCCAGGATGACAATGACCCCATCCACAGGGCAAGGGGGGTCACTGAATGGTTTGATGAGCCTGAAAACGATGTAAACCATATGCCATGGCTGTCTCAGTCACCAGATCCCAACCCAATTGAACACTTATGGGAGATTCAGGAGTGGTGCCTGAGACGGCGGTTTCCATCACCAAAACACCAAATGATGGAAATTCTCATGGAAGTACTGTATGGTGTTGCATCCCAACAACAGAGATCCAGATATTTGTAGAATCTATGCCAAGGTGCATTGAAGCTGTTCTGGTTCAAGGGGCCCAATGCCTTATTAACACACTTTATGTTGGTGTTTCCTTTATTTTGGAAGATACCTGTATATACCTTAGGAACATTTGTATTCACAGTTGATTCTGTATTGAAAAGTTAACGGCCATGAAAGCAAGTTTGTCATTAATTTAACATTTAGGATTTTGAAATATTATTCCCCCAAAAAATTTACCAAGTTTTTGTTTTGTTGCTGTTACATAATATTGTAGGCTGAGCAGCTCAGACTGTAACCAGTTATCATCCATTATCCCAAAGGATGTTCTTCGGACAAAATCACAATTAGGCACTTATACAGCAATAACTACTTTGTGATATGTAATGTTTTGGCACTGTTTTGACATAATAGTTCAAGTTCAATTATTCATTATGTTATCAAAATGGCATCCTTTACTGGTGTTCTTCTTTTGAACTCACACAAGGCAGGTATTTTGGTGTTGAACACTAGCATTGTTAATTGATATTGTCTGGCTCTCTTGTTTTCAATAGCAATTCCATAAAACTGGTGAACTTATGTTCAATCTTCATAAGTACATGGCTAACAGCGGCAGGCTTCATACATCTGGTAAGTCACAGAGAGCGATAAAGGCAAAACAGAAGGACTAAGTACTGTATTATGGTAAATACTCAGTCTCTGACACATATAACAGTGTCGTGTCTTTGGCTATGCCGGATTAAGTGATATGACATGCTATTTTATCAAATCCTTTCTCTGTAATTAATATTACCTGATTGAGCTGATTGAGCTAATCATGTAAATGTAATTAACTAGAAAGTCGGAGCACCACAAAATAAAACGTTTTTTATTTATAGAGCAGTTATATTCCGAATAAACCTAGTAATAGGACCTAGTAATATTTTACATCAATAGCAGTCAATATTAATTGTCACCTTATTTCAGTCTCATCTGAAAGTTGTAAGTTCTTGGTTATCTTCACGAACCCTGGCTAACAAGTTGAATCAGCAATACAAAATTGGGTTTAATTATTTATTGACTAAATACCTAACTAATCACACAGAATGGATCATACCTTGATTACAAATGATGTCATAAAGGAAAACGTCCTTGGCGGACAGAACAGATATGACAGCTGGTTACACAAAGAAAAAGGGGGGTTGGGTTTAGGTGAAACAGCGGGAAGACTGAAGAACAAAGGGAGAAGCGATGTCTCTATCGTAAATACAGGATCTTATGCATTCTAAATGACCGCCTATTTGGAAAAGGAAAATGCAATTAATATTTACGCTGAGCTACTCTTCAATAGGTTGGTGGTAGATGGAAGGCTGTGTTGCCCAACAGAGTCCTTTGTCCTTTGAAGAGTGTCTCTGGTGATACTCTGTCTGTCCTCTCCTAGCCCAGTTTACAGCGGCCACTGCTAACTCAACGGCTAGGAGGTATCACTTCTGTAGCGAATAAGAGTTCAGAGTTCATACCATTCGCAAACCAAAGCTCACGCTGAGGTTGGCTTAGTTCTGTAGTTATTATCTGAACCCTTCTGACATCGGATCGTTATCCTAATGTACCCGGAACAGCAAGTTATATTGTCATCAACGCTTTATATAGGAAGGGAGAGGAGGGCGTGTTTCATAGTTTATAACCAATGTCTCTTCACGTGGGTGGGCCACTGAGTCGGGCCTAATTCACTCATGAAAACCCAGTTCTCACATTTTAGAAGCTAAAATCACATTTCATCCCCTCCCAAATAATTTCATATTCAATTTATTCAATTTTCAATTTCAATTTCATATTCAATTTAAATTGCACAACAATTCCATGTGAATCTGATAACTATAATGTGTAGACTTTCCACTGTACCGTTTGTCATCCTATCATTGATGAGAATGTCTCAGATGACAACCGAACTGACATCATATTCATTAAGTACCAACGCATATGTTCACCTGGTTGGATTACCAAAATAGGGTTCATTTCCACCCACCTTCTGATGTTCCCAGAATCTCTCTTTTCAAGAGTCTCTCTGTAGAGTCAAGAGAGAGGGAAGGGAGAAAGTTATTTATGGGGGGGTCATAAACCTTACCCACCGGCCAACGTCATGACAACAGATAGGTGGACATAATGTTAAGTAAAGCATTGTACAACCTAGCCCCTACAAAGTATTCCTCACTTGATGGATGATATAACTGTGGAATATTTTCGGGTCTGTTTTTAAATGAGCAGGACCACTTAATGGTAGCATGGTAATTGCTTCTGAAAATGTGAAGTGGACGTGTCCAAAATCTGTCTTGGCTACTACTTACTAAAACTGCATACTGTGTACTAATCGTACTACATACTATTTGGAACGTATTGTTAAGTAAAAACGAATGCAGTAAGCAAACAAATATCAGCATACTATGCTCATCCTACTGAGAATGCGGCATCTAATGCGCAAATTGCGTTGATTCCTGACATTTGTCAATTTTTCTACAGCACGTACCCATAGCTGATTGTCACCTGTTGTCAGACACATGTGGGTGATTCTATTCCTCAAAAGTATGCAACAAATTTACTAAATGAAAAACTGAAATGAGTATGACATCCTGGCATTTAAACCATACTAAATTGTCTACATTTCACATACTATAAAACCTTTTTCACTTACCCAAAATGCCTACTATTTAGAATACAAGTATGGGTATTCGGAGACGGCCATTGAGTAAGTATGTAAGCAAGTCAGTAAGTTGTAATACAATGCTCTTCATGTTCCTCTCTGTCAATATCCCTATTGTGACCTCTGTTCTAGGTGGAAAACTCAGGGGATCCTTGGGAAAACTTCCAAAATTCCCAAGCACTT
Organism: Oncorhynchus nerka; assembly: GCF_034236695.1. Lineage (NCBI taxonomy): Eukaryota > Metazoa > Chordata > Actinopteri > Salmoniformes > Salmonidae > Oncorhynchus > Oncorhynchus nerka. The sequence continues at coordinate 18,531,930 of NC_088423.1, forward strand.
TCCTACTGGGAATGTGTCTACTTACTCATGGTTACTATGTCCACTGTGGGCTATGGAGACGTGTATGCAAAAACCACCCTGGGACGACTTTTCATGGTCTTCTTCATCCTTGGTGGTTTGGTAAAAATCCCTCTCTTATTTAATTTACTCCTAACCTGCTTCCGTCCTTCATCCATACGATCACACCTGCAATCATCATGATTCATGTCCCTGCTGCTGCTCCCAACAGCTGGAAAGTCTTTGCACTTCAATGCCTGTTAAAATCAAAGCTCCATTGTTGTCTTGTAGTTGTTTTTTGTGGCAGTTTGTTACAGATGGCAGTTTATTGTCAAATGGATTATTATTTGTAAGTATTATACGCCTATAATATTTATTATATAATAATTGTACTGTAGGTATATACATGTATATGTATTATTATTATATAGTTATATTGTATTTCTATATTTTTCAAACCGAGTAAGATTTGTTTTCTAATGGTTCGCAACGTTAACTAAAGTAATGTGCGGTTTCAGGTGACCCAATCCTTCCCCTTCCCCAAATTCCAACAAACACAGTGAAAGGAGTGATCTATAGACCAGCTTGATGATTAACATGGCACAACAGTGTATGCCAGTAACACCCATTGATACACAACAGTCAGTTAGCATGATATGCAACCCAAAACCATTGAACTTTTAATATGTTAATTTGACTTGATCATTTGTATTTGGGGTAACAATGGAAGAAGGCTTAGTTTGTACATTAGTACAGTACTACTACAGTAGTTCGGAGGTTCAAGGGTTGCTGAAAGTCCTCTATTATCCTTCATCTCTGGACATTGTACCTGAGTATTATCAGAGTGACATTAACAATATGACGCATCACTCTCCTACCCAAGTTTATATACGTTCATGTAAGTTATATTATATAGTTTATATAAATGAATACAATGTATAAGTTGTATATACTGTCAAGTCAAATGTCAGTATGCACAAGGCTTCAAATCTATAGGATTGACATAATTCAGGTAATTTTTCAGCAATTGAATGAATTGATCCAATTTGCAGCTATGTTACATTGGGTTGTACTATTCAAATCAACCTGGCATAAGTGTTTGTTGGACAAAACATGGCATATAAGGGGTTTTTCTTCCTTTTTCTTACTTTAAACCTTTTCTTTTCAATCACAGCTTGGCATACAGATATAGTCAACTGTCATTTTTTCCTGCTTTTTTCCTAAATAAATATCCGTAAAAGCTGGTTAAGTTAAATATTTCCTGTCATTTTTTTCTTCTTCATTGCTTATCATACCTTTTTTTTCCAAATCTGAATATGATAACCTTTACATCATTTCAGATTGTGTTATACCTTTTACTGTAGTAATCTAACTTTGTCTGAGTGTACAAAACACTAAGAACGCCTTCCTAATATTGAGTTGCACCCCCCTTTGACCTCAGAATAGCCTCAATTTGTCAGGGAATGGGCTCTACAAGGTGTCCAAAGTGTTCCACAGGGATGCTCAGCCTGGTCTCATAGACTAGATGTAACATAGTAAATGTAAATCTGAGACATATGGTTACGTAAAACAGATGGTTACTTAAGGCAAATATGAAAGTAGGTTGTGAGTTCAAATCTCATCATGGAAAACCTTAGCATTTTAGCTAATTAGCAACTTTTCAACTACATACTACTTTTTATCTACTTTGCATGTTAGCAAACCCTTCCCTTAAACCTAACCTTAACCGTTTTAGCTAACTACCTAACCTTAACCCAAAAACCATAACCCCTAGCCTAGCTAACGTTAGCCAGCTACCTAACATTAGCCACCTAGCTAGAATTTGTAACATATCATATGTTTTGGAAATTCATAACATATAATACGAAATGTAATTCATAACATATCATACGAATTGGGTGACGGACATCCACAAATTAATACATACCATACGAAACGTAACATATCATACTATTATACAGAATAATACAAAATGCTCTGACACCAGGTTGGGATGCTGGCCCATGTTGACTCCAATGCTTCCCATAGTTGTGTCAAGTTGCCTGGATGTCCTTTCGGTGGTGTAACTTTCTTGATACACATGGGAAAATGTTATGTGTGAAAAACCCAGCAGCATTGCAGTTCTTGACACAAACCAGTGGGCCTGGCACATACTACCACATAATACCCCGTTCAAAGGCACTTACATTTTTTATTTTGCCCATTCACCCTTAGAATGGCACACATACACAATACATGTTTTAATTGTCTCAAGGCTTATAAATCCATCTTTAACCTGTCTCCTCCCCTTCATCTACACTGATTGAAGTGGATTTAACACATGACATCAATAAGAGATCATAGCTTTCACCTGGATTCACCTGGTCAGTCTATGTCATGGAAAAAGCAGGTGTTCCTAATATTTTGTGCACTCAGTGTGTAACCTACTGTATCCAGAACAAAACCTTTTTTTAAACATTTTCTATTCAAAAAAAGAATTCTCCTAATTTTTCTATAAAATAAATAATTTTACGGATATCTTTTAAGCAAAAATAGACGCACAGCTCTCTCTTTTGCGTATCTTTTTTTTAGTATTTTCTTCTGTCTCCTATCTTCTCCTTAGGCCATGTTTGCGAGCTACGTCCCTGAAATCATAGAGTTAATAGGAAACCGCAAGAAATATGGTGGTTCCTATAGTGCGGTTAATGGGAGAAAGTAAGTATTACTGGGAGGCTCTACTGCCTCTGCCGCAGTAGAACCATCCTCTGCATGCCCTTTTCTTTTTTCTGTTCCATGCATGTAGGCCATGTTTGCTCGCTACGTGCCAGAAATTGCTGCTCTCATCCTTAATCGGAAGAAATACGGAGGGAGTTATAACTCAACACGAGGCAGAAAGTAAGTCAAACAAATATACAAAACAAAAATGATTCTAAAAAATGTGGTTTTGGTGTGACTACTCAAGTCCCCCTCTCCTAAAGTGGGGTACCAGTAATTATCCAGAAATGATTGATATTAAGACTTTTATACATTTTGGGAAAAAAAAGTCATACTGGTGACTGGAGAGCTTGGCCATGAAAGCTTACGCTATTGCTTTGTATTGGTATTTGTGTGCTAGCTGTCATTGCTTCTTATAATGAATACATGTTTTTTTGTGATGTGTCAAATGTATTATTTGCTATACTGTATGCTTGAGTGTTTTACTTGCTTATTTACTAGAACACTTACATGTTTGTGTCTGTGTTTTGTGTTTTCCAATCATATGCATCTTGCCACCCACCACAAAGTAGTTGTTTTTGTTTTTATTATGATCTTTTTTTACAGTAAAGTCAAGACTGATTGCAGCTATAGCTGTAGTACCTTTATAGTATTTCAAAATAAATGTTGAACATTATGTCTTATATCTTGGTGACAGAGATGATGTCATAGAAAATACTACACAATAGCAAAAGAGTGTCCTAAGAACCTACAAGAAGGGATTACCTGCAGTTAAATAACCAGCTATTTTAAATATAATTCTCTTCCAGATCATTTGAAATGCGGTTACCTTTTACATCTGCTTCGTCCACACATGATCTTGCATGTTCCTCGCATGCTTTTAGTTAGTTATCTTTTAGCCTTTTATATTTAGCCTTTCATTTCCTGTTTTTTCTCTTCTGGATTATGTCTTTTTTTGTCTGGTACCACCAGTTCATTTCATTTTTCCAAGCCCTGCTACATTCTTGGCCTTAATCTTCAGTCAGACCTACACCCTAAGGCCCAAACACATAATCAATGCATGGATCACACAAATTCAAGTTAAAAACATGTTTCTTAAGGTACAATAGGATTCTGCCCTAAATCCTGCTTCCACCCTCTG